>NC_133326.1:371741060-372058310 GCF_042186555.1 Aquarana catesbeiana | reverse complement strand
CTAAAGTCCCAGGCACTTCCAGACTCTGCTCTCTAATACAGCAGCAGCTATGCCAAACAAAAAACCATTAGAAGTGTTATCCTATAATCGGTTTAAATAACTGCAAAAAACAAAAAACAAAAAACCTGTTGACCCTGCCAAAAATAACTTCCTGTGTTGACGGTTATTAGCTACATTATTCCCAGCTGAGTACTTTAGAAAAATTCCTACCTATTAGTATAAAGAATAGAAGGAGGGGACTGGTTCTGCAGTCCTGACCTACGGGGACAATGCTATTCCTCCACAGATACAATAAGGTTTGAATGCATTGTCACCCTAGTACGGGAGGTGTGTTACAAAAGCTGGATCACCTGTTAAAATAAAAATAGGCCAAAAAAAATAAATTTATGGACATTCTTCTTCTCGAATTTATACACCTTTAAATTTTAGGGTAGATTTAAACGCGCACCTACATTTCCTTCGCCGGAAGCCCGATCCACATTCAGATCATGCTCCAGAGGCTACTGACCAGCACTGAGGAAGAGATGCGACACGTCCTCACTGCCTGTTTTATTGCAATTTTTGCAGAAAAAAAAACCGCAGCTGCATGCATTGCACATGGTTGCAGGGAGTTTGTGGCACTTCCCCATTTACTTGAATGTGTAGCATTTGGCAAGCTTGCTGCATGCCGATCGCTTCATGTTGGGTCAACTTTGCCTCGGGGCAAAGCATTGAGGCCACGCCATGTAAACATACTTGTTCGCTGCTGGTTGCGGCTTAAGGGGGGGCTATTGGTGGGAAGCAAAAACTCGTCTCAACAGCGCATCTTTGCTCCCCCCCCCCTCCCCCCCACAACCGCAAGTCTAAATGAAGCCTTACACATTCATTGTTATGAACTAGAATAATACCTAACATGAACATTGTCTTCTACAAACATGCTTGTTTACTTAACAAAAAACTTAGAAAAATGACTTCCAACTTAAAATGAAATTATTATAATGTCTACTTTGTCTAGGTTACCTATGTTTGTTCACAATAGCCAGACAAAAATAGGTTTGTATAAGTTTAAACCTAAAAATTTCAGGTTTAGGGGCATGGAGAAAAGTATAATGCACATCTGTAAATGTCTTTCAGTATTTAGTATTTTGCGTTCTGTATCTTGTTCAATATAGGTTTGTTATTCACATATCTTATTGCTATCCAAAAAGAATAAAGAACATATTTATGTAGTCAGTTATTACAGATACAGTACAACAGCATGTGATATGATAAAATAAAGTGCAGCCTTGACAGGTGAACAGTAGGGAGTTCTAACCAAGAACAGTTACCAAGACAGCAAATTACATTAAGTTCCATTACAGTAGGTAACGTGAGCAAAGAGGAGTAGGCCGGATATGAGTGTTAGCTTGTATAAAATGGGGATAATAGCAATCTGAATAAATCTGGCTTCCAAACATCAGTTTAATGAAAGAAAAAAGGGGGGTGGGGGGTTAAAGTGCATCTAAAGCAAAAACATTTTTTTTTTTTTTTTTTTAGTTTTTGGATAGAGTGGTGAAGGTTGAGAACCCTGTCACCATTAAGATGATTCATCATTTCTATTTTCCCCTTGTTACCACTGTCATTGTGCACTGAAAGGGAGGAAAAAACAATTCATTTTATGTCATTTTCCCTCCAATCCTGTATGTGTGACAACTGCAAATTTGAAGGGAACTCTCCCTAATATGACATGGATAGCAGAAGATAAAAAGGCCAAGGCTTTGCCCAGTCCCTACTCTTCAAAATAAGTACATATACAAAGCTTTTGGCTTAAAGTCAAACTCCAGGAAACCTAAAATTCTTCCCTTGCAGTGGGCCACTACAAAGATGAATTGGCTCATTTTTGTCAATGGGACAATATTGCAAATAGAAGTATTTTTTATACAAACACTTGGATATTCATGTTGTACGCTATGTAATAGCACCTGAAAATTCCCTGTGATCACTGCTCCTATGCTTGCATTACACGGTTAGATGCTACTTTAGAATTGATGCTCAATTTCTGGGTACATACTAGAAAACTGAAGCGAACATTTGATGTTGCTACAGGAAAAACACCTTTTCTAAAAGAGGGTGAGGAAAAGTCTCTGTGTTACTTACTGCAAAGATAAGACTACAGCAAAACCAGACAGGATAATCATAGGCAGGAGACAGTAGCCCAGGACACTTGAAACACAGCCAAAGGAAACGCCGGTCATACTCATCAAGTTGAGAAGGCAAAACATCCCCAGACAGCCGATTGCACTGATCCCATAAACATAACCAAACTGGATCTTTCCCGCCTGTCAGAACAGAAAGATTAAAAGGAAATTAAAACCAATATAACACAACCTGGTCTCCAAAGAATGGTAATACTTGGAAATGACACTAAAGCTATCTGTGTAGATTTCCTCAAATGCTATGAAATCTGTCTTTCAGATTTTTGTTTGCCAACACCAACATCATTTACTTATCATTTGCAACATTTCCATGTCACCCCACCATGGCAGATTTGCCATAGAAAAAGGAGGAGAATTTACTCCACAGGGAGGGATCAGGAAGCTTGCCAAGCCACGCCTGTAGGGCCCCATCTGGGGGTAAAGAGAGTAATCTGCTTGTAGGGGGTAACAGACCACACAGCAAGAAAAACATGTCTTACCTCTGCTGGAAATCCGCATTAACGCTACCTTATAGTTAGAAAAATAAATTGCTGTATAAGTACACTGCAAAAAGGGATGAATATGTACCCCTGTCTCAGGTGGTGACTCCAATCTTTGCTTTGTTGCAGAGCTCCAGCCACCACTGGCATCCAATACTTGTGGGTAGTTTTGGATGCTGCGTCTACCACTGCACGCTGCGGTTCCACTATCTGGCAGCTACTTCACTGCAATACACAGTAGTGATGTTTGGGCACATAGGTGAAATGATTGTGTGTAGTAAGATACGTGGCTTCGCACAAATCCACAAAATGTTAGATATCAATGGCAGTTTTGGTCTGCAACAGAGGAATCACTAGAATGGTCTCTCACCAGAGGTTATGTATCCCTCTTACTCTTTTATAAAAAGGTAATTATATACAGGAAAGAAACTGCAGTACATGTATTGGTATAGTTTATTATAAGTAATAACATAAAGCAAACCACTTAAGGGTCTAAGGCCTGCACAAGGCCTTTAAAAAAAGTCTAGAGCTACATGCCTGCAGCCTACGTGAGTGAATGGAGATAGAGCGGCTATATGGACACAGCTGCAGATCAGAGTACGACAAACATGCAGGATGGCCCCGAATGCACACCGCCTGCATGCATATCCAGCCTCATTCATGCTCTACAGGCTTCAGCGTCCATGTCAGTCATTCTTTATAACCCATATTAATAAGTTCCCTCTGGAGCAAATTTTTCACACTTGTTAAAATCTGCATTTTTGGCTAAAGCATACACACACACACACACACACACTTTAATATTTTTTTTTGAAAGCCTGTGGCGTGCATAAACACACCCAAAAACTTCACCCGGTGCCAAAAAAATGTGCACACACAAAGAGTGAAACACAAAAAAGAGCAAACGGGTACACAAGAGTGCCTTTCCCTGAATCCCCCGGGGCGTTAGGCTCCAGACGGGGACAAGGGTACTTATAATGGTCCATCTGGCCGAAACCAGACGGACCCCGTTCTCTGGAGGGCCTGCTGAAACAGACCCACCCAAGTACTAGGTGAGGCTCCACTGAAGGGAGACCCCATGAGAAAGGGCAAACTAAGCCAAAAGGCCATGTCCACCCCTTCCCAAGACATTCAGGGCTGGCTCGAGGACCCGCAACCCTACTCACACAGTGCAACAAACCGTGCACAAACAAAAAATACAAAAAGTGACAAACATAGGCTTAATAAATAAAATAAAGCGGGGAAGGAATAAGTGAAGAGGAGAGTGAAAAGGTGGCCATTGTGTGAAACAATGACCAGGCCCTAGGGCCGGGAATAAAAAATTCCTCTGGTCCCAGCCAAAAGGCCCGGCCCAAGAGTCAGGTGCTAAAAAAAGCGTGTTCTATGGTGCAGTGACTGTGGTGCCTCAAATCAAAGAGACTGCCACTCAGTGATTTTTTGGCACCCCTGGACTGCCACTCCAGGGGCACATACTCCATAGGCTTTCAGGACCAACCCTGACCAACGACCCAGACCACAGCCGCCCCCACTCCAGGCAGAAAGGCATGAAGTTCAGGGAGCTTGGTGAGAGCCCTTTGCTATCAGGCTCCACCGTCGCTCCCATCACTCCTTCCTAATTACATTCGGAATTACTAACCGCTCCTCCCCCCCTGCTAGAGAGGAGCCAGTGTTCTGTTCCGAAAAACTGTCTGTAGCTAGAGCTACCACAATCTAGGCCAAAAGGCCAGGGACCCGACCCTCCAGCCAGACCCAGATTCAGCACCCATCCTCACCAGGAGCACCCTTCCAGACGGCTCAGACTCAACCATTGGCCGGTCCCCAGTATCTGTCAGGCAACTCGGCATAGTCCCTGCTGGAAACCACCCTTCCAGGCACTATAACACCATTGGAATTGCTGGCCTTCCCCAACGAGAGTAGCACAGCGCCTCCTCTGGAGACTGATAAGAACAGATACTACACTTGATCTTAGCCAAAAGGCTGAGAAGATTGTACATTATCTGAAAGCAGAGGCTCTGTAGAATAAAAAGTAAAAAAATTGCAATGACTATGCCTTAAAATACAGGGTCTAAGTATATACTGGAGAGCGAGAGGTTGATATACTGCGAAAAGATTAGTTTTATACTCATGGAAGCAAAAAAAAAAACATCTTGAAATAAAAGCAAATACATAATAATACAAGTAATTTACATTATACACCAAAAGACAATAGGCATACCAGCAGTAGTGTAGCTCCAAAAGCAAGGCAGAAAACCATTGGACCTGCCAGATCTGTCTCATTCATGATGCTGCCATCTGCTACTTTTAATGGGTGGAGCACAGTTAACGTTTTCTGCCATATGTGATCAAAGTTGATTCCAAGCTCTGTGGAATAAATACAAATAGTTAAGAATGCAATACAAGAAAACAGCTATTTAACCACTTACGGAGCAAGCCTCTTTTTTAGATGTGTTGTTTACAAGTTAAAAACAATTTTTTTTGCTAGAAATTTACTTAGAACCCCCAAAAATTATAAATTTTCTTCATTTCATAACACCCTAGGGAATAAAATGGTGGTTGTTGCAATACTTTCTGTCACACAGTATTTGCGCAGCAGTCTTACAAGCGCACTTTTTTTTTTGAAAAAACAAAAAAAAAAAAACAACAACATTTATATTGTGAAAGATAATGTTAAATTGATACCCAACATGTCACGCTTCAAAATTGCGCCCGCTCGTGGAATGGAGCCAAACTTTTACCCTTAAAATCTCCATAGGCGACGTTTAAAAAATTCTACAGGTTGCATGTATTGAGTTACAGAGGAGGTCTAGGGCTAGAATTATTGTTCTCGCTGTACCGATCGCGGCGATAGCTCACAGGTGTAGTTTGAACACCATTTTCATATGCGGGCGCTACTCACATATGCGTTAGTTTCTGCATGCGAGCTCGGCGGGACAGGGGCTCATTTAAAAACGTAATTTTTTTCCCCTTATTTATTTTATCTTTTATTTTTACACGGTTTAAAAAAAAAAAAAAAAAAAAAAATTGTGTCACTTTTATTTCCATTACAAGGAATGTAAACATCCCTTGTAACAGAAAAAAGACCTCAGATCTCATATTTACACTAAAATGCAATAATAATAATAATAATAATAATAAAAAAAAAAAAAAAAAGACCCTTTAAGAGCTATGGGCGGAAGTGACGTTTTGACATCGCTTCCGCCCCTGTAATGTCATGGAGATGGGTGGGGGCCAGCTTCCCCTCACTCGTCTCCATGCCCAGCCACAGAGAAGACCAGATCGCCTCCGGCGCTGCCGACAGCTCCGGTAAGTGGCGGAAGGGCACTGGAGCGTGGCGGGAGGAGGGACTGCCGGCCGAACACGATTTTTGTAAATATTTTATTATATCTTTTCATGTGATAACACTGAAGAAATGACACTGCTACAATGTGAGTGTACAGCTTGTATAACAGTGTAAATTTGCTGTCCCCTCAAAATAACTCAACACACAGCCATTAATGTCTAAATCACTGGCAACACAAGTGAGTACACCCCTAAGTGAAAATGTCCAAATTTGGCCCAATTAGCCATTTTCCCTCCCCGATGTCATGCGACTCATAAGTGTTACAAGTGTCTCAGGTGTGAACTGGGAGTAGGTGTGTTAAATTTGGTGTTATCGCTCTCACTCTTTCATACTGGTCACTGGAAGTTCAACATGGCACCTCATGGCAAAGAGGATCTGAGGATCTCAAAAAAAAAAAAAAAAAAAAAAGAATTGTTGCTCTAAATAAATGATGGCCTAGGCTATAAGAAGATTGCCAAGACCCTGGAACTGAGCTGCAGCACGGTGGCCAAGACCATACAGCGGTTTAACAGGACAGGTTCCACTCAGAACAGGCCTCGCCATGGGTCGACCAAAGAGGTTGAGTGCATGTGCTCAGCGTCATATCCAGAGGTTGTCTTTGGGAAAGACATATGAATTTTGCCAGCATTGCTGCAGAGTCTGTCAGTGCTCAGACCATATGCCGCACACAGCATCAAATTGGTCTGCATGGCTGTTGTCCCAGAAGGAATCCTCTCCTAAGGATGATTCACAAGAAAGCACGCAAACAGTTTGCTGAAGACAAGCAGACTAAGGACATGGATTACTGGCTCTGAAGAAACCAGCGTCCATTGGCTGGTGAAATGTGTCAGCATGACGTCACTACGTCACTGTGGAACCGTTTGTTAGCTGTCCGAGTGAACTGCACTGGACTTCACAAGCCGTTCGTTATTTCTGGCCTGTATCGGTCCCTTCGGTGTGGCAGCAACTATACGAACGTGGAGCTTCATCCCGATCACTGAGTGAACTGCACAGGATCCCACAAGCCATTCGTTAGTTCCAGCCAGTATCCGTTCTGTCGGTGGGGCAGCAACTACACGTGTGTGGAGCCTCATCCCGATCACGCAGTAACAAGCTAATACCGAGGTAGTCTCCGAGTTGAAGACACGTGGGATATGATCAGAAGTACGACCGCAACCGCAACCGTCAATGTGATGAGAGTATATTATTTTTTTTTTATCCAAAGAAAAGAAAAAACATGTAAAAACATACACATACCGACGTCACAATTGTAATCAGTAATACATTCTACCATGAGATATATCACATTTGTATACACTGCAGACTGTATTATTTAACCAACATTTCTTAAGTCACCGACTTAACCAGACATTGTCAGACTGTTTATTTCACTGACATATTATAATCCATTTGTAGACCCCAGCATCAGCATAAACAAAGGGAATAAGTAAACCAAGCAAGGGACTATACCGAAGAGGCTCAATCTGCTTGACATTTAGTACCTCATACCCCCAAACCCAGCAATCTGCCTACAACCAAATCCATCGGGGCGAGCCCAGGAACATTAAGCCATGGTCCCCAGAGTTTCTCGAACTTCTGCGGGCAGCCTCTATGTTGGTAAATTACTTTATCCTTTCGTAACATTTCCCCCATAGCATTAATCCATTCTTTAAGAGCAGGAGGCTCTTCTGAAATCCAATGCGTCATGATTAGTTTACATGCCACGAAAATAGCTTTAGTAACTGCCACTTTAGTATTTTCATCCCACCCCAGCTCATCTAACACATTGAGCAGACAGTGTTTGGGGTCTGTAGGTAGCGTGACCTGAAATACCCTATTAACAGTGTCCACCACCTCACTCCAGTAGGGGTGAAGCTTTGGGCACCTCCACAGCAGGTGGATCAGGTCCCCATGTTTCCTTTTGCATCTGGTACAAAGTGGGGTGGGTCAAAGACCCATAGCATATAATCGGTGAGGGGTATAATATACTCGTAATATGATATACAGTTGTGTCAATCTTTGCATAACGTTTAGGGAGCATGTGGGCACAGCCTGCAACACCTCTTCCCACTGATCCCCGTCCATCGGGCCAACATCCCTCTCCCATTTGGCCAGCATCCCTAGAGGATGTTTATTTAGAAAGTTTTGTAGTAACATACTGTAACACTGTGATATAAAACCCTTAGTATTGTTAGCCCCTGCAATCACATTAAACACGGGGGTTGAAGCGACTCAATCCGAGGACTTACTCTGTGCCACCACTGCATGTTTTAATTGCATGTAGTAAAACCGCATGGATTGGGGTAACTCAAATAGCCTCTGCAAGTTCTCAAATGTATGCAGTTTCCCGTTTTGGAAAATCTGCCTGATATATATCACCCCATATCTCCTCCATATCGCTACATGCTGTATCTTGGCTAATTCTGGGTATGTTTCATTGAACCATATTGGACTGTAGTCCGTGAAACCCGTCACACCCTGCATATATTTAGTTTTGGACCATATTTTTTGGATTAGGTCATAGGTCGGTTATTTCTTATTTGATTTACCAAAATCTAACGCCTCCAGGGCTGTCGGAACCAAGTCTTTAACTGTGTGCAACATTACTAGTTCTAAGGAACTGCATATAGGTCTCTCTTTCTCTGCGCCAGTGTGCATTGTACCTATCAGTTGCTGCAGCTGCGCAGCTATATAGTAGAGCCAGGGATTGGGAAGGGCGAGCCCTTCCTCATCCTTAGGACGCTGGAGATGTTCGAGTTTAATCTGTGGAGAGCGCCCCCTCCATATAAGTAGTCTAAATAGGGAATTGATAATTCTAAATGTCTTTAGAGTCACTACCATGGGTGTATTATGAAGTACATATAACAGTTGGGGCATAAGAATCATTTTAATCAAATTCACCCTGCCTGTTACCGACAGACAGATTGAATTCCATGTTTTAATCCGTTCTCTAAATTTTTGTAGCAACGGGGATATATTTAATCTACCGTAGTCTCTGATTCTAGGCGTCACCTGAATACCCAAGTATCTAAAGGAGGTGGCTATAGGCACTGCACTGTTATTGGGAGGAGTACCCCCTTCATCAATAAGCATCAGGGAGGATTTGGTCCAGTTAATCTGGAGTCCCGAGTATCTTCCAAACTCCACTAAGGTGGACATAGCTTCTGTGAGAGATTAGTCTACCGGGAAGTAAGGTTGAAAGAGAGACCAAAGCAAGGACCTCTCCAATCGGGTCCTGCCTCTTTCACAAGAAAAAAAGGACTATTGCGGTACCATAAAGAAAAACCTTGTTTAAAAAATGTATAAGTTTATTTCAAAAAGTAATAAAAAAGTCCTACAGGGGACATATATTGTACATGTTCATGATTTAACATATATAGACAATAGTGATTGTTTACAGCATTGTTGATACTAAGTTGGTACAGCCCATGCCCACACAGGTACATGGACAGAGGTTAAATAGTATGATACTTGCAGACGTGACCTCTACGGTTTCGCGGTCACAGCCGCTTCTTCAGGAGGCGTCTGATAGTATGGTCTATAAGGATGAAAAGCAATATAGTATCAACATAACAAACAAAGTACATAAATAGTGTTAAGAAGGTACATAATTGATATTGGAGAACATATTTTAGAATTTAAAGTTTAAAAATTGCACTCTCCAAACTATAACCTGTGAAGGTTCTCTGGAGCGATACAGTGAGACGCCCTCGAGAGGCGTTCCCCCGGGGGCGGGCCAGGGAGGCAAATTGGGGTAGTACTATTATAAAAAATTCGAAAGAATAAGGTTTTAAAGAGTTCAAACGGTATGTTCTATTAGAGAATCACCAACCACTGTCCAACCACTGGCATATCCTGACTGACCACCACACCCTCAAAAAATACATTAAACCCACCCCCGACTTGGTCTTTAGAAGGGCTACCTCTCTAAGGGATAGATTAACACACAGTCATTATAGGATTCCTTCCTCCGGCCCGCCGGAACCTAGGGGCACATACAAAATGTGGCAACTGTCCACATTGCCCCTGGATTCAAGAAGGACAACACGTCTTACTCCCCAATGGTGAAATGTTTTTCCCCAAACATTCAGCCCATTGTGGTACACGTGGAGTAATTTACCTCATGACTTGTACCTGCAGCGCCTTTTATGTGGGGAAAACAATCAGAGAATTACGGCAGAGACTGGGGGACCACCTATACGCCTCTACAAACGGCAAGCTTACCACCGTAGGCCGCCATATTGGCATTCACCATCGCTTCAATCTGGATTATATAAGGTTTACTGTGTTAGACGTTGTCCCTGAAGACCCCCGTGGGGGCAATTGGGACCGCGAAATTTTAAAACGTGAATCCCTTTGGATTGAACGACTCAATGCATGCGTTCCTCCCGGCATTAATGAGGCACACTCATATAAGTACTTCCTTGAATAATTCTGTTACAAATCCCCCCCCCCCCCCCCCCCCCCCCCCCCGCCTCTGCCGTATTCCAACCACATAGAAAACCATGAAAAATCACACCAAATATCATACTCATAAAACCTTTGGACTGCACTCTACTAGACTTCAGATCTCTTCCCTATGACTGTATACTAGTGGACTCTTTTTATATATAGTGGTTTCACTGTATTAAAAAACCTGTTATTTTTCAATGTTTCTTTTTTGTGGCTGACTCAAATTCCAGTAGATTACTTGCTTTATTAATTAAAGTTATGTATTCATAAAAAATCTTTTTATATTGCCCTGGGACGGGCCACGATGCATGCCTCCTGAGCTGTGGGTCCCTTGGTGCTCCCGCCGCCGGAGACCATGCATCGTTCCCCCCTCCCAGTTTACTCTCCGATTAATATTATTTGTACATTGAGTTACTATCAAAATTGCACCAGCCACTCTGCTCTGGGGGGATGTGAGAAGTTAATTCTCCCCCCCGTGGCGGGCTTGCGCTCCTCCGGCGGCAGGTGGGGCTATGTGGAGCTCAGCTGCTGCTTCGTTCTGACCAATGCTTAGGCATTGATCATTTTTTGAGCTGTGCGCCTGCGCCGGGTGATTCTCTCGCGCCTGCGCAACAGTGGAGGACCGGACCCGGAAGTTTACACGGCGGTCGCCTCCGCCGTCAAACTTCCGGGTTGGAGGCATTTAAGATGCCCAGACTTAGCTGCTCACCGTCTCAGACGGTCTACACAGCACTGCGCCGACACCATCTGGAGCCCTTGTGAGTACTCATGCCATGCCCTCCTTGCGGGACGGGGACTTCCATTACTCTTGTATGGTGTCCCCCCTCCTGACGGGCTTAGAATATCTGGCGACTTTTGTTTATTTCTCAAATCATATTCTAATACGTCCCTTATTGATCTACATCATTTACAGTGACTCCATGTGACGGTATGGTGTGGCGTTTTTGGCCACTGACTGCAAACAGTCACGTCATTCTGGGTACTAGCAGCTCTTCAAGTCTGGGTTTTTCATTACAGCAACGATAGGTAATAATTTTCTTGCCATTATCATTTCTCCCTCTGCCAGTCTTGTGTGCTTTTATTTTCTTATCAGGCATTTAGGGATATCTGCCACATTCCACTCCCCTCTTTTCCCTTCCCCCCCCACCTCACTCCCGTTTTTTCCGTTCCCCCCCCCCCTCCCCTCCTCCTCTCTTCCCCTCCCCTTTTCCCCCTCCCCCCCTCCTCTCTTCCCCTCCCCTTTTCCCCCTTCCCCCCCCCCTTTCCTTCCTTCCTTTCCTCTTTCCCTTCCTTTCCTTCCCTCCCCTTTCCCCAATCCCCCTTCTTTCCCTTCCCCCGTCTTCTTTCCCCTCCCCTTCTTTCCCCTCCCCTTCTTTCCCTCCCCCACTTCCCCATTCTGTCCCATTCCCTTCGATCCAACCTTGGTTCTCTCTCTTTCCTCCCCTCCTTTCTTGGTTCTTTTTCCCTCCCTCTCTTTTCCTTCCCTTTCCCCCCCTTTTCTCCCCCCCTTTTTTTCCCGCCCCCTTTTTCCTCCCCCCCCCCCCCCTCCCCCTCCCTCTGTCCTATCCCTTCCTCTGAGCATTCCTTGGCACCTTCTCCATTTTCACTTTCCTTCACACAAACCTTGGCACTCCCGGGTGATTCTCTAATAGAACATACCGTTTGAACTCTTTAAAACCTTATTCTTTCGAATTTTTTATAATAGTACTACCCCAATTTGCCTCCCTGGCCCGCCCCCGGGGGAACGCCTCTCGAGGGCGTCTCACTGTATCGCTCCAGAGAACCTTCACAGGTTATAGTTTGGTAAGTGCAATTTTTAAACTTTAAATTCTAAAATATGTTCTCCAATATCAATTATGTACCTTCTTAACACTATTTATGTACTTTGTTTGTTATGTTGATACTATATTGCTTTTCATCCTTATAGACCATACTATCAGACGCCTCCTGAAGAAGCGGCTGTGACCGCGAAACCGTAGAGGTCACGTCTGCAAGTATCATACTATTTAACCTCTGTCCATGTACCTGTGTGGGCATGGGCTGTACCAACTTAGTATCAACAATGCTGTAAACAATCACTATTGTCTATATATGTTAAATCATGAACATGTACAATATATGTCCCCTGTAGGACTTTTTTATTACTTTTTGAAATAAACTTATACATTTTTTAAACAAGGTTTTTCTTTATGGTACCGCAATAGTCCTTTTTTTCTTGTGAAAGAGGCAGGACCCGATTGGAGAGGTCCTTGCTTTGGTCTCTCTTTCAACCTTACTTCCCGGTCTTATTTACATTCAGGATGATGGTACCCATTAACCACTTAACAACCGGCCCATAGCCAAATGACGGCTACAGGGCGGTTGTTTAACTGTGGGAGGACGTCCAGGGACGTCCTCCCAGAATTCTGCTCTCGCGCGCCCCCTAGGGCGCGCACTCGAGAGCATCCGTGATCGCCGGGTCCACAGGACCCGGCGCATCACAGATCCCGGTAAATGGCCGCTGATCGCGGCCGTTTACCATGTGATCGCTCCGTCAAATGACGGAGCGATCACATGTAAACAAACCGGCGTCATCTGATGACGCCGGTTCCTCTCCTCCCTCTCTCCTCCCCTCCTGTGTACCGATCGGTACACAGTGACCGAAGAGGCGGATGGATGGATGGCTGCAGCGTTGTGGGCTGCATCTGCAGTGCCCACAGCGCTGCACAGAGACATCCAGCCATCCATCCATCCATGCTCAGCCATCCCTACTACTCTGCATGCCCTGCAATGCTGTGCAATACTCTGCAATTCCCTCTGCAATACCCCGCAATACTCTGCCATACCCTGCAATACCCCGCAATACTCTGCCATACCCTGCAATACCCCGCAATACTCTGCCATACCCCGCAATACTCTCCCATACCCCGCAATACTCTGCCATACCCCGCAATACTCTGCCATACCCCGCAATACTCTGCCATACCCCGCAATACTCTGCCATACCCCGCAATACTCTGCCATACCCCGCAATACTCTGCCATACCCCGCAATACTCTGCCATACCCCGCAATACTCTGCCATACCCCGCAATACTCTGCCATACCCTGCAATACCCCGCCATACCCCGCAATACTCTGCCATACCCCGCAATACTCTGCCATACCCCGCAATACCCTGCCATACCCTGCCATACCCCGCAATACTCTGCCATACCCCGCAATACTCTGCCATACCCCGCAATACCCCGCAATACTCTGCCATACCCCGCAATACTCTGCCATACCCTGCAATACTCTGCCATACCCTGCAATACCCCGCAATACTCTGCCATACCCTGCAATACCCCGCAATACTCTGCCATACCCTGCAATACCCCGCAATACTCTGCCATACCCCGCAATACTCTGCCATACCCCGCAATACCCCGCAATACTCTGCCATACCCTGCAATACCCCGCAATACTCTGCCATACACCGCAATACTCTGCCATACCCTGCAATACCCTGAAATATCCCGCAATACCCAGCCATACTCTGCAATACCCAGCCATACTCTGCAATACCCAGCCATACTCTGCAATACCCAGCCATACTCTGCAATACCCAGCCATACTCTGCAATACCCAGCCATACTCTGCAATACCCAGCCATACTCTGCAATACCCAGCCATACTCTGCAATACTCGGTGATACCCAGCCATACTCTGCCATACCCAGTCATACTCGGCGATACTCTGCAATACCCAGCCATGCTCAGCCGTACCCAGCCTCTGTATGTGGCCAGGCTGTGGAAGTCTCACACATGTGGTATCGCCGTACTCAGGAATAGTAGGAGAATCTATTTTGGGGGGGTCATTTTTGGTATATACATGCTATGTGTTAGAAATATTGTATAAATGGACAACTTTGTGTTAAAAAAAAAAAAGCGTTTTAACCACTTCCCGCCTTCCGTCATACGACGTCCTTGACTTTGTGCGGGGATATCTGAATGATGGGTGCAGCTACAGGCATCATTCAGATATCATCTTTTTCAGCCGGCGATTCCCTACACCATAAGAATGATCGTAGCGGCTGTTACACTGCTTGATTGTTCTTACGGGAGGCGAGAGGGGACGCCCCCCCCTCCCGCCGCCCTCCGGTGCTTCTACCGACTCACCGCTATGATCGAAGCCAGGATCTTTTTTTTTTTTTTTTATTTCAGGAACAGCCTAGAGGTGAGATGTGGGGTCTTATTGACCCCATATCTCACTGTAAAGAGGACCTGTCATGCCATATTCCTATTACAAGGGATGTTTACATTCCTTGTAATAGGAATAAAAGTGATCAAAAATTTTTTTTTTTTGGAAAAAAGTGTCAAACTAAAATAAATAAAGTAAAATGAACAATAAAAAAAAAATAAAAATTTTTTAAAGCGCCCCTGTCCGTGTGCTCGCATGCAGAAGCGAACGCATACGTAAGTCCCGCCCACATATGAAATCGGTGTTCAAACCACACATGTGAGGTATCGCTGCGATCGGTAGAGCGATAGCAATAATTTTGGCCCTAGACCTCCTCTGTAACTCAAAATTTGTAACCAGTAAAAAATTTTAAAGCGTCGCCTATGGGGATTTTTAAGTGGTGAAGTTTGGCGCCATTCCACAAGCGTGTGCAATTTTGAAAGGTGACATGTTAGGTATCTATTAACTCGGCGTAACTTCATCTTTCATATTATGCAAAAACATTGGGCTAACCTTACTGTTTTGTTTTTTTTTAAAGCAAAAAACATTTTTTTTTCCAAAAAAAAACGCGTTCCAAAAATTGCTGTGCAAATATCGTGCGAGATAAAAAGTTGCAATGACCGCTATTGTATTCTCTAGGGTCTTTGCTAAAAAAACATATATAATGTTTTGGAGTTCTATGTAATTTTCTAGCAAATAAATGATGATTTTTACATGTAGGAGAGAAATGTCAGAATTGGCCTGGCTGCTCCAGAACGCCTGAAGGTGCTCCCCTGCATGTTGGGCCTCTGTATGTGGCCACGCTGTGTAAAAGTCTCACACATGTGGTATCGCCATACTCGGGAGTAATAGCAGAATGTGTTTTGGGGTGTAATTTGTGGTATGCATATGCTGTGTGTGAGAAATAACCTGCTAATATGACAATTTTGTGAAAAAAAAAAAAACTTGATTTTGCAAAGTATTGTGGGAAAAAATGACAACTTCAAAAAACTCATCATGCATCTTTCTAAATACCTTGAAATGTCTTCTTTCCAAAAAGGGGTCATTTGGGGGGTATTTGTACTTTTCTGGCATGTTAGGGTCTCAAGAAATGAGATAGGCCGTCAGTACTTCAGGTGTGATCAATTTTCAGATATTGGTACCATAGCTTGTGGACGCTATAACTTTCACAAAGACCAAATAATATACACTAATTTGGGTTATTTTTACCAAAGATATGTAGCGGTATAAATTTTGGCCAAAATACATGAAGAAAAATTACTAATTTTCAAAATTTTATAACAGAAACGAAGAAAAATTTATTTTTTTACAGATTTTTCGGTCTTTTTTCTTTTATAGCGCAAAAAATAAAGAACCCAGCGGTGATTAAATACCACCAAAAGAAAGCTCTATTTGTGTGAAAAAAAGGACAAAAAATTCATAGAGATACAGTGTTGCATGACTGAGTAATTGTCATTCAAAATGTGAGAGCACCAAAAGCTGAAAATTGGTCTGGTTATTAAGGGGGTTTAAGTGCCCAGTGGTCAAGTGGTTAATGCATTCTTATCCCCCTTTGTAAATCACGTGGCATACTTGCAAACTTCAGAGATTAGTCTACGTCTCCAAGCAGGATCATGGTATCATCAGCGTATAGCATCAATTTCTCCTGCTTGTCTCCATATCGAAATCCAACAATATTAGGGTTGGCTCTTACTTTAATGGCCAGGGGTTCTATGGCTAGTGCGAAAAGCAGGGGTGACAAAGGACACCCCTGCATCGTGCCTCTTCCCAAATTGAAAGTGTGCGACATAACCCCAGATGCCCGGATAGCTGCCTGCTGGTTGTGGTACAGTAGACGCACCCACGCTGTGTTCATAGAGGGGGGTAAACCTCTTTTTTCCCTGGAAGCGTTAAACACCATAAGTAACTTGGGTAAAAGTATGTCAGCGTATTGCTTATAAACCTCTATGGGTATCCCATCTGTCCCGGGGGCCTTACAGTTGGGGAATGCCGCTAGTGCCGTTTGTAATTCGTCCAAGGTGAGGGGAGCATCTAGACCCTCTTTTTGGCCCTTTGTGAGTTGTGGGAAGTCAATATCCTGCAAATAATCTGCCAGTTCCTCCGGGGTATATCGCCCCGTTGGAAGATAGAGAGTCTCATAGAACATGGCCAGTTCCATCAATATGAGGTCAGGGGAGCTTACCAACCTACCCTCCGATGTTTTAATGGCTTCAATTACGGGGGAGCGCTGTTAAGAGTTAGCTATCTTGGCCAGAAGGCGCCCAGTACTTTCTCCCTCCTCGTAAAATGCCAACCTGGAGAAGAATAGCTTTTTCTCCGTCGTAGAGGATAGCAGCCGCTCATAAGCAGACTGAGCTGACTGCCATGCCTCCCTAGCGGAGTCAGTCGGGGTTCGTACATAAGTCTCCTCCAAAGCCACCACCTGCCTCTCAAGTTCCTCCTTATGTTCTGATGAATTCTTTTTAACCTTGCCTATCTCTGAAATAAGCAAGCCTCTCAAATAGGCCTTAAAAGCATCCCATTGTTCCATCGGGGACTGCAGGAATTCCCGAGCGTTCAGAAACTCTCCCATGCTCCATTCCATCTCACTGTGGGATAGAAATAATTTTAGCCAGAAGGCATTAAATTTCCATGGGGCTCTAGGTAGCCCGGATTTCGGGGATATGATCAAGCTAATCACTAAATGTGAGTGATCTAAAACACTACGTGGCTTATACAGCACTTCCGAGACGGATGGGAGCATGGCCCGGTTGCCCACAGCTAAATCAATTCTGGACAACGTCCCATGAGTCTTGGAGAAGAATTGATGAGAATTGTTTTTCGCCCGGGTTCCTTTGTCTCCATATATCCACCCAACCAACCTCATTAAGCAATCTAAACAATGGAGAATCCCTCAGCGTGACAGAGAAGGAAGGACTCAACCAGCACTTAAAGTCCCCCACTATCAGCAACGGCAGATCCGGTCGACTCGCTAGGTAAGTCATCAGTAACCGGAGTACCGCCGCCGTAAACGGCGGATGCACATACACACATGCCAGTATACAGTTCAACTTTCCAACTCTACAACGCAAGAAAACGTATCTTCCTTCATTATCTATGCATACATCAAATTCTTGAAAATCCACAGAACCATGGATCATTACACTCACACCCCTTGAATATGAGGTGTGGGTGGAGTGATACGCTTTCCCCACGCAGGCATACCTAAGACAACATTTAGTTTCAGCCGTTAGATGGGTCTCTTGCATACACAAAATCATAGGATGATACTTTTTCAAACAAGCAGATATCATCATACGCTTAAGTGGGGAACCCAAGCCTCTAACATTCCAAGAGATTATTGGCAGTTCAACCATTGGGCAAAACGTTGCATGGCTTTAAGGAGCAATGCAGTATAAGGTTCATTTCCATAAAGCTCCTGAACCGGAGTCTGCAAGGCAAAGTGGAAGTGGGGGTCTTTGACAGCACATACCGCTTCCGGTCAGGGAGTTCAAACTTGCTTCTCAAGTCAATGACATCGGTAATAAGAATAAGAATTGGTATAATGCAGCATTTCCAATAAAGAATTCTTCGGTAGTGTATTCCTTGGTATAAGTAAAAGAAATATAAGGAAAATACAAAAAACCAGGCTGCCAACGGGACACGCCCATAGAAATGAAGTTGAAACCAAAGCCAACGTGGCTTGCTCGCTTTATCTCTCACGTGGAAAGAGCGCATTTTCTCTTGCCTACTTCAGAAGATAGCTCACTGTTCACGTAGCAATATCGAGGTTCCCAGCAGCATAAAGGAAAAACATTCCCCAAAGTAAAAAAGTGTGGGTAATAAAAACTGTAGGATCCAGAGGGGAATATCAGCACCATCTGAAGGGGAATAAGTGAGCAACAAACAAGTCCACTGTAATGCAGTATTGTGGGACTCCAGAAGTTATCAAGACTATGCATGTCAGGCGGGTCTGTCTCCATCTTCTCTGTCTCGGTGTCTTAAGGCCTGTTCGTTATGATTTAGCCACATGATTGCGTCTTGGGCTGATTCAAAGAAATGGGCCTGTCTGTCAGCGGTGACTCTCAGCTTAGCCGGGTACAGCATGGCATATGGAAGCTGCAGAGCCCGTAGGCGCCGTTTCACATCTGAGAACTTGGCCCTGCGTTTTTGTACCTCTGAGGAAAAGTCGGGGTAGAATGACACTCGGACCGCGTTCACCTGGACATTAGCCTTTTCCCGTGCATTCCTCAGAACCGCTTCTCTGTCTCTGTAATGCATAAGCCGGGCAAGGACGGGCCTTGGGGGGGGGGGGGGGCGGGTTGGGGGGGCTCCTGGTTGTGGTGGGCGACCTGGTGTGCGGTGTGCCCTCTCCACTGTAAAGAATGGGGAAAAGGCTTCTCTTCCAAATGTCTCCACCAGCCAGGTCTCTACAAACGTGGTGGCATCTCTTCCCTCCATTTTCTCTGGCAGTCCTACAATGCGGATGTTGTTGAGTCTTAAGCGATTTTCCATATCATCTGCTCTGTTATTGGTATCTTTAGCAAGTTGATCGGCCGCATGTGCCTCTCGAGCCACTGGCCAATGTCACTCACTCTGCTTTCCACTGCAGTCGTACGCTCTCTAATCTTCTGCAGGTCCTGTCTCAACAGGGATACATCCTCTCTCAGCCCTTCAAATTGCTCTTTAAGAGTGTTCACAGAAGCTGTGCAAACGTGCACAGCCTTAAAGTATATCAGCTAAGGTTGGCTGTTCAGTATCTTCACTGTCTGTGTCTGTGTGGAGAGGGGGGGGGGGGGGGGCCGCTCTGCTGCAGCGTCTGCCTCTCCCTGCATATCAGTGTACAATGTGTCCAGCTCTCCCATCTCATGTGCCTCTTCCTGGGACAGTGAAGCAGACCCCCCTGCTTCTTGTGCCCGGTGCCCCCTAGCTTTTGGGTATAATACACCATGTCTCGCGGGTATTCCTTACCCTGTAGCTTCTGTGCCTTCTTATTAGCCGCCTCTATGTTTTTCACTTCCCCTCGGTGTGCGCTGTGCAGGGCCGCGGCGCCATCTTGGATTTCGGAGGTCATGATTTCCTCCTTTTTCTTTGCTTTCCCCCTTGTGCAAAGGGCCGGTGGATGGTCCGGGAGGGTGAGCGGGTCGGTAGCCAGCTGGAACGCCGTTTTTTGGCACCGGATCGCTGCTGGGAAAGGATCGGTTCAATGTGCTGGAGTGGAGCTGTGAGAAACACTTCTTCTCACATGCCGGTCCTGGTCACACCCCTGATGAGAGTATATTTAACACACCTGTTGTACTTGTATATGGATGCGCCCAGTATGTTCCTGTATTACCTCCCCTGCGGATACCCCCAGGAGACTTATCTGCAGTATTTATTTTTGATCTGGAAACGTTTGTATCATGTTTCACTACATTATCTGGCTTATCTAGTGCAATCCTTTCTGGTCACTAATTGGACACTTTGAGGGTTTTCTCTACTATCTAATCATGGACTTTTTTTCTAAATTTTGATGCCCTCAGTCACACCAGGATAGCAATTCTCTCCTACATCCACCCAGCATATTCCACGTTTGCCATGTGACTGAGCATATTTATTAATAGGAGTTCCCTACAGATTATTTCACTCTGACCCTGATTCTGTAGCTAAAAGAATATGCCTAACAACATTAATGCTTGAAAGTGGTGACTGGGGTGTGTATATGATATGCGCAGCTGCGGTTCCCCATTTTTAATTATTTGACAACGTTGTCTTTTTTAATCAATCTGTGTGTACACGATCAATCTGTCACCCCTTTTTTTCTTTACAATTTGTTGTGATTATCTCTATTTAAATAAAGCTTGTTTGAATCATATTTTGTGGTCTAATTTTGCCCTCTTAAGAGAATCTCATTCTCTTATTTTTTGATTCATGAATTACTGGAACCATATCCTGTTTGATGAGACCATGATAAAAACTTATTTGGTTCAGACGGTGTCAAGCATGTGTGGTGTCAACCAGGTGAGAAGTACAAAGACAAGTCTTGCCTACCGTCAAGCATGGTGGTGGGGGTGTCATGGTCTAGGGCTGCATGAGTGCTGCCAGCACTGGGGATCTACAGTTCATTGAGGGAACCGTGAATGCCAACATGTACTGTGACATACTGAAGCAGAGCATGATCCCCTCCCTTCGGAGACTGGGCCACAGGGCAGTATTCCAATATGATAATGACCCCAAACACAACTCCAAGAGGACCACTGCCTTGCTAAAGAAGCTGAGGGTAAAGGTAATGAACTAGTCAAGCATGTCTCCAGACCTATACTCTCTTAAGCATTTGTGGGGCATCCTCAAATGGAGCCCCATTGTAGCCACCCAAGATGTGTACGCTCCTGGCTTACAAAGGTGTGAGGAGGGAACAGCTGAAGCTCTACGAGAGTGGGCAAGCATGCTCATTATGAGCTGGGTGCAAGGAATAATGGGAAAGGTTGTCCTGACGAAGGAGGTAACCTAATTGTTTCATTAGATGAACACTGTATGCTCCCTGATCCAGAGGTTTGGGAAAGTGCTGCAAAGACAGAACAGGCTGTACAAATTTTGGGCAAATGTAAGTCCTTGTGGCAAAATATTGCTAAATAGCCTACCAATTGTTAATAGCAACATAAAACCAAAAAGGGGAATTTTTTTTTTTTTTTTTTTTTTTTTTTTTTTAACAGTGAGATTTCACTTGTGAGTTAACTCTGTCTCCCCAGATGCAATGTTTTCAAGCCATAAACTCTGAGAATATCACACACTTGATTTCACTCTGCAACCATACCTTGTGGTGCTTGGCAATGTTAACATGAATTAGAGCGTGCACCATGGCTAAAGTTTAGCACTCCTGCTATACAGTACTAGGATCCTACAATATGTTATGTGTGGGTATGGCTGCCAGACTGTGGTTAGAACGAACAAACTGTAACCCCTATGGAAGCCGGAACAGATCTGCATAACATATACACACACAAAAGCACTGTAGAATTTTCAACTGCCATATAAATGCAGCACAGTGGCTAAATGGTTAACACTTCCGCCCAGCAGCACTGGAGTTGTCAGTTTTAATCACAACCACAGCACTGTGTGGAGTTTGCATGTTCTCCCTGTGCCTGCATGGATTTCCTCTGGGTACTCTGGTTGCCTCCCACACTCCAAAGACATGTTAGTAGGTTAATTGGCTCCTGTCTAAATTAGTCCTAGTATGTGTATGTATGAATGTGAGTTTGGGACCTTCGATTGTAAGCACCTTGAGGGCAGGGACTGAAGTGAATCTACAATATATATGTGTAAAGTGCTGCATAAATTTTCAGCGCTAAACAAGTACCTGTAATACATAAATTAATAAAGTAAATAAACCTTATACAATGACTAGAAATGACTACATTATATTAGCACTATATTCTCAATAACACACCTGCTTAAATAGCACAAGAATGAAGTGCAGATTTACAGTACACAATACAAGTATATCCTAATTCCCTACTTAAACTTTCTAAAGAAGGGTGTAGTAAAAATGCACTTGTGTATAAAAATGTACTCAACTGGCACGGTTTTAAACCACTTGAAGACCAGACATTTTCTGTCACTTTTTGTTTACATGTGAAAATCTGGGGTTTTTTTTGCTAAAAAATTAGAACACCCAAACATCATATATTTCTTTTAAAGCAGAGGCCCTAGAGAATAAAATTGGTGGGTTTTGCAATTTTTTTATGTCACACGGTATTTGCGCAGCGGTTTTTCAACTTTTGGAAAAACATGCATTTTTTTACAATACATAACCCAATTTTTTTGTTAAATATAAAAGATGATGTCACGCCAATTAAATAGATACCAAACATGTACCGCTTTAAAATTGTGCACGCCTGCAAAACAGCGGCAAACAAATTTTACTATCCATAGGCGAGTCTATAAAAACCTTTACAGGTTACCACTTTAAACGTAGGTCTAGTGCTAGAATTGCTGCTCATGATCTGCCATTCGCGGTTTGCAGGACCGACGCACACGTTCACATTTGCGCGGTGGGGATCCCGGTACTTTATTTAGTTTTACACTGTTTTAATGTTTTTTTGGATCACTGTTATTGGTGTCACAAGGAATGTAAACATCCTTGTGACAGCAATAGGCACGCGACAGGTACTCTTTATGGAGGGATCTGGGGTCTATAAGACCCCAAATACCTCCTTTGCACTTGAAAACATTCAAAAACGCAAAGATCAGCATTTCTGAATGGTCCGATTTTCAAAAAAATGGCGCTGTTAAGATGACAGTAAACTGGAAGCGATGTCACGTCTTCGCTTCCAAGTTACCATAGTAGAGACCAGATCAAAGCTGACTCCGGCTTTCTTCGGGATGCCGACTAGCGGGCAGACGTGCCGGCTAGTAGCTCGGGTCTCCTGGTGGGACAGGAGAGACCAAGCGAGCTGCAGCAATCACCCCGGTACAACCATTTGAAGTCAAATTACGTACCAGGTACGTGATTTGGCGGCAGGTGTTTAACTGGGTATTGCAGGAATATTAAAAAGGATAAAGGCACTTTCAGACAAATTGCACTTATTTGTGTCGTCCCCTTTGCCCTGTCTTGACCTAACCCGGTCCCCTCTTTCCCACAGACACACATTCGTACCTCTTCCAACAGCTGCATCCTCTGATGTTTATTTATATTTTGTGTCCCAGGTCTTCTCTTCATCTCCAGAGGCCAGAGACTAAGGTGATGGCTCTACAGAGGTCTATGATGATGGGGCCAGGATAGAGATAACTTGCAGCACTGGATGTAAACAAACACCAGACACTGTAGCTGTTCGATCAGGGTAACTATGCATTTTTGGAGGTGGGGGAGGGTGGATTAGGTTAGGTCAGGCAAAACAAATAAAGTGCACTTTAAAGTGCACATATATTTTAAAAAGGGAATGAGAGCACATATGATCTAAAGAGGGATAAAATAAATCATGCTTTGGCTTCTTAGAATATACACAATAATGATTACAATTGTAGATGATATCAACAAGATGTTTATCTTTGATAGGTTAGCTAGTATAGTACAGATTAAAATATACATCATTTTTAAAATTACCTTGAGCTAAACATGATCTTTGGATTACAATGAACCCGACTAGCATGGTTGTGACTTTGTTGTACTTCAAATGTTCCAGGCAAAGTGATGCCTGCAAGTTGGTTAAATCTATTCCTGTAAAACCCCTTGGATGCTAGGCAGAGGCTTACATGGAGTCACAACGTTGCTCACGTCAGAATTAAAGGGGTTGTAAAGGCAAAAGGTTTTATCTTAATGCATCAAGACAAAAAATCTTCTGTGTGCAGCAGCCGCCCCAGCACCCCCTAATACTTACCTGAACCTCATTTCTCTCCAGTGATGTTCATGAGTGCTTTGGCCACTCCTCCTGATTGGCTCCCGCTGCTGTCAAAGTCAGTCAGCCAATCAGAAAGATGGGTCTGGATCAGGGCTCAGTGTCTGATTGAACACAGGGAGCTGTGACTTGGCTCGGGTGCCCCCATAGCAAGCTGCTTGCTGTGGGGGGCACTCAACAGGAGGGAGGGGCCAGGATCACAGAAGAGAGACCTGAGAAGAGGAGGATCCGGGCTGCTCTGTGCAAATCCACTGCAACAGAGCAAGTAAAACATGTTTTTTTTTTTTTCTCTAAAAGTAACAAACTAGACTGTACAATCACGTTAAGCTTTACCCTCTGACATTTAACAGTCAATTTCTAGAATTTCAGCGGGCAATAGTAGATCTGGGATTTCACAGTTAAACTGAATGGGTTGAGGCATAGCATCAGTAAGCTTAAGCTCAATATGGGCAGATATCAAGGCTCCATGTACAGCCAGCATTTGCGGTCCAAGATGGTAACAAAACCCTTTAAAGTAAAAATCTTCCTGAAGCACCTTGTTAATAACTCCAAATATGTTTGCACCCAGGATTTTATCTAGACTAAAACATGTGTAGGTGGAAAGGACCAAAACAAGCAGACAAATCAAACAACATAAGCAAGCAGCACATGCTGCTTATGTACTGCCCACAGTCTCTCCAAACATGTAATGAATGAATTAGGTTACAGCTTCCTTCCTCAAAAACAATTTGATATAAATGTGTGACTGCTACATAATCATTTTCAAAGTAAAGGCTTACATGTACAGTAAGTATGTCTGCTGACCACACTGCAGCAATATACAGAATGTAATAACCAAAGATTTTACCTTCTAGTAAAGGTGGTTCGTCATCAAAAGAACTTCCATACACAGATTCTGTGGAAGTTGGAGTGTAGGTTTGTGTTGGCTGATAGATCTGTCCTGTGTAGGGTTGCTGCTGATTCATCATATCTGGAGGTATGAAACCACCTTGTTGCCCATAGTCATAATATTGTCTGTACATAAAAATAGAAGTCCAATAAGCAAAAGTTATCCAAGTAAAACAATGTATCAAAATCTCATATTTTGCCTATAGATACAGAAACGTTTATTATAAATCTATAAATATTATAGATTGGGGAACATAAAAATCCTAAACATACAGAAAACCTACTGCCCACTCCTTTTCATTTTTAATCTTGGCGATTAAACTGTTCTGGCCATGTAAATACAAAGCAAAGTAAAAGCCCACTACAGACTTGCACAGTCTTGTTCATATCAAATATTGCAGGTTACATAGAGTTCAATCCAGTTAGCAGTTACAATCTAGGTCCTTTTCATATTTCCTCTCTCCTTTGACAGAGAAGTGATGGCACTGTTTCAGTCAAAGTAAGCCAAAAGGCAGACTGCATTTGCTATGCTCTTGCTTTATTTAACCCACAATGCCGTGGAAACGATTTTGTCATGTTCTAAATATGTATTTGCAAGATAGATTTTGTATACAGAGTGTAAAAAAATAAAAACAGTTTGAAAAAGTATAAACTTAAAACAGATGTAAGGCAGTGAATGTGATATTTACCAAACATCCACTGCAGGTAATTCTTCCAGATCCATGTGTTTTAAATGACAGTGACTGATTCACCACTAGTAAAATATTCTCACACGGGTGTTTACCCCCTACACGCTTGATTCCAATGGCAAGAATCAGCAGCCATTGCTCCCAAGTGGGAACCTGCTGTTAGGGACAGATGTCCGAGCATGGAATCATCTGACATATGCACGGGAAGGCTGCTGTCTTGTGATGGCTACTTTGTACAGTCTGAGCAGCCATCAGTATTCGCATACACCTGTCATGCCAGCTGAAAGAAGCTGCTGATTCTTGCAGCTGAAATGCAGTGTGAAAATCACACTCGCTGCTTTATAAGTATAACCTTTGTAGTTTTTATTTACTACACAGGAAAGGTCTTCACCTCAACTTTGTTTTGGTGACAACAGTCATCAGAAAAAGTATAGCGGGTGAATCTCCCCTGCAGGGAAAAAGTCTACAAAAAAAAAAAAAAAATAATAAGAGGATTTAACTCCTCTGCATTTACTGTATATCCCCGCCGAGCGTACGCAGATGTGCGTACTCGGCTTTTCGGGGTTATACCGGGATGATGCCCGCAGCTGCAGGCATCATCCTGGTACCGTTTTTTACAGCGGGCAATCGGCTACCCGAGTATAACAACCGATGCGGCTAAAAGCCGCTCGGCTGTTATACCGGAGGAGTGGGAGGGGATGTCCCCCCCTCCCGCCGCTCTTACTGGGCCTCCCATGCCATCGGAATGCCCGGTGAACAATCGGCTGCCGATGTGGGCGGGCTTCGTTCCAGCCTCCTAATCGTAAACGCGGAAGCGACGTCATGACATCACTTCCCATTTACTCAGCTGCCAATGTCGCCGGTTTTAAAAAAATACACAGTATTCAGAATCGACGATTTCGGCGATCTGAATACTTTGAAGTGCAAAGGAGGGATCGGGAGTCTTTTAGACCCCCGATCCCTCCATAAAAGAGTACCTGTCACCACCTATTACTGTCACAAGGGATGTTTACATTCCTTGTGACAGCAATAAAAGTCATCAAAAATTTTTTTTTTTTTTAAACACAATTTTTAAATATAAAAAATAAATAAAATAAATAAGAAAAAAAAAATTTAAAGAGCTCGCGCAGCAAAGAAAACGCATACGGAAGTCGCGCCCGCATATATAGACTGTGTTCAAATCACACGTTAGGTATCGCAGCGATTGTCAGAGCGAGAGCAATAATTCTAGCACTAGACCTCCTCTGTAACTCTAACCTGGTTTAAAGCGTCACCTATGGAAATTCTTAGGTACCGTAGTTTGTCGCCATTCCACGAGTGTGTGCAACTATAAAGCGTGACATGTTTGGTATCCATTTACTCGGAGTAACATCATCTTTCACATTATACAAAAAAATTGGGGTAACTTTACTGTTTGGATTTTTTAAAATTCATGAAAGTGTCCCTTTTCCCAAAAATTTGCGTTTAAAACACCGCTGCACAAATACCATGTGATATAAAATATTGCAACAATCTCCATTTTATTCTCTAGATTCTCTGCTAAAAAATATATATAATGTTTGGGGGTTCTAAGTAATTTTCTAGCAAAAAATACGGATTTTACCTTGTAAACACCAAATTTCAAAAATAGGCTTAGTCATGAAAGGGTTAAACTCCATTATAAGCCGAGTTTGTCAGCACATTTTTTAAGCTGAAACCCCCCCCCCCCCCCCCCGAGTGAGGGTGCAGCCTCACTGCGCCCATCTGCAGCCGTACCTTTGATAACTAAAACAGCGGGTGTCTCCCGCTGTGTGTGCAGTCTGTTCAGCGGCCGTCCATTATAACAAAGCCCTGCCTCCTCCTCGTCCATGATAGACGGAACACTGATACAACGCTGGGAAACTGTATCAGTGTTCCGTCTATCACGGACGAGAAGGAGGTGGGGCTTTGTTACAATGGACGGTCGCCAAACAGACTGCACGACATAGCAGGAGACACCCGCTGTTTTAGCTATCAAAAGGTACAGCTGCAGATAGGCACAGTGAGGCTGCGGATGGGCACCGATGATACAGGTGGACACAATGAGGCTGCAGATGGGCACTGATGATACAGGTGGGCACAGTGAGGCTGCAGATGGGCACAGTTTACCCAGTAGCTGCTGCATTTTCCACCCTAGGCTTATACTCGAGTCAATACGTTTTCCCAGTTTTTTGTGGTAAAATTAGGTGCATCGGCTTATACTCAAGTATATACGGTAATTTAATACTGAACAAAAAGCTTTTAGCTTTTCATACACTAACTTCAGTACCAGTGAGCGTTGTAACAGGAACTGAGTTACTGGCAGGATCACCAAGATTGACACTCCCAGAAGACATTGATGTATCATTTCTCAAGTTACCTTGGTGAACTAGAGAACACCTGCTCCCACATTATGAAGAGGAAGAGGAGTAGAAGGGGAGTTGTTCTAACACTTCCTTCCTAGGGGCAACGCTGCTCCTTTGTAAATACAGCACAACGAGTGAGCATTGTCACAGGAATTGAGTTACTGGCAGGATCACCAAGTTTAAAGAAGAAGAAACGTTAAAAACACATCCAACACAACATAGAAAGGGTTTTTCTTTTAATGTGCAATCCATACCAAGGATAAAAGCAAAAAGTCTTACTTAGGTTGTCCTCCGCTAGGATTGTAATTGAACCCCTGAGATTGATCATCAATGCTATAGCTGGTTTGGTAGAAATCTTGATTGAAGTTTTCAAAATTAGACATTGTAGCAGCTCTAAAAAAATTAAAATAGATGACACAGAAATATAACAAATGTACCTTTAAGTAACACGATAACCTCGCCCATTCCCCAGAATCCACCTATTGTGACATTACCAGCACTATATTGCTGCTTATTTCTCCACCACAGTCACGTGACAGAGCTTGCATCCCGCAATTGACAGAAAGGAGAAGCTCACGTGCTTTTGTATGCCTGGAAGTTCTGGGTAGTTTCTCTGGCTTCAGGGGAACAGGGAGCACTGGTAAAATGAGTATAAGAAAGACAGGAGGCCCCTTTGCAGAGATGTTGCCCTTTACTTTGCAGTAATAGGGTTCTGAAGGTACGACAACATGTAAAGGAAAATGAGCGCAGAATGTATGAAACCGGTATTACTGGGGGTGGAGGGGCAATACCCTCCACCAAACACAACCCATTTACCTGAATGTGGCTGCTCTGCAACTATGTGTAATGCAATGGTTGTGATATTTTGGTGTGTTTTTTTTTTTTTTTTTTTTTAAAGGGGTTAAAACAGGTGGTGGGGAGGCAACAAAACACCTTCTCACCACCTGTCAAATGCCCTTTGAAGTGTGATCCACTGCTGAATGCTCCTCACAGGGCACCTCTAGTGTAAAAGTTGCTCTGCAGGAGCCTGCATATTTCACCTGATCCACTGAGAGCACTTGCAATGCTTTGCAGGCTCATTTGCAATATATATATTTTTTTTTCTGCCAATATAGGTAAATGTATTATGTTTCTGCAAAAGGTAGACTTCGCCTTTAAAGCGGGGGTCCACCCACACCGCCCAAAAAAAAAAAAAATATTAAAAGCCAGCAGCTACAAATACTGCAGCTGCTGACTTTTAATACATGGCCACTTACCTGTCCCAGGGTCCAGCGATGTCAGCAGGGGACACCGAGAACCCGCTCGGTTCTCGGCAGCTGCCGCCGCCATCCTAGGTGAGGGAATCAGGAAGTGAAGCGTTGCGGCTTCACTTCCCGGTTCCCTACTGCGCATGCGCGAGTCGCGCTGCGCGTCCCAAGTGGTCCCTGCTCTCTCCTGAGAGCTGTGTGTTCCCAGCAGACAGCGCGGTGGGGACGGGAAGAGGCATAGACTCCCATGGGAGTCTATGCCGGAAGTGGGTGCAGATACCTGTCTTAGACAGGTATCTGCACCCCCCTCCCCCCTGAAAGGTGCCAAATGTGACACCGGAGGGTTCCGAAAAGCGGAAGTTCCATTTTTGTGTGGAACTCCGCTTTAAATAACTTAAGAAGAAAACCACCTCGCATATTAAAGTACAGTCCCAGTCTTTTTCAGTTTATTAAAAGTAAAAAAAAAAAAACTGTAGCTGCTGACTTTTAATAAACAAACACTTACCTGTCCCACGATCCAGCGATGTGGCCACACGAAGCCTCGCTCCTCTCTGCGGTGCCGTCATTGCAACGCTTGTGGCTTTACAGCCAGTGTGCGTACTGCGCTCTCCTAGTGGCCAGGCAATCTTCTGGGACCTGTGACGAGTCCCAGAAGATTTCAGAGAGGGAGGGGACCCCTAGGGAGTGAGGAGTCGCTGCCTAGGTGTCCAGAAGGGGGAAGTGGGACAGAAAGTACCTAAGACCACGTACCCCCCACCAAAAAAAATAAAAATAAATGACATGCCAAATGTGGCAGGTAAGGGGGTGAGGAGTGCTTAAAGTGGAAGTTCTACTTTTGGGTGGAACTCCGCTTTAATTTTAAAGATGTGATCAGACTAATCGCATACACAGAGCAGTGGTTATCTTATGGCTTCTACCTTTGGGCAGCTAGATCAGGAGACGGTCCAGACATTCCACTGCTCACACTGTCATCCTGCCAGCAGTGACGAGGACTGAGCAGCAGCCCTTCACTTGAAGGAAGGGGTGACACCTGTGTCCCCCTAATCACATCCAAGATGGTGGCACCCATCAGCTCTCTCTAAGCTGTTTATCTTATGGAGGAATTCCCACGCATGCTAAAGCAAATTAAAATTGAACGCTACATTATTCTTAACACTAAATAAAATAATGATCTAGGAATAGGATCTCTTCTTATTCAGCAAACATGGTGACACCTCCAGACGAGGACACAAGTGACAAGGAAGTGACTACGGCTGTGCAATTAAAAAAAAAAAGGATTCTACCCTCAGAAGTCATGGATGACAGAGAAAGCAGACGCCCAACACAACAGCAGCTGGCAGCCTCCACCAGCACAGACGCACCAACTTACCGAACCGCTATCACTTCAACACACTTCCGCAGCTACGTGTCAAACCAAAGCCCAGCTCCGATCGCTTCCGGATCACGGGATGCACACAATGCCACGCATGCGCAGCTCTTCCGACCCTCTGCACCAATACCGGCTCGTATTTAGGTAGCCCCGCCCATCCTGGCTTGACGTATTCAGTCAGTGTAGATAGAGTTGCCGTGTGACGCGAGTAATGGAGCGAAGTCTTCTAAATCAGGGCTGGTTATGTGTGCAGTGTAGGGAGCTCTATGTTCTTACGAAGTATAGAAGTAGGGTACTGTGCGAGTTCTATAGTTGGTAGATGTACGGGGTGCATGTGGGAGCTCAAGGCCACGTGCAGGAAGAGCGCCGTGTATTGAGATGTTTTATATATATATATATATATATATATATATATATATTTTGCTGTGAAGCATTTTCCTTTACCAGAGCTGGTTTCTATATCAGGTTTAGGAACAATGAGTAGGGCTTAAGGGAAACGGGAGAAAGTTTAGCACTCGAGTTCCTTTTTTTTATTAGTAGTTTTCTTTCAGCTTTCGTAATGCGCTTTTGCGATGTCATGTACCCTAATGCTTGTTATTGTGCCATTCGTTTAGAATGCTGCCCTCAACACGCTAATGTACTGCGAGGCTGCGCTCACCCTGAAACTCGCGCAGCTGTCAGAGTGCTTTATTCATCCAGCTCCCGGCCGTGGTAGGCGATTCAGCACATCATATGTTGCACCACCTTTTTTTGTTTTTTTGTACAAATTTTTTATTTAAGTGTACAAAATGTACACTACATTCATGATCCTGTACAGCAGTGAGATGCACTGCCGTACCGTTTATTGCTATAAAATGCAGCATGTCTGCATTTTAGCGCAGCCATAGGCTGTGTTGCAGTGTGTATTAGGCACATAGGAAGCAGTTGTTTTCTGTTACAATGGGGCACATAAGCAATTGTGCTAACCAAACTTTAGCAAAGTTGCATTAGGGAAAATGTAAAGGATAAGTTTATGCTTTGTAACATGTTTTACCCAAATATGGGTGCAACATGTTACAAACGGACAAACTCCCTGATCCCCACTGTAACAGCTAGTGGGGTTCTTTTCCACCCAATAGCTGTCACAATTAAATAAAAACCCGTGGCCCAACGGGCCCTGCCTGGCTGTGCCACTGATTGATAGGGCTCTGGGAATGGAAAAATACAAGGTCCAGAAGCCATTGCAGCTGTCAGCTTGTAGTTTTCAATGAACTACCATGGTGCTGTGGAGCACTGTGGTAGTTCATTTATTCTTCCTGTCCGATTGTATCTGCTTACCTGTATGGGCAAGCAGCTACCCAAGCAGATCTTCTGGAGACCTGTATCGCACCAGCAATCTGGTGATCGCTGGTGCAATGCTTTACAGGCTCCAAAAATAATAAATGCACCTTTTTTACCTGCACAAAAAATGTGCATTGATTATTTTTTTGCAAAAAGTGAACTTTTTTTTAGATGGCTTTTTACTAAGGTTTTTGGCTTATATTTTGTTTAAATCTTCACACATTTTCACAATTTCCTCCTATAAAAAATATACGCATCCAATATTTTTTTGCAACCATATTCGAGCCTTATCTATATATAAAAGAAAAAAAAAAAAAAAAGTATATTATTTTACGATAGACCATAAATGCTCTGGTTTAATCACTTCAGTACCTGGCACTCAAACCCCCTTCCTGTTCAGGTAATTTTCTGGCTGTCGCACTTTGAATGACAATTGCACGTTTATGCAATGCTACCCATATGAAATTTTTATCATTTTTTTTTTAGGCAGCTTTTTTTTTTTTGATGGTATTTAACCTATTCCCAACCGCCTACCGCAGATGTACTGCGACAGGTCGGCTCTATTGCGCGAAACGACGTACCTGTATGTCATGTTGTGCAATAGACACTGGGGGCAAGCGCACGCACTGATTGGAGAGAGGGCGAGCCAATCAGCGGAGCCGATGTCTGACGGCTACCTGCGATCGTTCCCCAGAGAGGCAGAACATAGAAAAGGCAGATTGCTGTTCTGACAGGGGAGAAGATAGAGATCTTGTGTTTCTGCTAAGACTCCTTTCACACTGAGGCGTTTTTCAGGCACCTGAAAAAAGCCTCTGCTGCAAACCCAGTGTGAAAGCCCGAGTGGTTTCACACAGGGGCGCTGCGCTGGCAGGGCCTCATAAAAAGTGCTGCCAGCAGCTTCTTTGCAGCGGTGTAGGAGTGGTGAATACACCGCTCCTGCCCATTGAAAACAATGGGGCAGCGACACAATACCGCCGGCAAAGCGCCGCTGCAGCTGCATTTTGCTGGTGGATTTAACCCCTTTTTTGTCCGCTAGCGGGGGTTAAAACCACCCTGCTAGCGACCGAATAGCGCCGCTTTACCGCCGACGCCTGGGGCGGCTCAGTATGAAAGGGGTATAAGTAGGAACACGGATCTCTGTTTTCACCCAGTCAGACCACCCCCCACACAGCAAGCACCCCCTAGGGACTCGCTTAACCCTCTGATCACCCATGATGTTAACCCTTTCACTGCCAGTCTCATTAGTACAGTAACTGCATATTTTTAGCACTAATAATGTCACTGGTTCCCAAAAAAGTGTCAGGCTTGTCCGTTGCCATGTCGAAGTCCCACTAAAAATTGCTGATCAACACTATTACTTAGATTAGAAATTAGATTTTTAATTTTTTTTTATTCGATGTGTTTATAGCAGAAAGTAAAAAATATATTTTTTAAAAAATTGTCGCTCTTTTTTCTTTATAGTGCAAAAAATAAAACCCGCCGAGGTTATCAAACACCACCAAAAGAAAGCTCTAAAACCCTCTTCTTTTTTTTTTTTTTTTTTGTATTGTAACTGTACTGTCTTGCCCCCATGTTGTAAAGAGCTGCGTAAACTGTTGGTGCCATATAAATCCTGAATAATAACAATAATATTTGTAGGAAAAAAATGACATACATTTTATTTGGGTACAGCGTCGCACAGAATTCGTTAAAGTAACGCAATGCCGTATCACAAAAAATGGCCTGGTCATTAAGGGGATAAAACCTTTAGGGGCTTAAGTGGTTAAACGCCACTGCATTTTTAATTTTTTGCTGAACAAACAAAAAAAGACAGAAAATTAAAAAAAAAAATGTTTTCTTAGTTTCTGTTCAAATTTTGCAAATAAGTCATTTTTCTTCAGTGACGTGCACTGTTGGTTAGGGCACTGATGATCAGTGTAAAGAATGTACAGAGAGCCTTGACGGTTATCGGCTTTCCTTTCCTCATACAGACAGCGCATGAGGAAAGCACTGCCGATAACCGGCAAGTCTGTTTTGAATGTGATCAGCTGTGATTGGACACAGCTGATCACCTGCTAAAGGGACATGTGATTGTCCCTTTACAGCAATCAGCCATGTCCAAAGGATACATCGGTCACAGTGCGTGCCCCAGGGATCAGGGTTCATGTACACCCTCCCAGAACTGGAGAGCCGTGCTGTAGATATCTTTTGTCTATAGTGTTGTACTAAAGTGGTGTGGGTCGGAGACTGATTTGAAAAACCAATAAAAAAAAACAAAAAAAAAAACCATCTGTGACTCAAGGGGTTATTAGGAAAAAAAAAGGCTCAAGGACTCAATTGGTTGCTCACCTGGAGAGAAAGAGAAAGATTGACTGGGAACTATCACTGGATTTAAGATTAGTCCCTGTAAAGTTGCTGTACTTGTTTTTACTATCCAAACAAATATTTTTTTTTTTTTTTAAATATTGGTTTTATTAAGTTTTTCAACATAGAAATACAAGGAGGGTACTTAACAACTGCGGTCATGATAGACAATATAATGTTACATGTGGGTATTCTGGTAAGAGTCCCTTTGCTATCTGCAATGTAAAATCTATAATACTGTCGCAATTGATGGATACAGCAATATTGCTTTAATACAGATTGTGAATAACTTTCTTGGTCTTATTTGCTAGTATATATGGTGTCATCTTGATCGCCAAATTGCGTGTTTAGTTAGAGAGACTGTATCTCAAACCAAATGCACATCTCCCTATCGTCTGGACTTAGGACCAACAGTTTAAAGAAGAAAGATCAAAAAGGCAGAGCAAGAGGGGAGGTGGGGGGGTGAAGGGTAGGGGAAGAGTTTATTGTTCAGCACAAAGGTGATGGTTACCTCAACAGTGTCCTCCACACTTGACCCGCCCTGGGAGAACTTTCATGAATTTAATAAGGATTGTCCTTCATCAGAGATTATGTATAAGTTCCATGACCTCCAGACTTTAGAGTGTTTTTCTTGTTTGTTTTGGGCCATATGCACCAAATCCTCTAGTTTCTTAAGATCCTCCACTTTACGCAACCACAATCCAATGGATGGCGGTGTGTTTTGTTTCCAAGTAGCTGGGATGCAAGATTTTGCTGCATTGAGCAAGTGTCGCACAATGGATTTTTAGTATAATTGTGCTGGGATTGTGGTAGCGTGCAGCAGAAAGAATGCTGGATCTTTTTGAATCCTATGATCTGTGAATTTTTGTACGATCGTCTCTATTGTCGTCCAGTAGTGTAGCAATAATGGGCAGGTCCAAAAGATGTCAAGGAGTGTTCCCCTGTCTGATTGACACCTCCAGCATTTGTCTGTCGTGGTAGGAAAGAGTTTGTGTAGTAATTGCGGTGTATAGTACCACCTTGTAAGAATCTTGTAGTTTGTTTCTTGTATTCTCCTGCAAATGGACGATTTTAGAGAGAATCTGAGGATGTTTTGTGTTTGAACGTCAGTAAAGGTCTGTTTCAGGTCTTTTTCCCATTTTTGTAAAAAACCCTAGGTCTGGTTGTTCTGATGGAGTGTTAAGTAGGGCATACGTTTTTGTTAATACTTGAGGTAGTACGCCGTCATCCCTGCAGTATTCTATAAATGTTGTCAAGTCGTGTGAAAATTGTACTGGGTTTGGTATTGAGTGGATGAAATGTTGTAGTCGAATAGCTGACCAAAAAAGAAAGTTGAAAGTTACCAGTACCATCCGTCAATGATTGGATCGATGTCCATCGATCTCTGTCCACGTAGTGTAATGCGCGGTCCTTACCCTCTGTCCAGAGTGTCTCATATTCCGCTCGGTTCAAGCCAGGCGTAAACGCCATGTTGCCAAGGATTGGAAATAAAGGGGAGTTTTTTGATGTCAGAGAGGTCATGTTGATCATTTTTGAACCCACGCATAATGTGGCCCCTTTGATGGGGTGTGTTTTCATGTCTGAGGGGAGTTGGTCATAGCACCATATCGCTCCATTTAGAGGAATATGTTCCTGGTTGTATTCTATCTGCGTCCACAATTTGGTCTGTCTGTGTCTGTTCCAGTCAATGATTCTCCCTAAATGTACTGCTTGATAGTAATTTTTTATATCTGGGAGGGCCAGACCTCCATGTTGTTTCGGTAATGTCAAGAGTCTTGTGCGTAGTCTTGGTTTCTTATGTGACCATACAAATTTGGTAAAAAGGGAGTGTACTTGTCTAAAGTAGAGGGATGGGATCTTGATTGGCAGTGCTTGAAACAGGTAGAGAAATTTCGGGAGGATGCACAGTTTGATGAGATTACATCTACCGAACCATGAGTGGAGTCCCTTGTTCCACTCTTCTAGCAGCTCTCTGGCTTTTGTCAGCATTGGAGGGAAGTTAAGTTCAAAAGTGCGTGTCAAATCATTTGGGATAAATGTCCCCAAATATTTTAAATGAATATCTGCCCATTTGAATCTAAATTTATCTTTCAAAGGAGACAGTTCGTCGGGTGTCATATTAATGCCGATGGCTGCGGACTTATCAAAGTTTATTTTCAGATTAGACAAATTCCCATATCTCCTAAATTCTTTAATTAGATTTGGTAGGGAAACTACAGGATTAGTGAGGGAGAACAAAAGATCATATGCATACGCCGAGATCTTGTATTGGCTTTGGTCTATAGTAATGCCTGTTATATTTGGGTTCTTCCGTATTGTGCATAAAAATGGCTCTAGAGCTAGGGCGAATAGAAGGGGAGAGAGCGGACAGCCTTGCCTTGTACCGTTAGAGATGGTAAAGGGTGTAGAAATGACTCTATTGGCTTTAATTTGAGCGGTCGGTATAGAGTAAATGTTATAAATCCATTGTAACATGTTATTTCCTAAACTGATATGTTTAAGAACAGCAAACATAAATTCCCAGCTCACCCGGTCAAAAGCCTACTCAGCATCTGTGCTGAGAAAGATCCCTGGTGTCCTGGTCACTGAGGCTCTATGTATTAGGTTAAGTATTTTGGTGGTATTGTCTCTAGTCTCTCTTGAGGGGACAAAACCCACTTGGTCCAGGTGTATAAGATCTGTCATATGCTGAGATAGTCTATTGGCCAGTATTTTAGTATAGAGTTTAAGATCTATATTCAAAAGGGATATAGGTCTATAACTCCCATAGGCGGCCGGATCCTTCCCTTCCTTAGGAATGAGGGAGATGTGGGCTCTTAAGGTATCTCTTTGTAAACGCCCTCCTTCCATAAGGTGATTGAATAATTTGACCATATGTGGGCCTAGCATTGGTAAGAGGGTTTGATAGTATTGTAGTGTAAATTTGTCTGGTCCTGGAGCTTTACCTGGTTTCATTCCCTTTGGCGCTCTGAAGTTCTATCAACGTGATAGGTTCTTCCAGAGCTGCCCCTGTTTCCTCCGAAAGTTTAGGGATGTCTGATAGGTTAAGATAATCTCTTATGTCATTGTCATTGGTCTGCTGTTTCGGGAGATTGTATAGGGAGGAATAGTAATCTTGAAACTCTCGTGCAATTTGGGTGGGCATGGCCATCCTATGTCCTGAAGATGAAATAATTTGGGGTATGTAAGCCTGTAGTTTCTGTTGTTTAACCGCTTTGGCTAGTAATTTCCTGCACTTATTTCCTGATTCATAGGAGAGTTTCCTACAAAACTGGAGTGCCGCTTTGGCCTTGTACTGTAATAGATCTACGGTTTGTCTTCTAACAGTCAGAAGTTCTGTTTCTAGAGAGGGTGTCAGGTTATTTTTGTGTTTCGATTCTAGATCCTGTATTTTGTCTAATAATATTGAGAGTCGTTTTTCCCGTTCTCGTTTGATACGTGCTCCATGTTTGATCAAGACCCCCCTTATGACGGATTTATGAGCTTCCCATAATATTCCTGGATCACAGTCCGCGATGTCATTTGTTTGGAAGTATTGGTTCAGTTCGGTCATAACATCTGTCAACACGGAAGGAGTCTGTAGAAGACTTTCGTTCAGCCTCCAGATCTTTGTTCGGGAAGTCAGTGTCCGTGATAGGGAGTAGCGCAAAGTGATGGGAGCATGGTCAGACCAAGTGATATTCCCTAATCCCGGGTCATGTGCCTCTTCCAATTGTCCATGTGGTATCAGGAAATAGTCGATACGTGAGTATGTTTTGTGGGGGGACGAGAAGAACGTGTAGTCCCTTTCTCCCGAGTGGTGAAGTCTCCATATGTCAATCAGTTGGGCATTATGTAAGTCTCTTGAGATGCGTTTGTGAACACAGGATCGCAAGGAGGAGGCACCAGAGGAAGTGTCAACCGTGGGGGCTACTGGGACATTAAAATCTCCTCCTACAATCAGGCGTCCTTCAGTGAAGTCTATCAGTAGGGATAGTGTATTATGTACAAAGGTATCCTGTCTATCGTTTGGAGTATATACAGTGGCTAATGTTATCAGAACATCCCCTATTAGTCCTTTGATGAACACATATCGACCTTCAGGGTCTATTTTAGAGTCGCGGTAAGTCCGGGGCACCCCTCTTGCCAGAAGTATCGACACCCCCTTAGACTTATTCCTTGGATTTGTAGCATGGTAAGCAATTGGAAAGAGCTTGTTTTTCAGGCATGGCGATGCTCCAGTTTTAAAGTGGGTCTCCTGTATAAACACTATATCTGTTCTGGCCCTCTTAAGGTCATTTAGTAGCATACGGCGTTTCTCGGGTATATTTAACCCTTTGGCATTCTCTTACAATCCCCCAGCAGTTTCTTATCAAGAAAACGCTGTGTGATGGGTGGTTTTGAGTCACGGGTTTGCCCTTTGCGTCCATGGCCTTGAATATTATAGGACCCCTTCTGATACTATATAGGCCTCTACCCACAATCCCTTGCCACGGAAGGGGGGGGGACACCAAGAGAGGACAGTGTAATCCTTTGTGGCCCCTGGGGCCAGTCATACCCTTCTGTTGGCTTAGCTGCCCTGTCTTCCCCATACCTTACTGAAAGTGTCCCCTACAAAGTATCTAAGTTATTAAATACTATCAAATGTACTTCAGAAGTATCTTTCCACCAGACCCAACAACCCCAACATATCAGTACATTATTACTTTGTTCATTACACTTCATCTTCCCAATGGCGCACAGTGGGGGGGTAGGTGGGGGTCATGGACCTTTAAGGGACCACAGTTAAGGAAGATCTCTATTTATTGACAGCTGTCTGCCTTCAGCGGTCCCCCCTGTGCAGGCAGGGAGGAGATTGCCATTGTATAAAGAGAAAAAATTAAGACACTTTAAAATCTCTAAGTGGAGTGTATCTGATAGATCATTTTGCTGCAGCCCCCACTGTGGCAATAATCCGTAAAGATATCTCAGCAACCTGTATGGAGAAACTAAGCGTTAAACAAAGAGTAATATCACGTCCTGATCTTCTGATAGGGATCCCACAGTATTTGCAGACATCCTCAGTAAGGAAGTTGTCGACCCCCCCCCCATCGAAAGAGCCAATGTGGGCAGTTTTGAGATCATATGCAGGTAAGGGATCGTCCTCTCTGTGGCACTCCTAGTGAATATCCGCCATTGTCCACTCTGCCCATTCAGAAACCGGGGGGGGGGATATATTTGAATCAGCTCTCTAGTCCAGTATCCCTTTCCCTATAAACGGGTCACTTCCCAAGAACAGCTTCTTAAAATCCCCTACTTAGTTCAGGTGTTCACCCAGTAGTTTGGAGAGCTATAAGTATAGGAAGTTTTATCAGGGGGGAGATATGTCAGATGGGTCCCTGGGGAGGGGGAAAGGTCATGTTGAAGGAGTTACAGAGCGAAGGCATTGTATGCAGTTAGCGTGTGTGAATATTCTCACTGCTATGACATCTGCTTTTAAGCTTCCCTGGAATCCTCCGGAGATGTGATACGGGATCTTCTGTTGTTCCTCTGCGGTCGTGGAGAGCGGGTTCTCCTCTGGCTGGAACTTGAGTTTGAGCCACCCAAGCGGAAAGAGTTACCCGTGATAGCTTGCAGCCAATCAGGTACATCAATTGGGTCTGTGTCGAAAAAGGCAAACAGCGCAGGTAGATCCGATGGTGAGCGCAGGGTGTAAGACTGGGAGTGTTTCTTAAAAGTCACCGATGTGGGGTACCCCCATCTGTATGTGATGCCGAGGTGTTGGGTGAGTTCCAGGATGGGTTTTAGCATTGCCCTCCTTTGCAGGGTGGCCCGTGACAGATCTGGAAGGATTCGGATTGTAGCCCCATCAAACTCGGTATCTCTCATCTCCCATGCCTTTCGCAGAATGGTTTCTTTGTGCGTGTATTGGTGAATCCTGCATATCACATCTCTTGGGTGATTTGGGTCTGCGGATCGCGGTCCCAGAGCTCTATGAATCCGATCGAAAGATACATTCTGTGGTAGTGTATCCCCAGCAACGTTCCTGAATATTGCCAGTGCTGTAGCCGCCAGGTCCTCTATCCCAGTGGCTTCGGGCATGCCTCGGAGTCGCAAATTGTTCCCCCGACTGCGATCTTCCATTTCTTCCAGGCGCAGTTGCTGGGACAGTATGGATGTCACTTGTGCAGCCTGTGCCTCTTCCACTAGCTGTAACCTCCATTCCAGTAACGACACTTTGGCCTCCCCTGCTCCCATCCTCTGTCAGCTTGGTAATATCACTGCGTACCACTGCAATGTCTTGTCTATGGGGCGTTTCTAGCCTGTTAGCTAGTAACTCCATGTTGGCTCTCGTAGGTAAGGCCTGAAGCAGTGCCCTCAGCTCTGCATCTGCCCGGAGAGTTAGCGGAGTGGGATGTGAGATATCACCTTTCCCGTCCAAGAACGTTTATATACGTACAGCAGACAAGAAGAGGTTAATCAACCTTTTTCTAGTTTAAAAAAAAAAAAAAAGTCTGTCCAGGTTGCAGCTGATTCCTTTAGCAAATATTTTCAGTACATCCTGGGCTTGACATAAACATGGTGTGTGTATTTAATGCCTAAGGGTAAAACAAATCTAAATGCCTAAGCACAATTTTGCAACTTTGACATGTGTTAGTAAAACTGTACATATTGTCACAACTTCTTTGTGTATCCAGGTGGATTATAGCTTGTTTTTTTTTCAGGACAAATTGGGCTTTCTTTTGGTAAATGGTAACGGATATCTCTAGGTTTTTTGTAATTATCAAGGGAAAATTCGCCCAAAATAGTAATTTCTTTTTTTAATTTAGCTGTATATTTCTTGCTATTATATCAATTAATAAATTATAATTTACCACCAAAGAACAACCCAAAATAAATTCTCCTCCTGACGATTGCAGTGATACCACATTTGTGTATGTTGTTGTTTGTACCTGTGGTACAGCCCAGAAACAATGGTGCTTGTTGTGCATTTTTTTTATCCTGCCTAAAACACTCTGACCCTGATACTAATTAAAAAAAAAAAATAAAATTTTTAATGCTACCCAAAATATGCTGATGTGACCTTTGACCCCGATCTTTACCCTAACACTAACCCTAGCAAACCTTGATCTTGTTTTTTTTTTCCTTTATTTTTTTCTTTTTGTTATTTCTTTTTCATTTTTATTAGTTTTTTTTTTTTTTTTTTTTTACAGTTTGGCTTGTTTACATTTTCCCCTCCTGCAAGAAGAGGATACAATGTATCTTTCTGTTCATTCAGAAGAGGACAGAAACACAGGTGCAGGTTTAAGCCCCATGCACACGAGACGCCGGTGCAAACTCTGCTGAACACATGTTTTTAAAAGCTGAAACCAGCATTTAGAAACGGCCGTTTTGCCGCGTTTGCATGCCACGTTTAGCCATGTTTAGCGACGTTTTACCGCGTTTGTGTCTAGAAGCGTTTAGTTAAAATAATAAAAACCCTCCCCAAGCACTTTTCTGCAGCAGGGAATGACATTTTGCGACCCGATTTTGGGGCCCCATATCTCGGGGCCACTTGGTGCTAGGAACCCCAAATTTGGTGTGCAAACACAGTGGAACTAGTACTATAACATATCCAAAAAGTTGGGGTTCCTAGCACTAAGTGGCCCTGAGATACGGAGTCCCAAAATCAAGTCGGAAAATGTCAAGCACTTTTCTGCAGCAGAGAATGACATTTTGCGACCCAAATTTGGGGCCCCATATCTCGGGGCCACTTGATGCTAGGAACCCCAACTTTGGATATGTTATAGTGCTAGTTCCATTTGCACACCAAATTTGGGGTTCCTAGCACCAAGTAGCCCCGAGATATGGGGCCTCAAAATTGGGTCGCAAAATGTCATTCTCTGCTGCAGTTTACCATCATATTTCTGTGTCTTCTGGTCCAAAAGGGTTCTTTTAAGAACACTTATAAACACAAACGCGGCTAAACGCGGTACGCGTTTGACGTCTGAAACGTGGAAAAGTTTTGCATCTGAACCCACTTTTTTGCTTCTGGAAAAACGAGGTTAAACACAATTACCTAAAATCGAGACTGTGTACACGGACACATAGGATAACATTGATTGAGTTCAGGGGCAGTTGAAAAAAGTGTCCAACTGCCTCTCAACGCGCATTTAACAGCGTCTCGTGTGCATGAGGCCTTATAGTGACTGGTCACTGTGATAGCCAGAGGCTATCACAGCGGTCAGGTGACCCAGAACTGTCCCGAGTCCCAATCGTTAGTACGAGACCCGGCAGCACGCTCCCAGCACAAGTGGAGATACGCATATATGTGGCCCCACAGAAAAATGCCCACTTCCATGAGGCCTCATAGTTGATGCAAAAATGAATACACCCCACAACAAAAACTACTACATCTAGTATTTTGTATGACCTTGTTAAATATTCAAAGATACAATTCATATTTTGGTATCTTTAGGCATTTCTGGTTGATTAGCAATGATAGCCAGACTGACTTAAAAACAAAGTGTGATTTTATTACTGCTACATATTTTTGGTAAAAAAAAAGTGCCAATTGGCATCATGAATGCAATGTAAAAAGTATAACAGTTCAGTGTAGGTAAACAAAAATTTAAGAAATCAAAGCAATGCTTAAAAAAATGTGTCAAGCGTGGAACCATGGCTGTACAGGCATGTGTGTCTTACCGTGTGTTTCTGTTCTAAGCAGTATGTTAAAGAAGAAACAGGAAATAACGTCCTTAGGTTTCTGAGAGAAAACGTCTAAAAATGTAAAGTGCATATGAATAGCCTTCCATGTGCCTTCATGTGTGTTTGTATGTCTGTCTTCTCCTGAGTATATATCTCTTGTTCTTTTATTCTACATGTAGAAGGCATAACTCCAAAAAGCTCAGAACCTTGTATGGCAAACATAAGTTCTGTTAGCTTCAAGCGGAACTTTACCCATAGCAACTTGATAAAAAAATAATGTTCTTTAGCAAGGAACATAAATTCCACGTTAATATTTATGCTGCCAAAATAGTATGTGCTGTAAATTGCCTCCAGCATTGCTCCTGTTTCTTCTTACTGGAGGCTGCCATTTTGCTAAAGCCCAAAGCCCCAGCTGTAAATCATAAAGCGGAAATAAACCCATTGACTTACCAGTTTCAAAAAGCAGTTTGATTTGATTGTGTCCTCAAACAGTCAAACTATCAAATAACTGGTGTCCTAACTGACCACACATGCAGCACCATGGCAGTTGCAGTTCAAACAGAAGCAGCATCCTTGGCTGTATAAAGGATAGAAGGGTTTATTTCTGCTTTAAGGCTGTCAGCAAATCGGTCTCTACAAACTTGGCAGTGCCTAAAAATGCAGATCAACTGAGCATGTGCAGAGCAGGGTGAGACAGTGTATTACTGTATTTTAAACAGTATAGGCACTTATTTTAATGTTTTACATAGCTATACCTGCAAAAGGGGCCAGCCTGAAGTAATCTAGCTGGACTTAAATTTCTGACTAAAGTTCCACTTTCAGCAATTTTATATACAAGAGGAGGTACTAAATTCATAAAGTCATATATGGACTTTGATAGGCAAGCCCACATGTAACACTCTATTCTTGTTCTGTAAAATGACTCTCATCATTTTATGTCCTATAACCAAAAGTCTACTTATGTAAAACATATTACCAACTTATACAACATCAGTTAAATAAATACCCCCAAATACTATTAATTATGACTGATAATACTCTAATCCTAACTACCAGTATTTAAACAAATATACAGTATATTATTCCTCTTATTACATGTATCCTGTCTATTCTTGTCTTCCATGACATTCTATACCAAGATATATATGCCATCCTCCAACTAGTTACATTACCAGAAATATTTGATATTTTACTAGCTCAACCTCACCTGAAGAACTTTATCACTAATTACCTGATCAAGGTCATTCACACATTTATATATTAATTTATGATTATTCACAAAGCCAAATATATTTTGCAAGCTTGCCATGAATATAATATAACTCCTATAAGTGCAGAATTATGAATTTGGAATAATAATCTAGCAAATCCCCCCGAATTTTGATTAATCAAATTAATTAATTAATTCAAACATCATTCATATCTCATACACACAGCCTTGTATCAAATGTTGGGACATATTATTCAGAACTGAACCAGACAGAAATAACTCTCCTAAACCCTTTTCACCTTTCTTTTGTATCTATCTATACAAATTCCTAATAATAATATAGATTTTAAATATAATGGATAAAATATTGATGATATTATAATAATAATAACTAAATGATGTAATACTATATTTCCATATTTGTGTTTAAATAATCTTATAGTATAATAATAATAATATTATATTAATATATTTTTCTGTGGAAATATACTTTACATTGTAAAACGTGTCATAACTTTCTGTTGTTCTTTTTTAAGAGTTATATGTTTCTTAATTTATTGATAAAAGATATTCTATTAACTAGAATGATTGTGAAGTTTTAGCCTAAAAATATTCAATGTATGAAAAAGGAAAAATAAATAATAATAATGATAGTCCTAACTTAATATGAGCATTAATATCAGAATACGTGGATAATCAAAAATGTATATGTGGACAAATAACAATGTTTCTATCCTAAATTATTTATCAATAATAGATAGCATCTTCTGATGAATCCTTTCTTCATGAAATGTCTATGAAATGTCTTCTTTATTAAATTCTGATAGGTTAGAAAAACCTTGTTGAATAAGATAAAACATTCATAAAGTATAAAACTTTTGTCCAATGTACTTCCCGAGAAGATCTCTTCTTTATCTTGGCATTTCTTGATATTATCTTTGATCTTCTTAGAAGCTTGTTATCCTCCATATTTATTTGGTTTTAGATGCCATTTCTGTAAAAGAAATGCAGTATCAATACTTTGGCATAAACAATTTACGTTATTCTTGTAACTTTTTTTTTCAACAAATATTAAAACATTATGGGACAATAGTTTAATGAATTTGTAAAACTAATTGTGAAAATAATACTACTTTATCTTTTTCTTCAAAGAAAACTGCTAAATGACAATGTACCGTCTTTCTCCTGTCTAAGATGACCTAAACTATAATACAAACATACTGTGAAGTTTAGTATGATAGGACGCAACACCTCCTTTTGGTCATGACACAAAACCTTGTTTTCACAAGCAAAGAAAGGTTTTTTATCACCCCAAATATGACAATGGACTGTGCCTTTGTTCTCATCTCTATAAAATTAGAAATATGCGTAACTGTTTGCTGTGTTGAAGCTCTTATTCTAGTGTTGGACTATTCTGCAGTAACAAGTACTGGTTCAATACTTTTCTCAGTTCTCATGCTGAAAAAATTAGGTAAAGACTTCTCAGATACAGCTGTATAAACATGCTGGTGTGTTTTCCTGAAAATGTCTTGCTGTTACATTTACCTGAATATGTTTGGATGACAATGTTCTAAACCATTGAGGAGATTTTTCACGACATTTTCTTAAATCATCTTCTTCAAGAATACCTTTTAGTGAGCAGTCATGTGTCTATACAATGATCTTGTTTGATTTCATTATGCTCTCTAATGCTTTGATTGCATAATAAACACCAAAGCAGTTACTTTACACCTGACTCAAAAGTTTTTTCCATTGACGATAAAATTCTGGAGAAATAGGCAATTATTTTCACCTTACCCTCTTTTAATTGAGACGTTACTGAGATTGCTTTCTCAAACACATGAGTTTAAAAAAAAGGCGGGATTCACAACTGCCTATTGTATTTAATCCTGGAGCATTCTGCAAATCTTTTTTTCAACACTTTAACCACTTCCCACCCGGCCCATAGCAGATGACGGCTGAGCGGTGGTTGTTTTATCCTGACTGGGCGTTATATGACGTCCAGCAGGATAACCCCCTAGCGCGCGCCTGCGGGGGCGCGCATCGCTGCGATCGGGGATGGCATGTGTCCCGCGGACACAGCGCTTCACTGATCAAAGTAAACAGCCAGTGAATATGGCCGTTTACCACGTGATCGGCTGTGTCAACGTCACAGCCGATCACATTTCATAACAAACACAGCGGCGCGCATCGTGCACGCCGCCGGAGAAGTGCAGGGCAGGGATCGAGGAAGGCGGGTGTCCCTTGGACATAGCGCTTCCCCGATCAAGGTAAACAGCCAATGAAATTCCGATCGTGTGAGGAGAGAGCAGGGATCAGTGAGATTGTCTGTTATGTGTGTTATCTGTACCACAGTGCACAACACGACCCCCCCAATAAAGAGGACCTGTCACACAGCCCAGCCCATCTGTCAATCAGCCCATTTGTCAGTCAGCCAATCAATCAGCCCATCTGTCAATCATCTGTCACAGGCCCACCACTATCAGTACCGCCATTGGTACCGACACACAGGCTACCAGTACCGCCATCATTACCACCGCCAGTCCTGCCATCAGGCCCACCATCGGTACCGCCATCAGGCCCACCGCCATTGGTACCACCACACAGGCTACCAGCACCGCCATCGGTCCCACCGCCATTTCCACCATCAGGCCCGCCATCTGTACCGCCATCAGGCCCACCATCTATACCACCACACAGGCCCACCACACAGACCTGCTACCAGTACCGCCACCTGTACCACCATCGGTACTGCCACCACCACACGTACCGCTACCTGTACTGTCATCGGTACCACCACCACCCGTACCGCCACCTGTACTGGCATCGGTACCTCCACACAGGCCTGCCACTAATACCACGTCGGTACCACCACTACCACCAGCAGTACCATTACATAGGCCTGCCAGAAGGCAGTACCATAATGTCGCAAAGGGTTTACACACCTGAGGAGGCATATGCCCTTCTTACCATGTCGGATGATGAGAGCAGCGGGGAGCTCCCATCATCCGATTCTGGTTCGGAATGCGAGCCAGTGGAGGATAGTGGATCAGAGTCTGAGTCCTCGGAGGAAACCGTCCCTCCCAATAGAATGAGATCAGGACCGAGATCAGGACCAAGATCAGGAGATCTGCCCACCATCAGCAGCGCCAGACCCCAGGAAGAGGAGCCCAGTACAAGTACTGGAATCACACGCCCAACCCCAAGAACTCACCCCCAGAATATGGTGGATCAAACTAACCGGTATGCATCACAATTTATTGCTGCCAACCCCAATTCTTCCTATGCCCGCATGTTCCAGTGGTGACGCCTAACACTGGACAAATGTAAATTGTTTTTGGGCCTTACGTTTAATATGGGGCTTACAAAAAAGAACGAAGTCCATGCATATTTGTTCACCAATCCCATCCACCACATGCCCATATATTCCGCTGTCATGTCCAGGACAAGATACGACATGATTATGCGTTTTCTCCACTTCAGTGACAATTCACAGTGCCCTCCCCGAGATCATCCCAACCATGACAAATTGTACAAGATACGCCCCCTAATCAATTCCTTTTCCCAGCGATTTAGAGACGTTTTTATCCTAGACCAAAAAATTTGTGTGGACGAGTCCCTCATACATTTCACTGGCCGACTGCACTCCAAGCAGTATATACCAAGCAAGAGAGCCAGGTATGGGCTGAAATTAAATAAATGATGTGATCGAGCCACTGGATATGTGTTCACATTCCGGATCTACGAAGGCAAAGACTCCCAGCTCCAGCCCCATGATTGCCCCACATACATTGGAACCGGTGGTAAAATTGTCTGGGAGCTGGCATACCCCCTGTTCGACAAAGGATACCATTTATATCCCCAAAGGGTCCCGAAATGACATTGCTGCAGATGGACACAGTTGACCAACTTTGGGGCCCCATATCTTGGGGCCACTTGGTGCTAGGAACCCCAAATTTGGTGTGCAAACCCAGTGAAACTAGCACTAGAACACATCCAAAGTTGGGGGTCCTCCGAGATACGGGGCCCCAAAGTCAGTTCAGAAAATATCAAGCACTTTTTTGCAGCAGAGAATGACATTTTCTGAACCGAATTTGGGGCCTCATATCTCGGGGCCACTTGGTGCTAGGAACTCCTGCTTGGATATGTTGTAGTGCTAGTTCCACTGAGTTGGCACACCAAATTTGGGGTTCCTAGCACCAAGTGGTCCGGAGATACGGGGCCCCAAAGTCGGTTCGGAAAATGTCATTCTTTGCACCAGAAAAGTGCTTCTTGACTCGAGTATAAGCCGAGGGGGGCACTCGGCTTATACTCGAGTATATACGGTATATATAATATATATATATATATATATATATATATATCTATTGAATTCTTTGGCGTTGATGCCAATTTTTGCAGGTGTTCCTATAAACATGTTTTTCCTACAGCAATAATGAAACTATATACATATTTTAATACATGTATTTGGTTTTCATGCTTTTTTTTTATGTTTTTACTTCCTATCTATGTTTTTAGATGTATAGAATTGTCATTAGCAATGGTAAAAACCATGAAATGTATACATATTGTAGTAGCGATTTGGGCTTTATCGTTTAAAGTTGCATCAAAGTGGGAACACCATGTGAGACCTGGGCGTCGGCAGATCTGATATTGATTTATTCAGAGCCAATCTTTCATGTGTAGTGAGTATCCACTAATCCACCAGCTCTTCAATTATTCAATTAAGCCCATCTCGTTCACTCTGTAAAAATTGTATTGGCATGTGCATATAAATTCCTGTCTATTGCCTAAAGCAGTGGTTCTCAACTCCAGTCCTCGGGACCCACCAACAGGCCAGATTTTAAGTATTACCTTGGGGAGTTGCAGACTAGAATACTGCAATCACTTGAGCAGCAAGTGATATCACCTGTGGTGTATTTCAGCTATCTTGCAAACCTGACCTGTTGGTGGGTCCTGAGGACTGGAGTTGAGAACCACTGGCCTAAAGAGTCAGCTATGAGTAAGCACCAGTAGTTACGGTGTGAAACATGTCAGCTGTTGATTTCATCTTTTTGCTGTATGGTTTTTAACCAATAAAGAAATCGTTGTTGGAGTGCGGCCATCCAGATTGAATTTTTTTCTATATACCTTAGCGGTGCACTTTTGACCCCAGCGGTGTGCATCTGTCACCTGGCCTCAGGTGACCTGACACTTTGACAGTATTTTTGCTATAGATTGATTCATGAACTACACCATCACCAATACCTAGGTCAGATATTAATCGATTGAACTTATAAGTCTCTTTTCTGAATGTAAAAGCAAGTTTGTACTGACAACTTTTAGCTAAAGGGATGGAAAAATGACTAGTAAAGATTTCTAGTACAGAGAAAACTTTGGCCTTGGTATCCAAATTTAACTTTATGTTAGATTTATCAGGACTGACTCTGTCATTTGTGACATGTTTATTCAGTGTCCTTAAGTCAACTGATAAAGAATATGAATTATCAGCTTTTTAAATAGGCGATACAGTTATTTACCACTGATTTTGCTCTCTTTAAAATTCCAAGTTGTAAGTCTTGAATAATGGCAGAAAGTGGAGCAATTGATTGATTGGTACCACTACCTTTAAAGCACAATTACCATCAGTATCAGACCATCTTCATTCTGTAGACATATCAGTAATAGAACCGACATTTCTGTATACAGAGGGATCAATTAGCACTGATTTAGGCCTAGATGGATCTTTCCAAATACTTTTGTTAGCCAAATCAATAGCCCACTTTTGTTTATTGATTATACCAATGCCAAATATATTCTCTGCACCGTGACAAAACCAAATGTCAATGCTAGTTTTTACTAGTCCAGGTACTTCAAATGTTACATTAGACACCTATGCAGTAGTGGAATTACCTGTATTATTAAAACCCACTATATTACAAATAGGAGAATTAGGTTTCACGGATATGTTTTCTAGTTAGAATAATCTCAGCTCCGCTATCAATGAGAAGATTATTTTTTTTACCATTTAGCAAACCTTGTATATATGGTCTACCACTCTCATCCAATATAATTGGAGCAACATATTTTAATGGTATAAGGGATGAATCTCAATGTGATTCTAATTTTAGCAATGGTAATAAACCATCTCTGTCAGTGATAGCACTTTTCACCATGTTGTCTGAACTGCTGTTAACAGTCAAATTACTGATCTGTTTGACTGAATTGCCCGATGCCACTGAAGTCAAACTTTTATCTTGACAGAACAAGGCAGGTTGTAGAGAAGCTGCTTTTTCGTTCTCCCTATCTATAGTTTTTTATTTGTGAATCTCTTTTAGATTTAAAGCAATGTTTTCTCATATGGCCAAGTCGATAACAGTAAAAACGTGATAGACTCTCCTTGTTTCACTTGCCTGCACCTGTCATTGTCATTCTTGCTGAGACCTACAGTTTCTGACATGTCTGTTGCCTGACTATTTTTGTTACATTAAATATAGCTACCTCGTACGTTAGATCGCTCTATTTCAATTGTCTCCTAATTTTATCAATGAAGCTTACTATATCATTCAAATTTTGTTGGAAAAAGGAAGTAGAGGGGATGGGGATTATTGCGGTGGTGTCGGGTTGCCACCCTCGGGGCGGACCCCATGCGACTCTGCCGTCCGGCATACTGGGGTAGGTATTGGGATCTTTCTGGGTATTGGGATGTTGATTTTCTACCTGTGGGTGGGTTGGATTTTAATGCCAAGTTGTTTTCATTCCCATGTCACGCAGCATGTCTCTTTTTTATATCTATGCAATACCAAATTTATGCTATGTCCCTTATCTCTTCTTTTTTCTTTTCATAGAGCTAGTTCTTAAATATCGGTCATGCCTTATTCCCCCTAGGAAGCCAATGACTTGGCGAAACATGTAGGGAAGACCTGACCTATAACAATACACAGGCCTATACCACTCTGGCCAATTGTAAACTAGAAGTGCTCCTTTATTTTTATTTGAATATCTGTTTTGTATATTATTTGTTTGTTGATATCATGTAATAAAATTGATTTTTTTTAATATTTTTTGACTGAATCGGTTTGGCACAGCAATAATCCCCATCCCCTCTACTTCCCTTTTCTAATTAATCATTGGGATGAGGTGCCTTATCTAATTTTGACCAATTCAAATGTTGTTGTTCCTGTGCTATGGCTAATGAAGTTGGGTCAAGGTACCTAAATTTCTTTACAAAAGCCGTTATCATACCTGGATCTCCCCCATTGTCTACTCCAAATATCATTTTATATGCTTTACAAAATTGAATTTTAAACTCAAAAGGGACTCTGCGGTAGTCTGTAATAATTCTAGTATTTCTATGGACTTCTATGCTATTTCTTTACCAGTCGTACATAGCAGCAATTGTCGCAGTCTGTCTGTCATGTCACTATGTCATTCCTGACCTTAATCATCAATAACAGGTGACTTAATTTGTTTAACAAAATTAACAGGAACCCACAGCTGAATTATGAAATTGCGTTGATCATTTGACACTGTAAAACTAAACTAAAACATACAGCTCAAATAAATCTCCATTAGAAAATGCATTTGCCTTTAAGTCATAAACAGGAAAGTCTTTTAAAACTTTCATTAGTTGATCGTGTATTTGCGACTTTAGCTTTGCAGTTATTTATAATAAGTCTTTATGTTTAATCTCTGTTTCATCATCAGAATCAACATCTCTTTCTGAACTTTCAGGAATATACAAAAATTGTGGCTTTAACTTGGACTCAGTCTTTTTGCCATCTTTTGTTATCACTAATCTGTCTACTCTCATTCTGTAACATTAACAAAACATTTGTCTTAGAGTCTATTTGTTTTTCAGGATCCTCTATGTAATTACAAAAAATCTCAGTTTGGACAATTAAGATAATCTTGGGACACATTTTCATGTATTCCTGTGTTCTGTACATTATCAGTCTGTCTGATTTAGCGTACAAACATTTGGCAGGTATGTCAACATTAATAATCATCTTATTAAATATTCTTACTAACTTTTCTTCTCTAACATTATTTATTTATTTTTTTTGTAATTTGTGCACTGTCAATCTGTGTATTGGCCTGTAAACATTCATTATACATATATTCCAATACGTGACTGGATAAAAAAGGCACATCTTTAAACTCTAGCTTGCTTTCTCTAGCTTATCTAGCTCTAGCTTATTCATCAAAAAATTCCATATTTTTTACTCACCATAATCAGAAGATTTTTTTTAAACTTTATACTCTTTATTCATTTTCTTCACTGTTACAAATTGCAATACAGATATATATCAAAAATTACCACATTGAAATTAATAAGGATAAAAGTGAAAGCATTTCACAGTATTTAAACCCTTTGTCCCTCTATTTTATTTACCTCCCCTTGCATATATTCTGGGTCTTACTTTCTCATATCCTTGTATATTTATATCCGCAGAACCTTCCATAGCCTTTCTTTTAATGCTTTACATAGGATATCCCATCTTCTCCAACCAGGGTTACCACATTTTTTTTAATTCCTTATTATTCCTTCTCCTTGTATACACTGTTTTCTCTCTCCAAATCATCTCTGTTACTATGCTGACCCAGTCTCTTACCGATGGGGGTTTTTTTGCTTGCCATCTTTGTGCTATTAATTTTCTTGCTTGAAAAGACACCTCAGCACTGCTTTAGTTACGCCAACTATGCCATTTATTCCCTCCCCCAACCCCAAAATACAGAGTCTGGGATCCATCTCCAGTCTAGTATTGTATATCGTATTTATGGTTTCAAGGATCTCTGACCAATATCGAAACAACTTAGGGCACCTCCATATCATATGCAGCAAGTCCCCCGTGCCCTGACATCTAGGGCACCCATTATCTACCCTCCATCCAAACTCAAACATTCTCTTTGGTGTATAGTATGTCCTGTGAACCAGCATCAAAAATGAAACCTTCTGTGTGGGCGAGACCGAAACTAGGTGGCCTCTCTCTAATATCTTCCTCCATTGTCCCTCTGATATTGTCCCTAGATCCTCCTCCCATTTCCCCCTACACTTAAGGGATTCTGGACTCTACTTCCTCCACATATATCTAAATATATGGCAGAAATAAATCCCCTACTCTTTCCGGGGCTAACAATTTTTTGATACAAAGGAGTATTCCACCAGACCGGACCTTGTTCCTCAAACTGGGCATTTAAAGCATGTCTAATTTGTAAATACTTATAAAATGTATGTTTAGGTATGTCATATTCCTCTCTCAATGCAGTGAATATTTTTAACGTTCTTCCCTCATACAGCTGGGCCAACCTATCTATTCCTTTCCTTTCCCATTCTTTAATCCTCCCTATCATCTCTCCATCTCCATCTGTAAGTGATTTTAACTGCTTTCCATACTTTTATGGCTAGTCCTACTGTAGGGGTTTTACTAAGAAAGGAATCAGCCTCTAATACCTCCACTACTGATTTATGCAGAGTTCCAAATATCATTAATTCCCTGTTTATACCTCCTTCTAGTTCTCTATTCCCTTTTAGGTGTTGCAGTTGGGCTGCCAAAAAGTAACTTTGTGGGTGCGGGACCGCCATACCCCCCTCCCTTGTTGATAACTGTAAGGTTTGTAAACTTATCCTGGCTTGGCCACCTTTCCATATTAAACCACTAAATAGAGAATCAATTTTTTAAAACCATTTCTTATGTATCCAAGTCGGGGAGTTATGCAATAGATACAATAATCGTGGCATCCACAACATTTTAATCAAGTTGCATCTCCTTGCGACCGATAAAGGAAGTCGCCGCCAGATTTCTATTTTACTTTTAAACTTAGTCAAAAGGGGGACTATGTTGTTATTTATAAACTTATTTGGGTCTCTTGTTATATGTATTCCCAGGTATTTCATTGTCTCAACCACTTCCACTTGGGGATTTCCAGGAGATATTTGGTTCCCAATGGGGTCCACTGGCATAAGTGCTGATTTTTCCCAATTTATGGCTAAACCAGAGAGTATTCCAAAGTCTCTGAAAATACACATCGCCTGCTTTAATGATTGCTCTGTCTCTCCTAGGAAGAGGAGAACATCGTCTACATATAATACGATTCTCTCCATCCCTATTGCTCTCCTGAACCCAGCCATATTTGTATTTGATCTTATTGCAATAGCCAAAGGCTCCATTGCCAGAGCAAAAAGCAGCGGTGACAGTGGGCACCCCTGTCTCGTCCCCCTCTCCAGTTTGATCTTACCTGAGTAATCATTGTTAACTCTAATTTTGGCGCTAGGTGCATTATGTAATATTTTTATCCACCTAATAAACGAGGGGCCAAAACCAAATTCTTCCAGTACTCGCCAAATATACTTCCACTCTAGGCTCAAAAAAGTCTTAACCACATCTAACCACTCAAAAGCCTTAACCACAATGTCTAGGGACATTACTGCTCTTGCTCCAATATTAACTGTTAGTATCTGTAAATTAAGGAATACCCTCCTAATGTTCATGCAAGTTGATCTATTAGGGATAAACCCTGTTTGATCTGGGTGTATAAGTTTGGATATTACCTTATTTAACCTAGCTGCCATTATTTTAGCCAGTATCTTAGCATCCGAGCATAGTAGAGAAATAGGTCTGTAAGTTGTAGTCTCCAACGGGTCCTTCCCCTCTTTATGCAAAACTATTATCGTTGCTTCAGTCATAGATGTGGGCAATTTCCCCTCCACCTCCGCCCAGTTCAGCACTTTAAGAAGCTCCGGGAGCAGTACTTCCCCATAATATTTATAGGTTTCTACTGGGAGACCATCTGGTCCAGGGGATTTCTGATTGGCCATCTCTGTCACTGCTGTCTGTATTTCTTCAAGTGTTATCGGGGCCTCCATTCCTTCTTTATCCACTTCTATAAGGAAAGGACCATAATCAGAAGATTTTTAATGTTTCAGCTGGCTTAGTCACTTGACCTCTTGTCCACGTCTGATGAAACACAAACGCCTTTTAGGTTGATAGGTTCAGGACCATCTTTTTCTTGAGACTTGAATATTCACAAAAGTGTGCTAGTCTCTCCCCCTCTCATCAAGGATAAGATTTTCTCAAAAAATGGAGAAATGATGGCAGTGCGTGGCTCGCCAAAATGTTAAATATTTTAAAGATACAATTAATATTTTAGTATCTTTGGGCATTTCCAGATGATTAGCATTGATAGCAAGACTAACTTAAAAACAAAGTGTAATTTTATTATCACAAAATTGGCATCATAAATACAATGTAAAAAGTTTAACAGTTCAGTGTAGGTGAAAAAACAAAAAAAACAAAACAAATAAAAGCAATACTTAAAAAATGTGTAAAGCTTGGAATCCTGGTTGTCCAGGCATGTGAGTCTTTCCATGTGCTTCTGCTCTAAGCAGCATGTTCAAGAAGAAGCAGGGAATTAAGTTGTCTTTAGGTTTCTGAGAGAAAGAACCTGTCTAAAAATGTCAGTTTAATGAATAGCCTTCCATATGTCTTTGTGTGTGTGTTTGTATGTCTGTGTTCTCCTGAGTATAGATCTCCTGTCTTTTTATGCTACATGTAGACGTCTTAACTCCACAAAGCTCAGAACCTTGTATGGCAAACACAAATTCTGTTAGTTTCGGCAATTTCTTATACAAGAGGAGGTACTAAATTCATTAAGTCATAAATGGACTTTGATAGACAAGCCCACATGTAACACTCTATTCTTGTTCTGTAACGTGACTCTCATCATGTTATGTCATATAACCAAAAGTCTACTTATGTAACACATATACATACCAACTTATACAATATCAAATACAGTAAATAAATACAAACACATACTATTAATTATGACTGATAATACACTAATCCTAACAGTATTTAAACAGATATACAATATTTATCTTTTTACATGTATCCTGTCTATTCTCTTCCATTACATTCTATACCAAGCTATATATGCCATCCTCCAACTAGTTACATTACCAGAAATATTTGACATTTTACTGGATCAACCTCAGCTGAAGAACTTTATTACTAATTACCTGATCAAGGTTATTCACACATTTATATATTAATTTATGTTTAATCAAAAAAAAAATGCATTTTGCAAGCTTGTTATGAATATAATATAACTCCTATAAGTGCCGAATTATGAATTTGGAGCAGTAATCTAACAGACCTCCGTGATTTGTAAGGACAGCACCACGTCTTCTAGGCATGGAATGAACATGTTAGAAACATATTACAAGCTTTATCTTTTTCCATTCTTCAAGAACGACCTCGATGCTGGATGGAGAGTAATGCTCAACTTATTCCTTTCTGAATTCCCCATAGATGTTCGATTGGGTTCAGATCAGGATACATACTCGGCTACTGAATCACTTTTACCCTTTTCTTCTTCAGAAATGCAACAGTGGCCTTAGATGTGTGTTTTGGATCATTTTCATGTTGGGAAAATGCACGACAACCAAGGGTACGGAGTGATGGTAGCATCCTCTCTTTCAATATAGAGCAGTACATCTATGACTTCATTATACCATCAATGAAGTGCATCTCCCCGACACTAGCAGCTCTCATTTCACTGTAGGCACCACGCATTTTTCTTTGTACTCACTTTTGCGACGCCATACAGTTTTGAAGCCATCAGTTCCAAAAACATTTATCTCATCGGTACAGAGTCCCAGTAGTCTTCTTCTATTTCAGCATTAGCCCTGGCAAATTCTAGGTGGGCTTTTTTTTTTTTTGCTTGGGCTTTGGGAGAGGCTTATAAATTATAAAATACTGTGCTTATATCCCAATGAAAAAAAGCAGCCAGCACCATAAAGAACAACAAATTTGTGTGTAAAAACTTAATGTGCAAATGTGCAGCACTAATGCGATAGATAGAGGACGTATGGGGACCCTATCAAAATGGCACCCTCATAGATCCTATAATGAATGTCACAAATAACTCGTGCATTAATATTAAATCGAAAAGACAATAAAAAACAAAGAAGCCAAAGAAACCAAAAAAACATATTATATAGACTTTATAGAAGCTTGATGTGTTCAATATATATATACTGTATATATCAATAGGATGTATAGGAACTTCAACTAATTAGTGCCTGCAAAACTCTTATAAATGAAATAAGTGACTATATGGCTACTTTCACACTGAGGCGTGCGGGTGCTGGCGGTACAGTGGCGCTAAATATCGCGCCGCTTTACCGTAGTTTAAGCGGCCAAGAAAGGGTTAAAACCGCCTTTGTGGGCTTGCAGCGCTGCCCCATTGTTTTCAATGGGAAGGGGTGCTTTAGGATCGGTAAATACACCGCTCCTACAGCGCTGCAAAGATGCAGCTTGCAGGACTTTTTTGACCTCCCTGCAAGCGCACCGCTCCAGTGTGAAAGCCCTCGGGGCTTTCACACTGGAGTGCAGTGAGCGGCTCTTTCAGGGCGCTTTGCAGGTGCTATTTTTAGCACTTTAGCGCCTGCAAAGCACCTCAGTGTGAAAGGAGCCTAAGAGACAAAATGACCAAAAATAGCACAAATACTGTAAGAACCATATAGTGACTTAAAGCGGAGTTCTGCTTAAAAAAAATAAATAAATAAAAGTCAGCAGTTACAAATACTGCAGCTACTCACTTTTAATAATCGGATACTTACCTGTCCAGGGATCCAGCAATGCGGGTGAACTAAGCCCTGCTTGTCTCCCCTTCCTCTCTGCGGCACCAGAATTGTAACTGTGGGTGCCCCGCTGTGGCTTACAGCCGGGCACACACTGCGCATGCGTGAGCCGCACCGCGCGCCATGACTGGCCAGGCAATCATCTGGGACTTGTGCCGTGTCCAAGATGATAGCTGAGAGGGAGTGGGGAGAGGTGATCTCCTGATGCCGCGGTGCGCCAGGAGGAAATGGGAGCTGGGACCCTCTAAAAAGAGGGTATCGGCTCCCCCCCAAAAAAATGACATGCCACATGTGGCATGTCGGGGTCACCTCCTTTCTCCTTTTAACTACTCTAAGTTGTTTTTTAATTTAATTGTGCATCCAATAAATAAACTATATTGAGTACTACTATTGCCAAAGTTCTTTTGGTACTGGTCCCATTGAGCGCTGAATTTGTTGCTTAATTTTGTCTACTTTTTCCAGAAGTTGACAGCTGCACTCTGGTCCGGTCATTTATTTACATTGTTTATGACAATGTCTCTTATGACTGCAAGTTTTTAGCTCTTAATGACTTTATTGTTTTTTTTTATACTCTAAGGGATCCTCAGCTCCACTGCCAGCTCCACCACTTTACATGGGTGACTATAAAAGGCCACCAGCTCCACAGACAAACACAGGTCTTTCTTCTCAACGACTCTCAAATGTTATATCATCCAAAAAGAGAAAAAATCTCCACATAGTGTAAAACTGTATACTTAAAAGGATGTATTAAAGTCAGAGCACTTACATTCAGTGGATAAAAAATGCTTATCATATTATCTCCTAGTCAACAGCATGGAGAACCCAATAACGTAGAACCAGAACCAATGCGTTTTGTCTACTAATGGCGTGTACACACGTGCAGACTTTTCGGCATCAAAGGTCTGTCTTTCGGACGGACTTCCGACGGACTTTCGAATGAATGGACTTGGCTACACACGCACTCCAAAGTCCGACAGATTCGTACAGTTTAAACTGTAGGTTGGAGCAGGTATATCTTCTTGCCCCAATGAGAGGCCTGCATAGCCCCAAAGGGAAGGTAGACCCAATTGAAGGAATAGCTCCTCCTATCAACGGGGGCAACACCCTAGCTTTCAAAATCCCAGTAACTATCAGAGAGGCAGGGGTTCCAATTCCAATAAAGGTTGTGGTAGAGTGCATTACACAAATCAAAGAGGTAATCAACATAACTCCACAGCCAACCGTAACAGTTATGGACCTGGAGACCAACATAAGAGACCTTCTCCTACGGGATATGATGATTACCAGGTATCACATAACTGTACTTATTACCCTAATAGACCACCAGTGGATATGTACAACACGTTTCTCCACTGAGGGAAAGTAACAATGATGATCCATATCTGTATATGAAGATGGACTATGATTGTTATGATCATCCTCCATATAACTATAACCAATACAACCCAAACTCACAAGGGAACCAGGTTTTTCCCAGGGACACCCCAGGGAGAAAATGGGGCTCAGAACTAAGAAAGGCTCCTGAGAGGGGAAGAGAATTCAAAGGAAAATGAAGGAGAACTTAACCAACCAGGGTGTTTTTAACCTCAGTAACAAAGTTACGAATGAGGGGGAAAAAACTGTTCTGGACAGGGGTCTTAAGTTTGCCCTTCCTAAGAAATTGGACAAATTTAATACCTTTATTGATATACATAAATATATCAGAAAGATTAATATTAAATGTTATCTAATCTCTAATCCCTCCAGGAACCATCCAAGAATGGTCACATCCAGAATTGTTCACTCTGGTTTATCTAATCCCTCCCTCTTTAACCCACCAGGCCCAATGGCTCCAGCCATTAATGTTTTTAAGGATCTGGTTTTAAAAAAGATCTAGAACAAGTGCCCATTAAAAAAGCCTATGGTCACTCTAAAGTTAATGCAGGTTTAAAGCCTCTCTGAACGGAAGGACCTAGTTATCCGTCCAGCTAATAAGGGGGTTGGAATTTTTGTTTTAGATAAAGCTGATTATCAAAGTGAAATGTGTAGGATCTTAAGGGACCATTAGACATACAGAGAATTACCAAACAACCCCACCTCTTCATTTAAGAAAGATCTTGTGAAACTTATCGATAAAGGTTATTTTTTTTTTTTACGGTTTAAATCTCACTTTATTGATAGAAAAACAGCATTTTACAAGCCATACAAGAGAAAGGAATCAGACATATAGTGGGAAGCATCTTACACGTTTCATCTACAAGAGGTAATGGTGAAAAGAAAAACACCGAACACTTCAACCTACAATCAAATCATGACATTAAATCAATGTAACTCAGCAGTAATACACGCTTATTTATAGCTTAGGAGAGAATCCCCATTACATTGCTTCAAAAATCGAAGCAATTGGAATGCCCAAGATGGATGGATGGGGGGGAGGGGAAAAGGGAGGAAGGGGGAGGGGGGGGAGGCAGGAGGAGGCAACGGGGGGGGGGGAGGAGAGGGAAGGGAAGCCCAAGCAGTTCAAATCACCAGAGAGCACTAGTACCATCCACTGGCCAATGGGCAAACGTTATTAACCTTACGCCATCCAAGGTGCCCAAATACCCTCAAATTTCTTGGGGCACTTCCTATTTAGGTATGTTATTTTATACAGTGGTAGAGCTTTGTTAATGGTATCTTCCCATAACGTCAAGGTGGGGGGGGGACGCAGACGTCCATCTAAGCAGAATAGTTTTTTTTGCATAATACAATAAAAACCCGATTAGGAGTTTAGTATACCTCGGCATCTGCTCTTCTCCCAGCACTCCCAATAATGCCAACTCCGGTGTCTGTGTCAGTGACAACCCTAGGCGCTCATTAATGGCCTCAAACACCGCAGCCCAGAACCCAGTCACCACCGGGCATGTCCAGAACATATGAAGATATGTCCCTATATCTCTCCTACATTTACCACAGATAGGGTCCCTCGAGGGGAACAGTCTGTGCAATCGCTGCGGTGTGTAGTACACTCTATGAAGAAACTTGGCCTGGATTACCTTGTCTCTAGAGGAAATGACCAACCCAAATCCCTCCTCAAAGCAGTCATTCCACTCTTCTCTCTCTAAAGTGGGAATGTCAGCCTTCCAGGATTCCCACAGCTTCTTCAAACCAGGAGATTCCAGACTAAGCAATGCCAGATAAAGGGAAGAGAGAGGTTTAGAAAGAGATTCCTGGGCCAGTAGTTCCTCTATTGGGTCCATGGATAGGACCACAGGGCCCGAAAACTGCGCGCGCACAGCATGGCGCAGCTGTTGGTACCTGAAGTACATCCACCCAGGTAATTTAAACTTAGTAGAAAGATCTTTGTATGTCAGTAAATGCCCTGCGGGCATAATATCCCGAAGGGTCTTTATTCCAAATTTTGCCCAAACCTGCTGATCAGGAATCGTATTAAAATGCGGGAAATTAGTATTACCCCACAGAGGTTGGAATGGTGACCAGTGACCTATTTTAAGAAACCTCTTCCTGGCTACCGCCCACACCCTAAGTGTCGTTCTAGTCGGGAGTGGGAGATCCGCATAGGCCCCAGGTCCTCGATATACCAGATTTGCGAGATCCCCTAGGGAACCCAGAAGAGTCGCCTCCAAGCACACCGCCGCATTAGCTCTAGATCGGAGAAACCACCAACGGACCGAGACCAATATAGCCGCCCAATAATAGACCCGAAAATTGGGCAGCGCCAAGCCCCCGCACCGAGGAGGAAGAGACAGGGTGAACCGCGCTAGCCGAGGGGCAGAGCCCTTCCAAATAAAGGATCCAATACAACTGTCCAGCTCTTTAAAAAATATATTCAGCAAGCACACCGGGGAGTTCCTAAACAGGTAGTTAAATTTTGGGAGAAAAACCATCTTTATCAAATTAATACGCCCTAGCAAATTAAGTGGAAGGTTACCCCAGGCGGCACAACGAGCTCTAAGTTGTGACAAAACCGGGCGGATATTGAGTTCATGAAACTCCAAGGGATCACGACTTATTCGAATGCCAAGATATTTAAAACCCGAGACCCATTGCAACTGAGTGGGAGCCGCCGTCACCCGCGCCAGGGGGTCAAGAGGGAATAGTACTGATTTGGACCAATTTATCCGGACCCCCGAGAACCGGCCAAATTTGTCAAATAACTCCAGGGCAGCCCGCAGGGAGGAACCCGCATTCCGTAGATATAAAAGCGCATCGTCGGCGTACAACGACACCTTTTCTTCCAAAGGACCGATCCGCAGCCCCTCCACCTCCCGGGACGCCCTGAGAAGGATGGCCAGAGGCTCCAACGCCAAGGCGAACAGGGAAGGGGAAAGGGGGCAGCCCTGCCTCGTACCCCGCTGTAACAAAAAACCCTCAGAGATCCCACCACTGGTCCTAACACAGGCCGAGGGCCTGGCATAGAGCAACTGTAGCCAGCGCAAAAAGTGAGGGCCAAACCCAAACCTACCCAAAACTTCCCAAAGATAGCCCCACTCGACCGAGTCGAATGCCTTCTCGGCGTCGAGTGAGGCAATGACTCTGGAACCAGCGTTGTCATGAGAAGCAGACAGGTTAAGCTGCAGTCTCCGCAAATTGATGTCGGTGCCCTTGCCGGGCATGAACCCTGTCTGATCTTCGTGAATCAGTTCATCCAGGACCCGCGTCAGGCGATTGGCCAGTATCTTTGCCAACAACTTTGCATCGACATTTATTAAGGAAATCGGTCGATACGACGCACACTCCTCGGGGTCCTTATCCACTTTAGGCACCAACACAATTACAGCCTCTGACATGGACTCCGGTAGGGAGCCAAGTTCGGCAAACTGGGCAAATAGTTTTGTAAGCCTAGGGGCCAAGAATTCCTGATAGGTAGAGTAGAACTCGATCGGGATGCCATCTGCACCAGGAGTTTTCCCAGGCTGCATTTGGGTCATAGCGATCTGGACCTCCTCCAGGGTAATATCCCCCTCCAGCACGTCTCTGGCTTCTCTAGACAGGGTAGGAAAGTCCACTCTCTCCAGATAAGTCTCAAGTTCGGACCAAACATAATTCACTTTGGTCGAGTAGAGTAATTTGTAATATCTCATAAATCTAGAAAGGATTTCATCCGGGTTCTTAAGAGGAACTCCACCCTCATCTCTGATACTCCCAATATGAGTGCTGGGGTTTTGACCCCGGGACAGCCACGACAACATTTTGCCGTTTTTGTCACCGTACTCAAAAACCCTTTGAGCAGTATCAAGCATTGACTTCTTCGTCATCTCCAACCTAAAAAGTTCAACCGCCCGCAGCGCAAACTGCCAATTCCCGTGGTTAAGAGGTGTAGGATCAGCTACATAACAAGCCTCTTTGTCCCTCAGGTCCTCCTCCAGGTCCTTCAGCGATCGCACAGACTGCCTCTGGGTATGGGCAATGCGGGAAATATATTCACCCCTCAACCAGCTCTTAAATGCGTCCCAGCCCACCAAAGCCCCCACTGAATCATTGTTTTCTATCCAATAGTGACATAGGGCCTCTGACATATCTTCTTGGATTTTAGGGTCTGCAATCCAGTATCCCGATAATCTCCACAGTCTCCTACCAGCAGTGGGCCCCGTCCGTAGCGACAGCATAAGGGGGGCGTGGTCCGAGACACCTCTAGGGAGGATTTGTACCTCCGCAACCCTCTGCAGCATTGCCCGCGTAACAAACCCCAGGTCAATGCGGGAAAGGGTACGGAAGGTGGATGAATGGCACGTAAACATTCTTTCAGATGGGTTGAAATGTCGCCAGACATCAATAAGTTCAAATGTGTCAGCCCACTGCATGAGACCAGGAGACCCCCTAGTAGACTGTTGGAACCTGTCGACCTGCGGACATGGGACCAAATTATAATCCCCCAGCAACATGACATTTGGAGTATTAAACTGCACGACCATTCGCATGATATCATACAGTAGGGACACATCTGCAGGAGGGGGGAGGTAAAGTCCCACAATCAAAAACGTCATATTGGCGATTGTCGCATAAATGATTATGTATCTTCCGCCTGGGTCAGTTCTGATCTCCTGAAGCTGAAACTGAAGGGACCGGTGGACCAAAATGCTTACTCCCCGAGAATAGCTAGAATAGGTGGCATGATATTGAGATCCCACCCAGGCCCTTTTTAGGCTAAGAATCCTCGAGCCCACCAGGTGGGTCTCTTGTAGTATACAAATGTGGGGGGCATAGGTTTTTAGATATTTGAAAACCAGCGAGCGCTTAATCGCCGAGTTCATACCCCGGACATTCCAGGAGAGAATGGAGAGATTAGCCATAATTTGTGTGATAGAAATTAATGGGCCCTCGGAGTCCGTGTCCACAATCAGTCCCCGGGAACAGGATCGACCACCCAGGCGGAGAGACAGGCACCAGCAACAACCGCCACATGAACCACCAGTGTAACTTAACAGTAATTTTTGCACCATACCTAAGGTATAAGGGTATAATTGTCAGATTCTTGTGAGATAAAAATACCGTGAGAAACAAAAAAACCAACAAACTAAAATAAACAAGGGACAGCAACGGATGCCCTCCCCACCCCCCGCCCCGCAGACCCCGGAAACTGGGATCATGCATATTTCCCCAAAAACCCCCCGAGTCCTTCAGAGTAACTTACTCAGGGAGGCGCGCCCCAGTCAAACACACAGAGAGTTAATCACCCCTCCACCTTAACTATACAGAGGGGTAACCACACTGCGAACCAACCAGGGGGCCTTCTTACTTCCCAACAAGAGATGCTAGAGAGTTATAAAGTTCAAAGCTGATACGATCACTCATAGTTCACCTGGAGTATCCAGGGGCACAACACTTAAGGTAAGGAAATCTTCCATATTTGTAAGAATGTCAGGTAGACGGAGTCTCTCTTTCAGGATTGGGATAAACACAGTCCCAAGACCAAGGTGCAGACCCCAAATCCCCCATCCCGCGGATTTAACAGGACTGATCTCTTAGGGCCTTAGCCAAGCGAGACAAGAAAGGGCGGCAACTGACCCTAGGAGGGATCACCAAAAGCCCATCAATTGTAAGGTCCAACATCTGTATAGCCGCTCCTCAGCTCAAAAAGAAAAAAAAAAAAAAAAACCGATTGAGATCAGTGTAGTCAACAAGAAAGGGGGAGTTGAAATATGTGTACTGTTACCGATCCATTCACTTCAGAGCAGGCAGCGATTCCAGCCACGAGGATGCATCCCTGGGGTTGGTAAAGAAACGGATCGTCTCGCCGTCTACCACTCTCAGCTTCGCAGGAAAGAGGATGCTGTATTTAATTCCCTTTGCCCTCATGGCAGCCTTGACCGCGTCGAAAGACCTACGCTGCTTCTGGGTCTCTATAGTATAATCCGGGAAGAGTAGTAGCTTATTATTCTGGTACGAGATGTCCTTCGTCGTTCTTGCAGCCCGCAGAAGTTCATCTCTGTCCCTAAAGTTTAACAGGCGCAGGATCAGCGTACGAGGTGGGGAGCCAGGCGGGCCTCGCTGCGGTGGAACCCTATGCGCTCTCTCCACAGTAAAGTAGGGGGACAGCTGGGCCCCAGGGAACAAGGATCTCAGGAGGTCTTCCACAAAGGTAGTCGGGTTCTGTCCCTCTGCGAGGCCTACTATTCGCAAATTATTTCGCCTGCTGCGATTCTCGGCGTCCTCGGCACGGTATTCCAGGACCTTTACCTTATTTTGCAAGGTCCGAATGGCCACCGAGTGTTCCTCTGCTACATCCTCCACCTGCTCCACCACCCCGAGACGGCTCCGAATTTTCTCCAGGTCTTGTCTAATCAGTCCCACATCGGTCTGAACAGCCTCCATTTTCCCTGCTAAAGTGGTCTGACATGCCGAGATCGCCGCCATCACCTCAGGTATTCCAGGAAGGGAGGCCGAGGGGCTCTCCTCCACCGCCGTCTGAGTGGCCATATTGGAATGGCTGCGCGGGCTTTTCTCCCCAGGCCCTGCAGGCACAGTAGCCTCCGGTATATTCGGGGGGAAACGAAGCCTCCTGCCGCTCTTCGAACCGGCAGATGATCTGGACGGCATACGGGAGTCCAGACGCCCAAAACAGGGGTGATTACTCCAGGCAGGATGGTATATAAGGATTCCTCTCCAGCAGAGCTCCGGGAAGCACGTCTGCTCAGGCCGACATCTTGGACACGCCCCCAATGGACATATTTTAGATAAAAAAGAAAAAGCGTATTTAGTGCCACTAGCTCCCAGAATCCCTGTAATGTACTATTTACCAAAGGTACATAAGGATACGTTGCACCCCCCTGGGTGCCCAATTGTAAACAGGATAGATTCCATCACTTCTCCCATTGGACGTTATATAGATTTTTATTTACAACCTCTAGTCAGACAAAGCTCTTCCTTTCTTAAAGACACCAGAGATACAATTAGGCTATTAGAGAGTATTAACATCCAAGGCGATTATATATTATATATCACCATTTAGGTATTGAGGCATTCAATTCATTATCTCAGGCTCAGTGCAATTTCATTATGGGTTTACTGGATTTTGCCACCACGCACAACTATTTTTGGTTCGATGGCCGATTTTACTTACAACAAAAGGGAGTGGCGATGGGAGCAAAATTTGCCCCAGCCTGGCTAATCTTTCTATGGCCGAATGGGAAGAGGATTTCATCTATGCCCTGACCAGACCTAATCTGGGCCCGATACATCAATGACATCCTCCTCCTTTTTGGATAGCAGTCAATCTCTAGATCAATTTTTTTATACAATTAAACATCAATGACAGAGGAATCTTGTTATCTTATATAACTAGTAGGGAGAGGATACATTTCCTTCATCTTGAGATTGAAATATTCCGGTCGATAGCTGCCACCACAAAGCATGGCTACAGTTGGTTCCCCCGCAACCAATTTTCACATCTGCGATGGAACTGTAGTGATAGCCACCACTTTGAACAACAAGCTCTCGTTACGAGACAAAGATTTCTAGACAAAAGATATGATCAGAGAGAGGTAGATTTAGAAACTACAAAGATCTCTGGAAGTAGATAGAGGCTCTCTTTTAGTCGATAAACCCCATCAAAATACAGAGGACACATTCAAATGGTCATTGTTTACTTCATTTTCAATACAAACAAATAAAACACATTTTTGATAAACATTGGGACATTTTGAAAAACGATTGAATTTTGGGTCCCTTACTACCTGACAAGGCAAAGATTATTTATAGGGTGCTCCCTCGTTACAAAGTAAAATATGTTGGTAGAACCATTCGCCTTTTTCAGTAGAGGAAAATGAGCCAGTACCAAAAAAGGGGTGACCAATTATAGTGTACCCAAACACTATTAAAAATATAATCAAGACCATAGAGGTACACAATTTCTGATTATAGATAAATATATACCTCCTTGGAGGGGTGGGGCCAATAGAAGGGGAATTTAACGTCTGGAAACATTCTGGATATATGCATTGAAATCCCACTCCCCGTTCGGTATGAACGGGGAGTGGGATATCAATGCTTATATCAACAAGGCTTGATTTGTGGTAACATGAAGTCTCCGACCCTAAGTTTTGAGTTAGGGATAGTTGGAAGTTTTTTTATTTTTGATCTACATTAGTACAGATTTTTGTTCCTTGTCTACATATTGTATTAATATGTAGTGTGTCATGGGGTTTATATAATGGTAATTATCCCCTAGGTAACCTGCATTTTGACTCCCCTAGTTATACCATTGTGGGGTCCATACAGTTGAAATTGTTTTTAGTATACTACTGAATATCAATTGTATTTTTAGATAATTTCTTCCTTTTTGTATAATTAACTTGATGTGTTTTTAAAAAAAAAATACTTTGTGTATCTATATATTAAATTTTTTTGGTTATGTGTCCATGTGACCAGCATCAGACAAACGGCTGTGACTATATCATACGATTAAGTTTGTCAGCTTGTGCAGACTAACTCACTCTGTTCAACTGTTCTACAAACTTCCCTATTTTATGGTCGATAGCTAATGACCTGGAATATAAATTCTGTCTTTGCTTCTATTTAATTATGGGTAGATACCACGCATGCTCTCTTGATCTTACAGTGAGGCTTGTAACGCCATTCATTGTATTATTATAATTTTTTCACAACCTGAACGTGAGGCATGAAGTGCAACTTTCCGTGCTCCAGTCAGGAAGCGCATTGGTAATGGTATTGACACATGTGCATGCCTAATCAGAGTAAGGCTTGACACACACGCACCCGTGCCATCTTGATTCACATCAGGAAATGAAGATTTGACTACTTCTACATGCTGTGTCACAGGTTGTTTGATTGGGGTCACATTTTCTATATATACGCAATGACTATGACAGACTCGCTCCCCAGATGATGCCTAAGTAGACGAAACGCATTGGGTCGAGTCCTGTCTAAGCCATTGCGCTCTCCATGCTGTTGACCAGGAGATAATATGATAAGCGCTTTTTTATCCACTGAATGTAAGTGTTCTGACTTTAATAAATCCTTTTAGGTATACAGTTTTACAGTTTACAGTATATAGTTTTTTGTGGAGGTTTTTTCTCTTTTTGGATGATAAAATATTTGAGAGTCACTGAGAAGAAAGGGCTGTGTTTTTCTGTGGAACTGGTGGCCTACTACTGGCAGTGAAGTTGAGGGTCCCTTAGAGTCGCTACAAGGAGAATGGCTGTGAAAACTTCATTTCATCTGTGTATATTCACCTCTGTCTGTTTTATCCATTAGGCGTAGGTCCATTAGCTCTGGTAAGCCTCTTTAATTCTTGTCGGTGGTTTCTCCTTTTTTTTTGTTATTCTTGGGACAGCCTTTTACATCGAATTATTATCCTTGAGATCCCTTTTGTCACACTATCCCAGGCTTTTTACAGCTTTCACAGCTTTCCATTTACATCTAATTTTTATCCTTGGGATCCTTTTTGTCACACTATCCCAGGCTTTATACAGTTATAAACTATCTATTTGTCATTGGCACATGAAGCTTTCACAATATGTATTGATTATACTTTAGTTTATTCTTTTTTCTTTTTTTTTCTTTTTTGCGTTTTTTTTTTTTTCAAACAAGCGTTATTAAGAAAAAATGAAGGTCTCTTAGGTTACAGTAACAATATTAGAGCCATGTAAAAACTTGTCAGAAGGGTACAAACATGCATTTTATATAAATTGAGAGGGATTGCCAAGTACATTCGAACATACTGGGTAGTTGCATACCAGAGTAACATTGAAATTTCCATGTCCTCTTGTTACTAAAATGGTATGTAGGCCCAATGTTGCCTCTTTTCCTCACATGTAAAACGAGGTGTACTGAAGATTAAAGAGCATCACATTCAACTGGAGTCTTGAATTTGTACTGTAATGCTTAGGTCGGTAAATCTGTGACATCTAGGAGACTGGGTCTAAACCCAGTCACCAAGGGGGATGTGTGCATTGTACGTGAATGTGTCATGTGCGTACAATCCAGTGTGGTTTGTCCAGTGTGAGGTGGTACCAATGACGACCGGCCTGGAATCTCAAAAGTTGTCTTTCAACTGTATGGAAGTGGTCACTGGACATCTAGCAACCAATACGGAGGGAGGAGTATCTAGGAGGCCTAGTTTATGTTTGAGTCTCTCCAGCGATTGGAATGTTTGCTACCTACTCTAGACGGGGTAATTGGAAGTGTTTCATATCAGGTGGGGGGGAGGGGGTAGTAAAGAGAAATAGTGGATCTGGGGGAAGGGGGGGGAGTAGTATATGGTTGGGGAAATGTTCTCTGGGGGATAGAGGCTATGTAGATAGGGAAATCGGGAGGGAAGGGAGGAGAGAGATGGGGGGGGGGGGGGCAACCTCTGTATGTGTGGGGGGGGTGCCTTTCCTCCAATCATCTGTCTCACAGTGTCCAGCAATGATCTCCTCCTAAAAGGGAATGAGGAAATGAAAATTTGAACAGGACGTGCACTTTCTAAACAGTATGTAAAACTGAAGATAGAAGATATACATGGAAAACCTATGTAGGGAGATTTGTTTAATCTCTGTGTATTATCTGAGGTTGTCACTTCACTGGGTATATGGAGGGTTTACATCCACTTTAAAAAATAGAGAATGTTGCTTTTATTTTTGGAAGATCACTAGTCATATACATGATTGCAAAAACAAAAGATTGTTGGAAAGCATCCCCTGGATTTGTGATTTTTTTTTCCTGACATTTTTGACACTTTTTTCTTTTTTTTTGCTACTATCCAAATGAACTGTGGCCTTATTTCATATGTACATTTAGGGCCAGTTCACACCACATGCAGTCCAGTGCATTTTTTTTCTGCATCAAAAATGCATGGAAAGTAGGTTATATGGTTTTCCATGGCATCACACCAGTGCTTGTAGTTCCACTGCGTTCCAGTTTCAGAAAAAAAAGTAGAACATGCTGCACTGGTCTGCACTGGAATGCTGTAAAATGCATCAAAAACACCGGAACGCACTGGAACGCACATGTCCTTAGGGTTAAAAAAAAAAGAGGGGGGAAATGTACTGGACTGCACCAAAAACGCTGGAACACATAAAAACGCATCAAAAACACGCAAGCAGAAAAGCATCTGGAACACATCCGGAATGCGTTTCTATGCTGTGAACTGGCCCTTAAATCATACCACAGAACTATTTTGGAAGTATTTTTAAGATTATAAAATCAAGTAAGTTTAACCACTGCACTACAAGGCACTTATTCCCCCTTCCTACCCACACCAATTTTCAGCTTTCAGTGCTCTCACACTTTGACAATTACTCAGTCATGCTACACTGTACCCAAACAAAATGTTATCTTTTTTTCTCACACAAATAGAGCCTTCTTTTGGTGGTATTTAATCACCACTAGGCGAGCGAAAATTTTGAAAAAAAATCCACTTTTTTTTAGTTCCTAATATAAAATTTTTCAAATAAGTAATTTTTGTTCAGAAATTTCAGCCACAATTTATACTGCTACGTGTCTTTGGTAAAAATAACCCAAATTAGTGTATATTATTTGGTCTGTGTGAAAGTTAGAGCCCTTTCACGCTGCTAGCGTGGGCGCGTTAGCAGTAAAGTTTTAGCGGCACTTTACCGCTGTTAAAGCGGTGCTTTACGGCTGCTAGCGGGGCACTTTTAACCCCGCTAGCAGCTGAGGAAAGGGTTAAAACCCCCAGAAAAGCACCGCTGCCGAAGCGCTTTGCAGGCACTTCAGCAGCACTGCACATTGATTTCAATGGCAGGGGCGGTGGAGGAGCGATGTATACACCGCTCCCGCACCGCTCCCACACTGCCCCAAAGATGCTGCTTGCAGGACTTTTTTCCCATCCTGCAAGAGCATCTTCCCAGTGTGAAAGAACTGGGGCTTTCACAATGGGGAGGCTTTAAAGGCGCTATTTTTATCGCTAAAGCGCCTTCAGTATGAAAGGGGTCTTATAGAGTCTACAAGCTATGGTGCAAATCATTAAAATTTGACTATAGAACTGATCACACCTGGTGTACTGACAGACATCTAATTTCTTGAGGCCCTGAAATGTCAGGACAGACCCCTTTTTTAAAAGTAGACAGTCCAAGGTATTTAGTAAGAGGCATGGTGAGTTTTTTGAAGTTGCCATTTTTTCCTACAATTCTTGGGAAATTGAAGAAATTAATTTTGTTTTTTTACACAAAATTGTCATAAGTTTTTTCTCACACACAAAATAAGCATACTTCCAATTACACCGTAAAATACATTCTGCTACTCCTCCTGAGTATGACCCCATTTTGAAAAGCAAACATCCCAATGTATATTCTATGAGGCATGGATTGGTGACAGGTATTCGGGTATTCTGATGGGCTGGTGTCAGGTACTTTGATGGGCTGCGACAGGTACTCTGGGGCTGGTGACAGGTACTCTGATGGGCTGGTGACAGGTACTCTGATGCTGGTGACAGGTACTGGTGACAGGTGTACCGGTACTCTGATGGGCTGTGACAGGTACTCTGGGGCTGGGGACAGGTACTCTGTTGGGCCGTAACAGGTCATCTGATGGGCTGGTGACAGGTCCCCTTTATTTGAGTGGCAATCGGGCACTGTTCTGTGTGTTTTAGCCAGGTCTCCTCCTCACACACTAAGGAGAAGAACCCGGAAATAGCACTACAGCCGTTTGTTGACATTTGTGACCGGCTGTGATTGGATCTTTACCCTGATCGGGGTTGGACTGTGTCAGAGGGACATGCCTCACCCCAGATCGCCATGGTGCGCTCCCCCAGGGGCACGCATGAGTGGCGATCTCGAGCACAGCGCATGTGACACAGCCGGTCACGTGGTAAAGAGCCAATGAAATTGGCTCTTTACCCTGTTCGGGGATGGGCTGTGTCCGAGGGACATGCCCCATCCCCGACCACTGCGGTGCGTCCCCAGGGGGGACGCATGAGCGGTGTTCGCAAAAACAGCACATGTGTCTGGCTGTGATTGGACACAGCCGTTCACATGGTAAAGAGCCAATTTCATTGGCTCTTTACCCTAATCGGGGGTGGGCTGTGTCCAAGGGACACGTCTTATCCCAGATCTCTGCGCTGCCGGCCCCTGGAGGCCTGCAGGAGTGGCAAGAACCGGTGGACATCAGAGGGAGGAGATGTTCCTGTCTGTGTCATTTGTCTATGGCACGGTATGGAAGTGGTTAAGTGAGGCTAATGAATTATACAGTATTAAGCACTTCCATACCGGGCCTATTCTGGCACTCATGTAAAAATCATCATTTATTTGCTAGAAAATGACTCCGAACCCCCAAACATTAGCTATGTTTTTTTAGCAGAGGCCCTAGGGAATAAAAAAGTGGCAACTTGTTATATCCCACTGTATTTTTTGGAAAAAACGGTTGATTAAAAAAATAACTTAGACACTAAATTTAGCCAGGTGTTTCTGTATAATGTGAAAGATGATGTTACGCCGAGTAAATAGATACCTAACATGTCACACTTTAAAATTGCGCACAATCGTGAAATGGCACCAAACTTTGGTAGTTAAAAATCTCAATAGCCTGTTTAGAGTTACAGAGGAGATCTTGGGCTAGAATTATTGCTCTATCTCTAACGTTCGTGAGGATACCTCATGTGTGGTTTGAATGCTGTTTGAATACGACCTACGTATGCGTTTGCTTCTGCGTGTGAGCACGCTGGGATGGGGAGCTTTAAATGTTGACACTTTTCCTGTAAAATTATTATAATTATTATTATTTCTGATCAATTTTATTCCTATTACAAGGAATGTAAACATCCCTTGTAATAGGAATAGGTAATGATAGATCCTCTTTACAGCGAGATCTGTGGTCTATAAGTCCCCCGATCTTGCCTCTAGGCTGGAAAGCCTAAAATAAGAAAAAAAAAAACAATATAAGTTTCCCAGGCGAAGAAACCTCCAAAGGTTATAGTGACTGCTGGGAACCATCTGGTCTGTGGTATTTTCTATGGTAAACGGCCGCCCTCGCCTGATTCATTTTCTGGCTGGCCGATAGAAGCACTGGAGGGTGGTGGGGGGGCTCATCCCCTCCCGCACCTGTAAAAACAATCAAGGGGCTAAACAGCTGCTATGATTGTTTTTAGATGACAGGAAATAGCTGGCAGAAAAAGAAGATATCTGAAAAATGCCTGCAGCTGCTTAAAGCGGATGTCTGCTCACTGCTGCAAAAATTAAAAACCAGCAGCTGCACATACTGCAGCTGCTGACTTTTAATAATCAGGCACTTACCTGTCCTGGAGTCCAGCAATGTCGGCATCGCAGCTGATGTTTACATCTGCTGTGGGGTGCATGCCACCTCCATTGCAAGTAAGGGAACCCGGCAGTGAAGTCTTACGGCTTCACGCCGGGAACCCTACTGCGGAGGGAGGAGGAGTGCAATGAGCGGAAGTTCCACTTTTGGGTGGAACTCTTCTTAAACATCAGGATGTCATATGATATCCACCTAAGGAGAAGTGGTTAATACGCATATATATTTTGTACATTTGTGGAAGAATCTCAACCAGTTGTCAAAAATAGCAAATGCAAGATGCAGTTATGAGGTGGTCTAGTCCTGATACCTGCCCATTGTATAAACAGAAAAGATATTCTTCTGCGCTGGTGCCTTAGTAAGGGTGGTAGTATTTCTTGATAGTGTATATGTAAGGTGATCATACATGCCCCGCTGCCTATGCCGACTAGAGGAAGTCCAAAATGCTATGTAAAGAGGGAAAAGGAAGGCGCATGGCCTGATGCATGAATCGTTTAAAAAAGGAGTTTATTACAAACAAAATGGATATATACAGTAAAATACTACGTATACCTACATGTGAATAAAAAACAATGTTATACACTTGGTAGATAGATATCAGGGGATATCCACACAAGGGATACTCGAATAATAGGCTAACGCGTTTCGAGGGTTTTCCTCTTCATTAGAGCCTTAGAGGGCCATATCTGATCTGTGTTTTTTTTTTTGTTTCCAATAGATTTTATTAATGGAAATTGCAATACAGGATATAGCAATAATGGTAATATATTTTCATATAACAGTTGGCATAAACCATGTAGCCTAGGCATTGTGTACATGGGTGGATTATAAAACAAAACAAGAATAGGATACAACAAGATATCAAAGTAACTTCCGTGCAGAGATAACTGGATAGATAATCTGTGGAGGATCCCTAAAAACTAAAAGGTGGAACGAAAGAGGGGGAGAGTAGGGAAGGTTGGCGGGGAGGGGCGTACACCAATTTATACTGTAAAAAGACACTAGGACTGTGACTAAAGTCATGAGTTGGGTGCTCTCGGTCGGAGTGTTGATAATTGAGGTATCGGTGAGGAAGGATGGTGGTCATGCTGGAAGACTTCTAGAACTTCGAGTCCCACTGGTTGTGGGTTGGTTGTCGGAGGTGACCTCTTTCCCTGGCGGTGTAGGGAGAGCCCCATAGTATGAGAATTAATTTTCAAAATTTTCGAGTTCCTCTTCAGATAGTGTCAATTTTATTTAGGCCTGCCATCTGGAGTATAGACATGCACTGGATGCTTCATGTTTGAGGTCGGTGTTGAGTTTGTCTTTGTGGAATAAGTGTAAAAGTTCCCATTTGATTTGTGAGATCTTTGGATCCAATTTTCTCCAGAAGTCGCCAGAAGATCCAATTTTTTTAAATGGATCTTCTGGCCACTAGGAGACAGATCAGGGTCCAGTCTTTGTGTGGTGGGTGGTTGTTGGGGGACTATGGTAGTAGTTGATTGTCCCAGTACCCGAAGATGAGGAGCAGAGGATCTTTAGGTAGTTTCAGCAGGGTTATACCAAATATGTGAAGATGACTTTATCCCTGAAGGTGGAAAAAAAGGTGCATACCCAGAAACGGTGAGTTAGGGATGGTCTTGGCTGGTGGCATAGGGGGCAGGTGGTGGTGCCCTGGTTGTTCTTGTCCGAGAGGAAGGGTATATAGACAGAAACATTTTTAGTTGGGTTTCTCTCCATGATTCGTTGGGGATCAGTTGTTGGATTTTGTTGTATCTTAGTAGGAGTTTATCTACTGTGTCTGTGTCAGGAAAGTCTGCCCCAGTTTGCTGCTGATGAGGATGCTTTCGTAGGAGTGGTCTTTTGCAGGAGAGGTTTGTAGATGTCAGAGATTGTATAGGAGTCTTCTTGGAGCAGATGATCTGTAATGGTCACTTTAAATCTCTTTTGCATTCCTTTCTGCATGAGTTTCATATGAAAGTGACATATTGCCCAAAATGAAAAGCATGAGATTGAGGGAGGGAGAATGTTTCAGCGATGACTGAGAAGTTGTGGGGGCGCCCCGTTTCCACGTCATATAGAGTAGAGAATTTGGTGAGGCCTTTTTGTTGCCAGATGGAAAAAGGTTTGTGCTCCATCCCCGGTGGGAAGCTTGGGTTACCCTGAATCGGTAGGTGCCTGGACATGAAGGGAGAGAGTTTCGGACTTTCTCTTACTTCTCTCCAGGCTATGTTGCAAGGATGAGGGAATAGATTTCTATTTACAGTGAAGAAGGGCCACCAAGGAGTAGGGGTGGGCCATTAGAGATTCCATGGTGTAGTTTGAGTAGTGGGAGGATTGTGATATCCAATCTAGTTCTATCCGGAGTAGACATGCTAGGTTATATGCTCTGACATTAGGAAGACTAATACCCCCTTCGCGTCTGGGAGGATATAATTTTGTAAAAGCAATACGTGGCCATTTATTTTTCCAGATACATTTAGAGATAGCTTTGTTTAAAATTTTGATATCCTTGTGTTGCAGAACTAATGGAATTGTTTAAAGTGGGTACAATAAGTGCGCAAAACTGACCATTTTTACTAAGTGGCATCTTCCCAGGAGCTAGAGGGGTAGATCCATCCAGTTTCCCAATTCTTGAGATTTTTTTTGACCAGAGGGGGGGTAGTTGAGGTGGTAAATAGAAAAAGGTAACTTCCCTATTTTAATGCCTAAATAGGTTATGTGTGATTTAGCTACTGTGAAAGGTGAATTGGGGGCCCAAGGAGGGTTGGAGAGGGGGGGAGGATTTTGCTTTTGTTATAGTTTATGCGGAGATCCAAACAAAGTCTAAATTCATTGAATATTGTTTTAATAGTGGACAATAGTGCCTTGAGGCGATTCAGTTCGCATTTGCAGCGCTTTATAAATCATTCATTCATTCATTCATTCATGTCAGAGGAGGGATTACAGTAGCTGAGAATATGAGAACATCATCGGCGAAAGAGGATGTGCGTAATTCATTCAATGCTGATTCCATGCAGTGGGGCCTTTTGAGTTAAGTACCTAGAAAGGGGTTCTAACGCAATATTAAAAAGGAGCGGGGATAGGGAGCATCCTTGTTTCGTGCCCTTGTGAAGGCGGAATTCATCTGAGTGGAGGCCAACTGCCACCAGTCTGGCCGCAGGGGATGTGTACATAGCGTTTCCGAGATGTTTGAAGGGGCCAGTAGACCCCATTTTAGACGTGGCCATTGAAAGCCATTTTAAGCTAATGTTGTCGAAAGCTTTCTTTGCGTCAAGAGTGATGATGGCGTAGTCCCCCCCTCCCCCAGGTTGCATTTAGCATGTTCTAGGATCATCATTCATTACCTTTCGGATGGTTAAACTGGCTGTTCTCCCTTTCACAAAACCTGACTGAGCAGGGTGTGTCAGAGAGGGAATGATGGTGGCTAGTCTGGTGGCTACAATTTTAGAGAGGATTTTAACGTCCAGGTTTAGAAGTGATATGGGTCGATAGGAACCCGGTTTTTGGGGGTCTTTGTCCTTTTTTGAAAGCAATTTAATGATGGCCTTATTTCCCATAGGTAAGTAGGGGCCACCTGACCATATACCACTGTAAACCTTGAGGAGGGTGGGTTCTGCTATTTTTTGTTATAGAATTCCCCTGTAAACCCATCAGGGCCTGGGGCTTTAGAGGGAGCTATATTGCGAATGGTTATAGATATTTTGGATAGGGAAATGGGTGCGTTTAGGGCCTCAAGTTGGGAGGGGGTGACTGTGGGTAGAGATATTTTATCGAGGAAGAATTGTGCAATTGTTTTGTCTATGGAGTCAGTGGCATATAATGATGAATAGTATTGTAGCATGGCTTTATTGATTTCCTGTTGCAAGGATTTAATAGTGCCTGAGTTGTCTCCTAAAGAATTGATATGCGTTGGGTGGAAAGAGCCTTTGCAAAGCCTTGCTAGCAATTTGTGTGCTTTGTTGCCAAATTTGTGGAGAGTGGCGTCCATGTGGGCCCTTTTTGTCAGTTTGACTGTGTCTGCCCAAGTGTTGAAAGCACTTTTTGCTGCCTGCCATTCAGTTCTGTTTTCAGAGGAGTCCATGGTATATAGAGAGTGTTGTGCCAGTTATGCCAGTCAGAATCTGGTACTAGCCATCTTATAGTTTGCTAGGGTGTTTTTTTTGTAAGAAGCGGCATAGGAAATTATCCGGCCTCTAAGGAAGGCCTTGCCAGCATCCCAAAAAAGGTTTGGGTTGTCAGTGTGTGATGAGTTGGCTGTTGAAAATTCTGTCCATGCTTTCTCCATGTATTGTTGGAAATCATAGCTGTTTTGGAGATAGGATGGAAAGCACCATATTTTGGGGTTGGGAAGTAGGTTGGGGTTATCTAGAGTTGCCGAAATTAGGGCATGGTCTGATATGGCTATGTCATGGATAGCTGCTCCGGAGATCATTGGGACGAGGCTGTCAGTACAGAGGTAGTCGATTCTGGTGAAGACATTGTGTGGATTAGAGTAAAAAGTGAATTCCCTGTCCGCTGGGTGTAAGAGTCGTCAAATGTCATGGAAATAGAGTCTATAGTGGATGTGAAGTGCGTAGGATTGGAGGTTTTGGGTACTTCTCAAGGACTTTTGGGTGTGGATCTGTCATCTGTCGGGTGTAGAGTGGTGTTGAAGTCCCCCGCAACTATCTGCGGGTTGCGTACTAGCCAAGTGGACATCTCGCCAAAGAACTGTTTACCAGGGCTATTGGGGGCATATATGTTGGATATCATTAGATCTCTGTTTCCTAAGTAAATGAATATGTGCTGAGAGGAAGTGACCCTGACTGTCAGTGTCTACGGACATGACTTCACAGGGGAGGTTTTTGTGAATCAAGATGAGAACCCCTGCTTTGCGTCCAATTGCATTGGAACCAAGGACAGTGCTTACCCAGAGTTTTTTTATGCGATGAAAATCAGGGAATGATAGGTTGGTCTCCTGGAGTAGGGCAATGTCGGTTTTAAGTCTCTTGATGGGGGACCTAAGCCCTTTCACGTTCCAAGAGGTGATTTTCATGGGAGGAAGATTGTTTGGGGGATTTGGGCTGGTATTATGATTGTATCGGGTTTTGACCTGAAGAGAGGAGCTGTTACTTTAACCACTTCAATACCGTGTACTTTTGCCCCTTTTCTTCCCAGGCCAATTTTCAGCTTACACTATCAATAAGAATTGCGTGGTCATGCAACACTGTACCCAAATTAAATTTTTATCATTCTGTTCACGCAAATAGAGCTTTCTTTCTTATTCACAAATCAATTTTTTAGTTTTTGCGATATAAGCGGAAAAAAAGGAGCGGAAATTTTGAAAAAAAATATATTTTCTACTTTCTGTTTTAAAAAAGATCCAATAAAATCTAATTTTGTCATAAATTTAGGCCAAAATGTATTCTGTTACATGTCTTTGGTAAAAAAAAAATCCCGTTATGTGTATAATAATTGGTTTGTGTGATCACGGACATATGTATGCAGATGATCATGTACAGATGTGCTCAGATGATCACAGACATATGTGTGCAGATGATCACGGACATATGTGTGCAGATGATCATTGGGACATATGATTTTAGTGTTACATATGTGGGGACTGTGTGGGGACGTGTGTGGGGACAGTGTTTTGGGGACACTATTTTGGGGACATTGTGTGTTTACATTATGTTTTACATGTGTGGGGACACTGGGCCAGTGATCAATGTGTAAAAAGCTGATCAATGTGGAAAAAGCTGTAAAAAACAGCTCATACTCACTGATCACTGGCTGGCTGCAGCAATCTGCTCTCCTCTCCTCACTGACAACTTCCGTGTGAGGAGAGGAGAGCCGATCGCCTAGCAACCAGCTCTCTATTTACATCACATGACGGCTGTGATCAGGAGGGCCAATCATAGAGCCCTCCTGCAGATCGGAGATGCGCTGTGTCCGGGTGACACGGGAGCAAGGTGGTATTCATATGGTAAGTAGATGGTGCCTGAGTTTCTGGTGTTGGACGGGTGGCATAGGGTAGAGGTGAGTGAAGTGGGGAGGGATTTGGAGAGGTGAAAACATGAAATAAACATGCTACTAAATATTGAGAGAACTTCACTTTTTTCCGCATGGATTCACTGTGTAGGCCAGCTCCCAATACTGACCCAAGTGTTTCAGCGGATGTATGCCCATAACTTGAAGATATCATGCACAGCAAGCTTGGGTTGTGTATGAAGGAGGGAAGTGGCTGTATGCAGTGAGACCATAGGGGGTAATTCAGAGCAAAGGATATGGATTAAGGTTAGAGACAACCAAAACAGTGCATAATATCAAGGCCTGCCAGTTAGTTGGAGGCTATAACAGAGAAGAACGTAAGTGTAGGTGTAGACAAACCTGGGATAACCTATAAGGGAGCATAGAAGTGCACGATGGTGATCAGAGCGGGTTATGCGTCTACCGTATCAATGAGGGGTAGAGTGATGGTCAGGTTCAGAGAATCTGAAACATTTTGGAGAGTCTTTCTGTGGGCTTCTTTGGTCCGGAGGGCAATTATTTGGGGCAACCCTGGACAAGGGATTGGAGTGCGAGTCAGCGTAAAGTGTACGCAGGAAGGCTTCTGCTTCAAAAGGATCTTAGAAGGAGAGCTGGTCACCGTTGGGGGCCTTAAGGCGGAAAATTGCATGGAGAGCTAAAGTGAATTTCACTTGTTGCTGGTGGAGTTCCGTGCATATGTGTTGGAAAGCTTTCCTTTTTTTGCAGACTTCGATGGAGTAGTCCGCAAAGATCAGAAATTCAATTCTGTCTATTTGGAGGGATCTGGACTGCCTGAACTTTTGCAGAATGATGGCCTTGTCCAAGTAGTTTAAGTATTTGGCGATGATGAGCGGTCGGTGGCGAAAGCTTCCATGTGGTGGGCACGTTCTACTGTACAGGGGCCTGGAAGGCCTAAAGCTTCTGGGATGCGTCTGGCGCAGAATTCAGTGAGGACTGATGTTTGTGGGGATTCTGGGGTGCCCACAAATCGCAAATTGCTCCTTCTAGATCTGTTTTCCAGTTTTTGTCCTGTGCCTGCTCCGTGGCTTGTGCCTGGTATAGTTCTTCTTCCATCTTTGAGAGGCAGTGTTCCACCTCGTTTAGTCTGGTGGTGTGTTCCCCCAGTTGCGATCTGCAATCTGCCTCATCCCTGCATTCACTGCCTTATCCACTGAGGCAGCTATCATGGGGGTCAGAAGTGCTGCCACAGCCGAGATATGCGCTCTGTGCTGTTGTCTAAAATCTAGTATATCATAAACACATATAAAAAGATGCACATGTGCAGATATACGTGCATTTGTACATTTAGAAATAACAATCTGTAACTTTTAGCTGAAAAGATACATGAAAGATATAATGTTGGCTAGTACTATACATAATTGCAGACGTGGACCACTGTGACTGACAACTGCAGGTGCCTTTTTGGTGTGGTGCATTGCATGTAAAGAAGGATATACATGCACACAGACCCACACATATATGTATGCAGAGCCAACCGTACATAAATAAGTGAATACACATAAATGCGTTGAAGGATAAATGCATAACTCTGTGATGATACGGATAAAAAACTACCATATGAATGAGAGTACATGTTGTAATAGTACATGTTATACTGGTAGTGGTAGAAATGATGACTTGATTACGGATAAATGTATGGGTAAAATACGTAGTGGAAATGTTGGTATTTGGGAAAAGGTGAAAACCTGACACTGTATGACACTGTGGTGATGCAATATATCTGGTATTGACGGGCTGCGTTGAGAACATTTGGTGTAGCACATGGAATACGCTAGCTATATATTGAAGTTCCTGATAATGAAAAATTATAGTAATATAAAAGGTGGTGGTGGCAAATCTAACCTACCTCTGCACCGTAGGAAGGGTGTATACATATAGGGTCGTCTGTTTATTCTTGTCGGTCTTGGAGACCTATAGATATAACATAACATAATATAGTAAGTGGAAACTGTATTGAGTTTGCCAGGTATACTAATAGTAGTAGGTATTTTCAGAAGCTCCAGACTTTAGTAGGGGTGAAAAAAGATAAAACAAACGTCCGTGGTTGAGACCTACCCGATGGTTGATTCTGGTATTGCAGCTTGAGATCTGTGACTGGATGTCCACGTCATTGCTGGGCCATTCCAGGCAATTCGCTTATGCTGTGGCTGTACAGTGTCTCCTACTGAACTGCAGCCATGCTATACTCCGCAGCACCAGCGCCCAGAGTGTGGGTGCTTGGTGAGGTAGAGATGAGCGGCTGCACAGTGTGGCCGTGTAACCCAGATCCGGGAAGTGATCCTTCCGGTCGATGGAACGCACAATGCCATTAGTACAGACGGTGGGTGGGGAAATGCGTGAGTTGCGTCAGCGTCCTCTAGTCTGTCAAAGCCCGGAAAGGAAGTCTGTGGGCGGGCCTGCGTTACGTGGTGACTTGTGAGAGATTGCAATACCAACTACTATATTGTAAGGTGAAATAAAGAGAGGAGAAACTGAAGCATGCTATAACGTGTGACTGTTGTAAACCTAGATAGTAAATATCTGTGTAGGTGAATATGAAACCAAGCTAAAACAAAACAAACAATTAGTTATGAAGTGATTTAGAACTAACCATGAGCTAATTGTATTAATAATATCAATGAGCTGTTGGTGATTTGTTGGTGATTGAAACTGCTAGTAGCACTCTATACTAATGAACTATTGATCATTATTGCTACTGGTGGCACTAGATATGTTGATACGAGGAATGTACTCAGCAAATGGAACATGTGTTTATGTGGAAGCAAGGAGGTGTAGACTCCATGTAAATACATATATTCAAAATTATATACTTTTTTAATATATAAATATATAAATAAGTACATGGAGAATAGACCGGGCAGGGCCAATCCCATGCTGTGTACCAGGGGTTAGGGAACCCTCTTATATCCATTAGATGACACCATGGACCTCTAAGTCTTCATTCATTCCATCAGGAGCCAAGGAACCAAGGGTGAAGATCCAGGATGTTTCTCTCTTGCATAACTTCTGGAATCTCCTCCCTAAATCAGAGTCTTTATTGATGGCTTCAATGCCAAACACTTGCAAGCCCACTGGGTTCCCATTGTGGCAATCTTTGAAATGAGGTGGTACCGAGTATTTGTGTCTCTTTTTCTTTTTTGTGCTGGGGTTGTTCATGTTGCCATTAATGATGTTGCATTTGTGTTCACTGAACCTCACCCTTAATGGGCGTATGGTACATCCAACATACAGGAGACCGCATGGGCAGATGATGCCATTCAGAAACGAAGTACCGCAGGTAATGAATTGACCAATTCTGTGACTGTTGACATCTAGCCCCACCACCTCTTTGTTACGGTGTGACATGAACGCACAGGCCCCACAGTTTTTGACCCCACATTTATAAATACATTTTTAGTCAAATATTGATGACCAAGGGCCAGTGGGGATCTTTGTTGCATTCGGGGCTTTGCGTATTCTGCTTGGTGCTATGAGGCTTCTGAGATCTCTGGGTTTACGAAAGACAACTTCTAGTCTAGAGGGCAAGACTTGGCTCAGGACTGGATCTTGTTTCAAAATATTCCAATTGCACTGGATGATTCGTTGAATGTCAAACGCCTTGGTGCTGAATTGGGTACTGAATCTAATGGAATTGGCCCTGTTATGCCAGCTGCAGATCTGTTCGTTCTTTTGGTTGGTTCAGTCGTCTTTCTGTGTACCATGTGGATGGCCTTCCTCGTACTGCATCAAATACTTCATGTAGGCTTGCTCCATGTGACCTTTTTTATACCCCTTTTCCAGGAATTTTCTGTTAAGGGTGGACCCTAGCTTTTTGTAGTTGCTCTTTCTGGTACAAGTTCTCCTTAGCCTACAGAATTGGCCATATGGGATGTTGTGAATCCATTTGGGATGGTGGTGACTTTTGGCGTGGAGGTAGGAGTTGTGTGCACTGGGCTTAAAGTGGGTCATGATGAAAATGTTTCATTCTTTGTCAACCTGTAGTTCTAGGTCTAAAAATAGGAGAGAGCCTTGGTCTATGCTGTGAGTGGATGATATGCCGAAAGGGTTGGAGTTGCAATACTCAATGAAGCTGTTCAGTTCTGCTTCCGATCCATTCCAGATGATCAGGATGTCATCTATATATCTTGCATACAGAGCAAGATGGGCCTTGAAGGGGTTTTTTGCCCAGATCGCTAGGTCATCCCAGAAGCCCATAAATAGATTTGCGTAGCTTGGAGCAAATCTGGCTCCCATGGCTGTCCCTCTAACCTGCCTATAAAATTCTTTGAAATTGACTCTATGTAGTCAATGAGGAGCCAGGTTTGTAGGGGATGCAAATTACTCTTGGACAGATAGTGTTCGATTGCCTGGATGCCAAATTTATGTTCAATCAATGTGTAGAGTGATGCCATGTCCAGCGACAGCCACTTGTATTGGGGGTGCCAGGTAAACGTTGAGAGGATATCAAGCATGTGTCCTGAGTCTCTGACATAAGATGGGAGTTGTGTTATCAGGTCTTGTAGGAAATGATCAATATAGCGCCCCATGTTGCTTGTCAAGCTGTCTATCCCAGCAATAATGGTTCTTCCAGGTGGATTCTTCTGATCTGTGTGTATCTTAGGGATATGGTAAAAGTGAGGTGTTAGTGGGTGAGATTTGTTTAGGAATAGATGTTCCCTTTTGGTAATAACACCATTGCTTTTAGCTTGATTGAGTAGTACCAGAGTGTTTGTATATGCTGGTAGGGGATCGGCTGGGAGCTTCTCATAGGTATCTTTACCACCTAGGAGTCTCAAGGCCTCAACCAGATAGTCTTCTCTATCCTGGATCACTAGGTCTCCTCCTTTATCTGCCTGCCTGATGATGATATTCTCCTTCTCCTTAAATTTCATGATGATTTCCTTTGGTACCTCACGATCACTGCCCAGAGTGTACCAAGATTTGCTGTTGGGGTGGAAATTTTGGCATATCTTTTTAACCTTATCCATCACTACTTCGTAGAATGTGGGGATATGTTTAGCCTTGGACCAACGGGGGTGAAATGAGGACTTAGGCTTAAAGCGGAGTTCCACACATTTTTTAGTTTATTAAAAGTCAGCTACTACAAAAAGTGTAGCTGCTGACTTTTAATAAACAGACACTCATCTGCCCCACGGTCCAGCGATGCGGCCACCCAGAACCTCACTCCTCTCCCCTCCCCTTTCGCCGGCGCCATCATAGCTACTGTGGGCACTGTGAGCAGGGAGGGGCCACCTAGGGTGAGAGAAGGGGTCACCTAAGCGGCCAAGAGCAGGAAGAAGGAAGTGGGACACTAAGTCCCACTCTAAACTAAATACCCACTCACCCCCCAAAAAAATGACATGCAAAATGTGGCATGTCAGGGGGTGAGGAGTGCTTAAAGCGAAAGTTCCATTTTTGGGTGGAACTCCGCTTTGAGGTCCATGTGTATGATCTCTTTTTCCATAAGAACTAGGAGTTCTGTTTCCATGGTGAGGTCCTCGTAGGCTCCTTCTAGGTACAGGCTCTCCAAGTCTAATAGAGTGGTGTCCACATCTTGAGGATTCCTGTCTGACAGGGCATTCGTAGTTGGGGATGACATTTTTGATGAAGATTTTGGAAGAGTGAAATAATGCTTCAGTGTTACTCACATTCCTCACAAATTCATTGAGGTCTACGAAAATTTCAAAGAGGTTCGGGGGATTTTTGGGGGCAAAATTTAAACCTTTGCGTATAACATCAATCTCTGTATCGCCGAATACTGAGCTGGACAGGTTGTATGTTTTGATCGTAGTGGGTGGGTGCTACATTCTCCCTCTTTTTGGTGTTCTTTCCTTCCCATCGTCCTCTTCTTCTCCATTTTCTCTTTTTCTTCCTACCTTCGGCGGGAGGTCTGGACGGTTGACAGGTTGGGCCGTGGGACTCCAGTTTCCCACAGCTCCTTCCTCTAAAAAAGAAAAGGGAAGGGGATCTTCAAACGGATTGGTCTTTCTTAGTGTGTCAGCTGCCTGTTGGTCAGTGGCATTGTAGTGGCATTTATTGTAGATGATATTGTTGTCTGGTGGTTGGACAATGTTCGTACTTTTCTTGTCATTGGTATCCTTATTTCTATTGGCAACGCTCTTCGTGTGCTCATTTGGTTGTTGTTCCTTGGCTCCTGAGGGCATCCCTGGGCCCGTTTCTCTGACGGATTTTTTGGCCCATTTGATTCCATTACTGGGGATTTCCTCTGTGCAAGATTAGTCACATTTCTACTATTGTCTTGGTGGTATTTTTTATGGGACCCTCCATTTGTCCTCTGCTTGTTATTGTATTTACGATTACCATGGTTATGATGTGAGGGTGTTCTATGGTATTCGTTATTTAGCGTATGTGTCTAAGGGTGATGTGTGTTTGTATGGGTGTTCTTATCTTTCTTTTTCCATTCAAACTCTCGCCCATGTAGATAATCAAATTTATCTCTTTCAAATTTGCCAGACTTCTTACTGATAAGATTAGTTTCAAAGCTGACCATCTGGTCGTTAATTTTCTTATCCCAGTTGTCAAAGGATGTTCAGTATATAGCTAGCGTATTCCACGTGCTACACTAAATATTCTCAACGCAGCCCGTCAATTCCAGATATATTGCATCACCACAGTGTCATTCAGTGAGTCAGGTTTGCACCTTTTCCCAAATACCAACATTTCCACTACTTATTTTACCCATACATTTATCCGTAATCAAGTTATCATCTTTTTTCTACCACCACCACTATAACATGTACTAATTACAACATGTACTCTCATTCATATGGTAGTTTTTTTATCTGTATCATCACAGAGTTATGCATTTATCCTTCAACGCATTTATGTGTATTCACTTATTTATGTACGGTTGGCTCTGCATACATATGTGTATGGGTCTGTGTGCATGTATATTCTTCTGTACATGCAATGCACCACACCAAAGAAGGCACCTGCAGTTGTCAGTCACAGTGGTCCACGTCTGCAATTATGTATGGCACTAGCCAACATTATATCTTTCATGTATGTTTTCAGCTAAAAGTCACCGATGATGCTATTTCTAAATGTACATATGCACGTATATCTGCACATGTTCGTTTTTTTATACATATTTTATATACTAGATTTTATATTGCTAAATCCATACCAGACCCTTATCCGAGCATGCAGTCTGACAGGAAAGGGGGATGAGCAAAAGCCCCCCTCTCCTGAACAATAACAGGCCACATGCAGTCAACATGGGTGGGTGCTGCCCCTCCCCCCACCCTAAAGTCCCCCATGTTGATGAGGACAAGGGCATCTTCCTGACAACCCTGAGCGGTGGTTGTGGGGGTCTGCGGGCAGGGGGCTTATCGGAATCTAGAAGCCCCCTTTAACAAGGGGGCCCCCAGATCCCGGTCCCCCCCTTGTGAATGAGTGTGTGGTACATCGTACCCCTACCCATTCACCAAAAAAGTGTCAAAATTAAATAGATGGGAGGCAGTTTTTGACAATTCCTTTATTAAAAAAAATTAAAAAAAAACAATGTCCCCTGATTTAGATCCATTTTCAATCACGACACCCGCCGCACCCAAAAATAGAAGGAAAAAAAATGCTTCATCCGCGACGAAGGCTAACCGCCGAATGCTTGCTCCCCTGTTTGACAGTTTTTAAATAGGTAAGGGGCAGGGCCACCTGCTGATGTCATCTAGTGGCACCGCCCCCTTGTGATGTCACCGACCTAGCATGCACTGATCAGTGATGTCACAAAGGGGCGATGCCACCAGGTGGCCCCGCCCCTTACCTATTTAAGAACTATCAAACGGTGGAGCAGGCATTCGCCATTAGCCTTTTCTTGTGGGTCCCCACCCAGTTTTAAAAAAAAAATTGGCTTTTTAATGCAGTGCTGGAAAATAATGGTGGCCACACAAAATATTGACACTTTGGGCCCAATTTGGACATTTTTACTCACTTTTGTTGCCAGCGGTTTAGACGTTAATGGCTGCGTGTTGAGTTATTTTGAGGTGACAGCAAATTTACACTGTTATACAATCTGTACACTCACTACTTTATATTGTAGCAAAGTGTCATTTCTTCAGTGTTGTCACATGAGAAGATATAATAAAATATTTACAAAAATGTGAGGGGTGTACTCACTTTTGTGAGATGCTGTATATATTGTATAAAGTTTGTATTAGCAGGACACATGGGACAAATAGGACACAGGGTTCACATGTAGGTAGAGTGCAGGACTCTTGAATACTGATTATGAGCAGAGAAAAGTGTTTTTGCAGCTTTCTCTGTTTTTTTGTGTTCCCAAATCGGGCTTTGTATTCTTTAGATTTCAAAGTGCTCTGGGAGGCAAAGAAAATCAATGAACACATTGTCCATGTCTGCACAGTGTGTTCAGGTGCACACAGCCCTCATAATGATTGGCTTTGAGTATATAGTTTAAAGCTAACCATACACCGTACAATTTTCTTATTCAATTTTCTTTAGATTTACCTTCAACTATGTAGTATAAGGGCCTGTCTGATTGCATACAAATTGAAAGTGTTTAGGTTTTGTTTATATGGTTTTGGTAAATCTAAAGGAAAGTTGTACAAGAAAATTATATAATGTATGCCCAGCCTTAGGCTCCTGTGTGTGCTCCATCCAGAGGACAGGTGTACTCCCATTAGGAGAATTGCTCTACTCAGGTGACTGCAGTCTATGTTGGAACAGTGTTAATTTCGTCAACAAAAACGTTTGTCATTTTCCTCAGCAGCATTTTTACAGTGACGAAAACGAAACAAAAATTACACTACATTTCTATCCACTGATGAAAAACTGGCAAAAATAAATTATGTTTCAGTATCTCACAAAAGTGAGTACACCCCTCACTTTTTTGTAAATATTTTATTCTATCTTTTCATGTGACAACACTGAAGAAATTACACTTTGCTACAATGTAAAGTAGTGAGTGTACAGCTTGTATAAATTAAAGTCTAAACCGCTGGCAACAAAAGTGAGTACACCCCTAAGTGAAAATTTCCAAATTGGGCCCAAAGTGTCAATATTTTGTGTGGCCACCATTATTTTCCAGCACTGCCTTAACCCTCTTGGGCATAAAGTTCACCAGAGCTTAACAAGTTGCCACTGGAGTCTTCTTCCACTCCTCCATGATGACATCACAGAGCTGGCGGATGTTAGAGACCTTGCACTCCTCCACCTTACATTTTGGATGCCCCACAGATGCTCAATAGGGTTTAGGTCTGAAGACATGCTTGGCCAGTCCATCACATTTACCCTCAGCTTCTTTAGCAAGGCAGTGGTTGTTTTGGAGTTGCTTTTGTGATTGTTATCATGTTGGAATACTGCCCTGTGGCCCATTCTCCAAAGGGAGGGGCTCATGCTCTACTTCAGTATGTCACAGTACATGTTGGCATTCATGGTTCTTTCAATGAACTGTAGCTCCCCAGTGCCAGCAGCACTCAAGCAGCCCCAGACCATGATACTCCCACCACCATGCTTGACTGTAGGCAATACACACTTGTCTTTGTACTCCTCACCTGGTTGCCGCCACCAACACTTGACACCATCTGAACCACATAAGTTTATCTTGGTCTCATCGAACCACAGAACATGGTTCCAGTAATGTCCTTAGTCGGCTTGTCTTCAGCAAACTGTTTGCGGTCTTTTTGTGCATCATCTTTAGAAGAGGCTTCCTTTTGGGAGAACAGCCTTGCAGACCAATTTGATGCAGCGTATGGTCTGAGCACTGAAAGGCTGACCCTTCAACCTCTGCAGCATTGCTGGCAGCACTCATACGTCTATATCCCAAAGACAACCTCTGGATATGACGCTGAGCATGTGCACTCAACTTCTTTTGGTCGACCATGGCGAAGCCTGTTCTGAGTAGAACCTGTCATGGTAAACCACTGTATGGTCTTGGCCACCGTGCTGCAGCTTAGTTTCAGGGTCTTGGCAATCTTGTGGGCCAGTGATGACGAACCTTGGCACCCCAGATGTTTTAGAACTACATTTCCCATGATTCTCATGCACTCTGCAGTGTATTTGAGCATCATGGGAAATGTAGTTCCAAAACATCTGGGGTGCCAAGGTTTGCCATCACTGGCCTAGGCCATCTTTATGTAGAGCAACAATTATTTTTTTCAGATCCTCAGAGAGTTCTTTGACATGAGGTGCCATGTTGAACTACCAGTAACCATTTTGAGAGAGTGAGAGCGATAACACACAAATTTAACACACCTGCTCCCCATTCACACCTGAGACCTTGTAACACTAACGAGTCACATGACACCGGGGAGGAAAAATGGCTAATTGGGCCCAATTTGGACATTTTTACTTAGGGGTGTACTCACTTTTATTGCCAGCGGTTTAGACATTAATGGCTGCGTGTTGAGTTATTTTGAAGGGACAGCAAATTTACACTGTTACACAATCTGTACACTCACTACTTTACATTATATTTGTCATTTCTTCAGTGTTGTCACATGAAAAGATATAATAAAATATTTACAAAAATGTGAGGGGTGTACTCACTTTTGTCAAATATTGTGTGTGTATATATATATATATATATATATATATATATATATACAGCAAATAACCTGATCTGAACATAAATATGATGATGAGTAGTGACAGAAGAAACAGGGGACATAATCTCCTTGTTCCTGCTCACATTGTGGACATTTTCTTCAACAACCACTGAGGTGTTTAAATACCTTTAAAAACCTGGCTGTTTGCATTGCTGTCAATGGCAGCTTCTCAGGGAGCTGTGATGAGAACATCAACTCCAGTTCTAATCACAATTTCATAAACTGCAGTACAATGGATATATGCAGCAATAGTCATTATCACTGGTTATCTCACATTCATAAATATACTGGGTAGTTACTTTAGCAGCTTTTCTAATTTTCCTAAATGTACAATTAACTGTTAAGAAAAACACATAAATGATTTGATTTTATTGTTATTTTTGTTAGTGCAAATTGTGTTTTATTTTGAAAACACATACTAAACACATCCAGTATATGAGAAATGCAATGCACGTCAGTCATACAAATATACAGAGATGTATGGGACATAAGTATTTGAGGTAAATTCTATCACACAAATCCCTGGTGATGCACTTGTTGACTGTAGCACATATGTGCATATCTATTTACTGAAAGAATAACATACCCAACCATCAAATACTAAAATAATATCAGAATAAATAAACATAAATAATAATCATGCTAATAAAAGAAAAAAAAAGTCTGTCTCCGGCATCATCTAAACACCACACATTTATAGGGTATGATACCCAAAAAGGCTTTAATGATTGATCGCACATACTTGCAAACTAATATATAAAATAATAATGTTATAATATTCACAGATAAATTGAATATCTTGATAAAATGACCCCTGATAGTGGGTGGGATACATTGGGCAGCACGTGAACATGTTGTCCCTGAAGTTGATTTGTTGAAAGCAGAAAATATGGGCAAGCTTAAGAATTTGAGCGACTATGATAAGGGCATAATTGTAATGGCTAGATGACTGGGTCAGAGCAACCCCAGAACTGCAGCTCTTGTTGGATGTTCCCAGTCTGCAATGGTCAGAACCTACTAAAAGGGTCCCAAGAAAGGAAAACCAGTGAAACAGCGATTGAGTCATGAGTGGCCAAGGCTTACTGATGCATGTGGGGAGCCAAGGCTGGCCCATGCAGTCTTATATATTAGAAAAGCTACACTAGCTCAATTTCCTTGAAAAATAGATGCTGGTTCCAATAGAAATGTGTCAGAACACACAGTGCATCTCATTTTTTTGCATATGGAGCTGCAGAACCGCAGACCGTTCAGGATGCCTATGCTGGTCCGTGTTCACAGCCAAAAGCACCTACAATGGGTAGGTGAGTATCAGGACTGGACCACAGAGCAATGGAAGAAGATGGCCTGGTCTGATGAATTCAAGAATGGTTTGTAGAACAAAACAAGCTGGGTTGTGATTTTTTTCTCCACATTCTCCAGATCTTAATCTAATCAAGGATATGTGCTGGAAAAAACAAGTCTGATCCATGGAAGCCCCAGCTTGCAACTTACTGATAACTTGGGACCAGATACCATAGCATACCTTTAGAGGTCTAGTGAGGTCCATGTCCCAAATGGGTTATAGTGGCTGGTCATAATGTTATGGCTGATTGGTGTATGATATACTAATAATACTCTTGTAAAATGTACTGTAAGTAGCAAGGAAAGGATTGTAAAGTTGAAATATAACTTCAAGTTGGGAATTCCTGTCCCTGCACAGTCATTTTTTTGCTTATGTCAAAATGAACACATTAACATAAAGTGTTCTTATTTATAAACATTATGTAGCGCTATTCCCATAGGAGCCACAGGAATATTGCCCAGGCCTTTCCCAGATGTTTGCCCCACAGCCAGGCACACAAGCTCAGTCGCACATTTCTTCAATGACAAATCTAGGGGTGTTGTTTTTGTTGCTTTCATTTTTGGAGAACTTGGATAGGGTTGAGGTAAGTGAGTGGGATACTCCAAAAAAAGGAACGATGTACTCATACAACTTCAGCATTATGCTGAAGGATTGACTGCAACAGCCAAGACAGCCTGTGTACCAGACTGTGATGGCCCCCAAAAACTATGACTTGTTCATTTATATTTTGGAAACCAACAAGGAAAATATAATCCAGGTCTTCCTTAACCAATCATTACCAGTTAAAGACCGCCTAGCGCAGATATACTGCTGCGGGACGGCTCTATTGCGTGAAACAACGTAGCTGTACGTCATTTCGTGCAATAGATAGCAGGGGCAGCGCACGCATGCACTGATTGGCCAGAGGGGGAGTCAATCAGTGGGTCCGGCGAACGCGATGACTGCCGGGATTCGCCGATCCTTCCCCAGAGAGGCAGATTGCTGTTCTGCCTAAGTAAAGAAGGCAGATCGCTGTTCTGACAGGGGAGAACACAGTGATCTTGTGTTCCTGCTAAGCAGGAACACGGATCCCTGTATTCTCCCAGTCAGTCCATCGCCCACACAGTTAGAAAGCATCCCCTAGGGACACACTTAACTCTTTGATTGCCCCTGGTGTTAATCTCTTCCCTGCCAGTGTCATTAGTGCAGTAAGGGCTAGATTACACTTGCTTCAAAACAAGGCTTCAGACACGCTTTGTTAAAGCTCTCTGAACGTCAGTCAAAGCTCCTGTCACTAAATAAAATGGTTAGCTTACAGTTCTGTTTACACCTTGCTTTTGCTTGGTGCTTCAATGGGGCTTTGATGAGCCTTTTGTGGGGCTTTGGTAAGGCTTTGGTGAGCCTTTGGTGGGGCTTCAAGCAAGCTTTGGCATAGATTTCTATGGAGGCTTTGAAGCGACCACTGAAGCTACATGGGGTATACATTTTGAAGCGAACCTGTAGCAAAGTAAAGCAAAAGCAAGGTGTAAACAGGACTGTAAGCTAACCATTGTATTTAGTGAAAGGAGCTTTGACTAGCCTTCAGAGAGCTTTACTTTACCAAAGCGTGTCCGAAGCCTTGTTTTGAAGCAAGTGTAAACTCAACGTTAATGTGTGTTGAAGACGAGGCAAGTGTAAATGAGCCCTAACAGCGCATATTTGTAGCACTGATCACTGTATTAATTTCACTGGTTCCCAAAAAATGTGTAAAAAAAAAAAAATAAAAAAAATGTCAGTTAGGTGTCCAATCTGTCCACTGCAATGTCGCAGTCCCGATAAAAATCGACGATCGCCGCTATTACTAGTAAAAAAAAATGCCATAAAAATATCCCATAATTTGTAGACATGATAACTTTTGCGCAAATCAATCAATATACGCTCACTGAGATTTTTTTTAACCAAAAATATGTAGCAGAATACATATTGGCCTAAATTGATGAAGAAATTAGATTTTTTTTCCATTTTTTTATTGGATATGTTTTATGGCAGAAAGTAAAAATGTTTTATTTTTTTTTTTAAATTGTAACATTTTTTTGTTTATAGCCCAAAAAATAAAAAACACAGAGATGCTCAAATACAACCAAAAGGAAGCTCTATTTGTGGGGGGAAAAAGGACATCAATTTTATTTGGGTACAGCATCGCATGACCGTGCAATTGTCAGTTAAATTAATGCAGTGTGGTATCACAAAAAATGGCCTGATCGTGAAGAGGGTAAAACCTTCCGGGGCTACAGTGGTTAAACTTTCCATATCTATGTATGCAAAGGCTCCTAAAGAAGGTGGATACTTATGAATAGCTACTGGTGCATTTCCTAATTACATTGAGAAGATTTGCCAATAGGTGACCATAGGAAATGTGGTTCTATTTCAGAAAAAGACAAGCTGAAGTGGGGAAACACATACCAAAAGAAAAATAATCCCTTTGTTACTTCTAGAAGTAAGTCTGAGATCTTAAAGTGTATATAAACTCGAACAGTAATTGTCTCTTCTTTGCTCCCTTTTGGTCTGTTAAATATACCATGAAAAGTGTTTTTATTATATTTGTTTAACAAGTGCCAAAAAGTAGCTGTTCATCCGGCCAGAAATCTTCTGAGCTGTTATCTTCCTGCGCTGTCTTCCCCTGGAAGGTTATCTCCGTGATATCTCCATAGACTACAACACACATCCACGTAAGGGAGAAGCTAGTTATATTGCGCTAGTTACATTATAAACTTTATAAATATTTTGCCATGTTGATGGTGGAAGAACCAATCTCCTAAATGCGCTGTGTTGCATTAGTTGCGCCATCTCATCATGTAAATGTGGATTACCTGCGTTTTCTGGGTTATGGTTATTAAAATGTGCTTCTTTTTGTGTGTTACTTCAATGAAACATGTGATATTTATACTTTTATATTTGCCAGAAATGTCTCATATATAATTGCGGATTCCTCAGGTACATATTATCAGGAAGTGTAACCTCACAATTGATGTGACTAACAATGTGACATATTATTTTTGTTTGGTTTATTTTCTTTTATTAATGACTTTTGTTAACTTTGCTTAGGAGTCTTTATGTAGTTTATAATATTTCCTTTTTGGAGGGTGATGCACAGATTTGTTAGCTCTCCTATTCCAATCTGTATTTCAAAATCCCTTCTCCTCCACATCCCTTTTGGTGGACAGGATCTGGTGATGAATCTCCCTTACAATTTGGAAGTGGGGTTGGGGCAGTGGACAGTGTAGGAAGAGCCGAGAATGGGTGCTGTCAGTAGTTTTTCATTTTAAATTACAATGATATTTTTTACAATTTTATTTTGTAATACTTTTTGCAATATATATATATATATATATATATATATATATATATATATATATATATATACACATACACACTGTATATACATATTCTTAATCAGCCTTGTCGGTGGTCTTTGGTGAGCTATCAGGGGGCTAAACAGACCCTTTGAGACAGGGAAAGGGGCTGAGGACATAGATTCCCCAGTCCCCTTCTCAGCATTGAAGATGAATGAACAGGAGAGCTCCCGTTCATTCATAAACTGAAGCAGAGTAACACACAAGTTACTCTGCTCAGTTATTACAGGACATAGAGAGCGTTCGGTAATGATCGCTTTCTGTATCCAATTCAGAAAAGGAAGGGGCCAGTAAATTACATATTTACCGGCCCCTTCCTCAGCTCTCCATCCTGACGCTTGGTAATAGCATTTACATTTCTAAGAGCCAGTTCACACCACATGCAGTCCAGTGCATTTTTGTTGTAAATCAAAAACGCATGGAAAGTAGTTTACATGGTTTCCAATGGCATAGTTCACATCAATGTAGTCAGTTACAGGGATTTTCAGTTCCAGAAAAAAAAGTCGAATATACTGCATTTTTCCTGCACTGGACTGCAGAAAAACACATCAAAAATGCACTGGACCCTAGTATAGTAAAAAAAAAAAAAAAAAGTTTCGGAAACTCATCAAAAACGCATTAGCGTGCATGCAGAAACGCATCCAGAATGGATTTGGAGTGCGATTTTGTGGTGTGAACTGGCCCTAAGGCATTTGCTAAGCATGTTATTGAGTTGTGCTTGAAAAACTTACACCTTCAGGCTGTATGAAAAGACCTGCTCTTTGCCGACTGATTTTTGCTGAAAGTGTACCCCTAATTCCAATATTTTTCTATGGAGGGGGTGTAGTGGCTATGGTTTACAACCCCTTTAATTTTTGATTGCTGTATGATTCCCCTTGGCTTTCTGTTTTGGCGACACACTTTTCATCAAATATAAAGTGAGGGTAAATTTTTGTTTGTATCTTTCTGTTGCTCATTCACATACACTTCCTGTTCTGGTGACACCGTTTTACCACAATAAGAGGGATGCAAAATGTGCAACAGGGAATGCATAAAGCTGTGTAGATACCAATAATAAAATCCAAACCTGTCTATCAAATAACTTTAGTGGGTCATAAAAAGAAAATGCAATCTGAAAAATGTTCTTTGTTCCTTTCCAAACACGTGGTTGCCCACACACATTTAAATAGGGAGTCCATATCTATAGCAGATGCAGAGCAGAAAAACTATTTTGCATTGCCCCCATGTAGAGAAAAGGTTGCTGCTTTCTTTTTAAATAAGCTCAGGCTAAGCAGTGTTTATTCAAAGAAAAATCGTATTAGATAATTTTTAATTTGTGTTGATCTCTAAGCCTAATTAACATCTCCACCCATTGCTTTCCTCATCTTACTTGTGCTCATATACCCCCTTTTCCTCTGACAATACTTGTATTTTTGCGAAGCTAAACTATCTAATAGTTATCCTAGCAAAACATGAGACAAGCACACATACTTCAGAATCAAAGGACACACCTTAAGCAATTAACTCATTTCAGACATTCACAATTTACATAATTAGCCCAGTCCCTATAAAAATCCCTCACTTCACTTGGACATTTCTGACAAACAGACATGGTCAGGGCTGTATATGCTGAAGCAGAAAAAAAAAAAAATATATATATATATATATATATATATATATTTATTTAGCATCTAAGCTAAGAACCACGATACAAAATGAACCCTATAACAAAACATATTTTATTATGTTTACAATATTGGTTTAAATTGATTACCTTGATTGAGATCATGGGAATTTTAATTCACTAAAGAAAAGGCCATGTTCTATATAAATTATTATTTTATTTTTTATATCCAAAGAAACACACAAACACTGTTTGACTATTTTATTAGAAAAATCTAAAAGATTGGCTCAGAATATTTGCGCTCATTCTTTTCTATTATTGAAAGAAAAAAAAATACAATATAAATTCTCTCTGTATATAAAAAAATGAAGGGTGCTCTGGGCCCAAAAATAAAACATACATATCCATTGCTTTCAATTATCAGGATGCAGTGGCCAAGAAGGAATTGCTAGAAAAAGTAGAAGAGCCTAAATTGTGTAATGGGGGGGATTTATATATTATAAGGATGGTATATCCCCAAAAAGCTATAGGAAAAAAAAAAAAAAACAGTGCAATAACATATAAGACAACATTATACATGTGCATTGAATACTATTTCAGATTTGAAGCAGGTTTGCTAAGAGTAAAATAGAATATTAAGCAGGGCATGCAATGTAAAAATAAAGTTTTCAGAGATATAACGTTACCATTAACCACAAAGGGCCCACACTATTCAAATGACAGATGTGTGCAGTGATCGGAGATGAAAGTAGAAATTTTGCAGTGCTTTCTTTTAGTAGCATAAAATAAATGCATAGTATGTGTTTTTTTTTCTGCATCAAAAACACATGGCCAGTAGATTATATGGGTTCCAATTGCATATTCACACCAGTGCAGTCGATTCCAGTGCAAAAAAATAGAACATATTGCATTTCTTCTGTACTGGAACACATGAAAAAAAAAAAACACACTGGAACTCATAAAAAATGTGCTGTAACGCGTCAAAAACACACCAGAACGCATTACATGGAAAAACATAGGAAACCTTAGAAAAGTAGAAAAACACACTGAATGCATTGAAACGCATCATAAATGTGCATGCAGAAAAGCATCTGGAGTGAGTTTTTGTGGTGTGAACTGCAAGCAAAAACACATCTGGAAAGCGTTTTTGTGGCGTGAACCTGCCCTTTAAAGCAGAGGACAAAAAGACACAAACTACAGACCTTTATAGAACATGGCTGTTGGGCGGGCTGTTTGCGTTTGGCATGAAAATGCCTGGCAAAAGATGTATTGACATATTTACAGCATTAGCAGGCCGTTTACATTTTCCAGATAACCCCCCCATCCCCATTTTTTAAACTTCCATGTGTAGTCATTTCTTGCAAGAGTTCTAGATAAACACACCAGTAGGTGCACTGAGTAAAAATATTTTTTTAGGGTACCCTTGGCATCAGTTAACATTTAACATTTTTTAGTGCAAGAGAATAATTTGAACAAGGGTATTGTTTTTTTTTAAATGCTGTTCTGCTTAATGCCTCATTACACTTGCTTTGTTCTCTGATTAGCATTCTGTGTTCAAATTGCTCATCAGAGAGCATTTGACAAGTGGTGAGGAGGTTTTCTATGACCTTGCAGCTTTGAAAAAACATGAGTTGAAGGTGTGTCAGTAAGGTGGTGTTGTATCACCTCCTTTTTTACCCACACAAATGCTAGACAACTGCACCCCAAATGCATGCATTGTACAAGGCTGAACTTTGTTTGGAGCATGGCCCCATTCACTTGAATGGGGTACGTTCTTGGGTAATGGTGCCCTCCCAGCACTACATGGGTGAAATTCCTGCTGTGGCTGCAAATCAAAGCACCGCAACCGCTACATGTACAATAGACAGACCTGGCTGCTGAATTTTCAGCTAAAGGAGTGTGGTTGAGAGGAAGTAAAAAGGCTGCTCAAACATCTAATTTCACCACAACCCCCCCAACTGCTTGTGGGAACAGGTGTAAGCAGGTACTTAATAAGGTATTGCTATGTTATATCTTTTGGTTATCTTACTGGGTTTGTTGCACCTTGGTTATATTTTTTTGTATAACCATTTATTGCAATAAGCACCATGGATCACCCTAGGGACCCAGCCTGTATGTCACAGAAGATAAGTGAGGCCTCAGGAGAAGAAAAAGCATGGGTTGAATAAAGACTTGTGATTCCTAGGATTCAAGTGCAATATATGGATCAGTGTCACTGATATGGTTGCCACCTCATCCCTTTAAACCCAAACACATATTAATTACACAGGTTCTGTGGCTGATTAAGGTGGTAATTAATATCACTTGGTGCCTTATCTGCATTTAATTATCCTCAGAACCTGTGTAATTCAAAGGTATTCGGGTTTAAAGGGATGAGGTGGCAACTCTAGTCACTGGGATTAAGTGACTGGTTAGGGAAGGTGAAGACCAGTGCAGGATGCACATAAATGAGGAGTATGGGGAAATGTTGGAAGAGATTCCATTCAAAGTGTACAAGCGATGCTGCTTGACAGAATTGGGCAGCAGGGTGTAAAGAGTTAATTATGTTAATTGATAATATTATTTATTGATAATACTGTATAGTTGTGTAAAAGTCAGACAAAATAAAGCATATACAGAAAAAAACCTGCATACCAAAAAAATAATGTAAATTCAAAAAAAAAAAATTAAACGTTTATATGAGAGAATAGCATACCTCCCAACTTTGAGATGGGAATGAGAGACACCTACCAGCAAAAGTATTCAGGCATAGGACACACCCCTTGTCACGCCCCCTTAAAGGAGAATTGTACAAAAAAAAAACAAGATTGGTTAAACCCACAAAGTGCTTTTTTTTACCACTACTATTTCTATATATTGGCTTTTGGAATTTACAAATGCAGCAATTTAGAAATCAGAAAGGTTTAGCACTGGAAAACACTTTTTGGTAGATAAAAAGTGCATTTTATTATCAACTCTAAAGATCAGACCAAAATGAGGGACAAATGAGGAGGCATGAGGGACAGAGGGACATTGCTCCAAATCAGGGACAGTTGGGAGCTATAGAAATGGAATAGTAATGCTGTTAGTGTAGGCTGCCTCTTGGGCCATGTTCAATCCATTTTCGCCTATGATGCAGACATTTACTAAAAAAACAAAACAAAAAAAAAAAACACCTGTGTGGTTAAGACGCAGTAAAAATAGCCGCAGCAGCTTCTGAACATGTGCAGTAGTAAGAACGAATGTCTTTTATGGTGCATGTGCTATTTTTGTCTCATTGAACTTTTAGTGATTTTCCTTTTCTTGCTTGCATTTGGGACATTTGTTACATTCTGTTACCACCAAGCTAACAATTGTTATCCAGATGAACACTGTATTCTGTAGATGATGTAATGTAAAATGTATACTACAAATGAAGATTGGCAGGTATAATAATCTTAATATGCATTCCTCTATGTGGGTGATTAAAACTCACTCCCTTCATCATGCTATTGCACGGTTATGCTATTTGGACACTGATATGATCCTGTATTACACACATTCAAAAAGGTAGGAATTGGGGAAGTGGGATATATTGATCAGACCTCACTTATCTAGTATAAATAGTTCTACCTCTCCTGAAGGAAGGAAATGGGGGCATAGTACACTCATAGGTTAACTACTTCTAAGAATTACCCAATATTTTTTAATAACATGTATCCTGAAAGAGAGTAGATGATATTGCATGAAAAATGGTAATCTTCATTTAAAGCCACTTGTTCCTTTTAGGTTTAGTAAGCTTAACCTGGTCTTTATCTATTAGATGATCTGGATAACCACTCCGCCAGCCTCCCCACTTATGCCGCGGCAGGTCGGCTCTCTTGCGTGAAGCTTCGTACCCATCTCCCGGTCCGTGCATGTGAGATTGCAGGCACCTCGGGAGCAATGGACTCGATGTCCGCTGGCCGCCTGCAATCGCTGTACACAGAGGCAGAACGGGGATCTGCCTTTGTAAACAAGGCAGATCCCCGTTCTGGCAGGGGACATCTCAGAGATCTGTGGTTCCTAGTGATCAGGAACAGCAATCTATATCATGTCCCAGGCAGCCCATCCCCCCTACAATTAGTACACGCTAAGGGAGCACATTTAACACCTTGATTACCCCTAGTGTTAACCCCTTCCCTGCCAGTGTCATTGTGATCAATGTAATAATGTCACTGGTCCCCAAAAAGTTTCATTTAGGGTCAGATTTGTCTGCTGCAATATCACAGTCCCGCTAAAAATCGTAGATCGCCGCCATTACCAGTAAAAACAATAAAAAAATAAGTCTCTAAATCAATCCCATAGTTTGTAGACGCGATAACTTTTGCGCAAACCAATCAATATAAGCCTATTGCAATTTTTTTTTTTACCAAAAATATGTAGAACAATACATATTGGCCTAAACTGATGAATACATTTTGTGTGTGTATATATGTATATTTTTTTGAAAATGTATTATAGCAGAAGGTAAAAAAAAAAATTTCAAAATTGTCACCTTTTTTTTGTTTTTTTTTTTTGTTTAAGGTGCAAAAAATAAAAACTGCAGAGGTGATCAAATATCACCAAAAGAAAGCTCTATTTGTGGGAAAAATTGTAAGGAGCATATAGGATGGAGCGATGGACTTGCCGTTCAAAATAAACAAATTGAGTATTCGATGGAGGCTAGAGAGTTGGTCTTGCAAGAACGTAACGGAGATAGAGCAGAATAGGTAGAGGATATGAGGCACGAGAAACATTTTTGCCAAGGCTATTTTTCCAGCCCAAGATGCTTTTATGGATAGCAGACTCATGGATATACCTTGTACTTTCTTAGTCACTCTGTCTAAGTTGATTTTCACTAGGTTAGATATGTTAATGAAAAGGCTGGGGCCCAAGGGAAGGAGGACAAGTCAGATATTTGCTGTTTTAAGTGCAGGATTTTTTTTTAGCAATGAATTTTGTAGAGCGATATTTGTCCAAAGTAAGGAGATTGGTGAGGGCTGGTAGGGATTGTACTGGGTTGGTGAAGGCGACTATCACATCATTAGCACAGAGACCTATCTTATGGGAAGTGTGACCAATTTGTATGCCAGCTATAAGAGGGTGTGACCTAATTGCCCTCGAAAGCGGTTCCATAACCAGTGCAATAATTTGTGGAGAAAGTGGGAACCCTACCTGGTGCCATTGGTAATATTAAAAGGCAAGGAAGTAATGCCACCGGTTTGGACCCTAGCTGAGGGGAAATAAAGCTCATAATGGCTATAGCAATTGTTCCCTGCAAGCCAAATTTCTTCAAAACTGCTGTGAGATAGAGCCAATGTACTCTATTGGACGCCTTCTCTGCATCCAGGGAAAGAAACAGAGAAGGCATTCGGTGGTGTTCTACCCACTGGATGAGATTGATAAATCTCCTGGTGCCATTGGGGGCCTATCTATGTGGGACAAATCTAACTTGATCAGGGTATACCAAATGTGGAATATACTGGGATAGGTGGGTAGCGAGTATTTTTGCGTGGATTTTAATGTTGGTATTAAGTAATTAAATAGGTCTATAGTTAGCTGGGTCTGTGTGTGATTTGCCTGGCTTGGGTATAGTAACAACTACTGCTTCCAGGGATTCCTTGGGGATATGGCCTAATTATGCAAAGTGGGAATATGTCTTACAGAGATGGGGACTGAGGAGTGCTGAGAAGGTCTTATAATATTCAATACTGAAGCCGTCCAGCCCCGAGGCTTTATGAAGTAGTAGGTCATGAATCACCTCTGTGATCTATTTTCCAGTGAAGGGTTTGTTGGGTGCTGAGAGTTGGGCCTCCGCTAGAGTGGGCAGGCGTATTGGATATAAAAAACTATTAATCTGGGTCATATCAGGTGAGGGTTTAGTGTTGGAGGTGTTGAGGTTGTATAGTTTGGAGTAGAACTCACTAAAACAATCTGCAATGTCTTTAGGGTTACACAACCTGTGTTCCTGGGTATTGTACATAAAGGGGATCCCGGCCAGCACGCTTTGTTTTAACCTGTCACACTAAGTGCACAAAGTTAAGGGTTTTTATCTTTCCCGTATGTGTTTGTTGCTTACAGCTAACATTAAATGAAATCATGTTATGGTCACTGCTACCCAGATGTTCTTTTTTATGAATATTGGTAATAAGCTCTGTACTCAGCTATAATGTATATCAGTCAACTCAAATCGGTGCTTTACAGAGCCTTATAAAACTAGTTTAAATACTTCTATTGCAGGGGTCAGCAACCTATAGCACGTGTGCCATGCATTCAAGCCTGCCACAGCCAAACAGGCTTGGCCTATCCATTTCAGATATTTGCTAGTGCAAACTGAGCAGTGATTGCAGGTGGTGAGGGAAAATCCTCAATTTACTGTTTGCAGCACTGATGTCAGATCAATTCCTTCTATTGCTTTTAAAGGGTAACCTGAACTTGAGTAGAGCAGCATGTAGCAGCTATCGCAGCTCCTGCCCTTTAACTGTATCTGGCCAGCCTGGGTCCCCACTGAAACGTAGGGAAGCCACCCACACAGCTAGATATTTACAGAGCTACAGAAGAAGCCTCCCTCTCATACAAATAATACATATATACACACACACACTCTCACAACCCCGCAAGCAGCCTTTCACATGCAATAACTAAAGTAACCCCAAACATACACACACCAAAAAACACACAATGTGACATATCATCCACATACAATTCCACAAGCAGCCCCCATGCACAGTCCATATTCAAAGGTATCATGATACACACTACCACAATTACTTATGCAGATGCATAATATAACAGTCCACATAAGCACAAATACAACCCTACAAAGCAACTACACTACCCATAAATAATACAAGCAGAAAAAGGCAATATACAAACACCTCAATTTTAAAAAATAGGACCAGCAGGCCAAGGGACTTCAACATCTTGGTTTGGCACAGTACTACTAAAAGGTTGACTACCTCTGTTCTATTATATGGCAAAATAGTTTGTCATGGACAGACAACAGCAACAATATTGCAATCAATCATATATCAAATCAAAATGGTGCTTTCTGTGCCTTCTTAGTTGCAAATAAAGATACTGCTTCCTTCAGGTGTACAGTTTGGGCTAGTTTATGTTCAATTGATATGGTCGCCAGGCCCACCAACCTTTCTTGTGTCGTCGTGCAGCGCAGGTATGTTTTTATTAGCTTCAGCTTTGAGAAACTTCGCTCTCCACTAGCAATGATTACAGGGAGTGTTGAAGGCATGGAAAAAGGGCAGTCAAATTGTTTGTGTAGATATACTCCAGCATGCCCCGACAAGTCTGCAGGGACATATTTTTGACAGAGCTTTCAGTTCATCGTTGAGATCATTTTAATCTATATTACACGTGTTATCGTGGGGCGAAGCGCTTTTCAATTTTTCGCACTGCTTGAGTAGGTCTTCAGGTATTGCTTCCTTGAGTTTGGGGATGTTATAGAGCACCCCAAAGACATTTGCCATGTTCGTGGAGCTATAAAAAAAAACATTCTTCCAGTGACCAGATAGCAGAGTCTGGGAAAAAATATATAGACATAGCGAACAAGGCAAATAATTTAAAACACACAGTACAAAATTAGAAAAAATGGTGGTACATCAAAACATATTTGTCAAACCCAACACAAAGCAAGTATGCCTTGTGCTGCCAGAGACAAGCTGTGGTCAGTCAATAGGGATTTCTTGCCTATAGCCCAACATGTTTCAGAATGAACAATGTGTATTCCTTCATCAGGGAAGATTATGTCTGGGTGACTTTAATTCTCATTGTCTGAAATGTAATCATAGTCGCATGATCACACTGTAAAGCACGATGTGAACATAGCAAGCAATATCAGAATATACATTTGGTATATAATATATGTGACCATTCTAATACTCACATGATGATCCACAGTACAATAAACAAAAAAGGAAACACAAGGAATAAAATCAGTAGGGACTCCCAAAGTGACTGAAGCAGTCCGCAGAGCAGCAGATGGGTGGGTGTGCATCCTAGGATGAGCAAGCTGCAAACATCCACAAGAAACACCTTGTAGGCAACACCAACCAAAAAGGTATCAATATCGAAAGCAAAAAAGCAATTGGAAGAGCGTATTAACACATACTTCCTAAACTTAAATATCAGCAGACAGGATAGATGTTGCATAGAAAAAAGGTATCTCATCACCCCACCATAGAGTACATTACCTTTCAACACACCAATGCAGATAACCACACCATGGCAGCAATGCTCAATCAGAGGCATGCCTGTCAGGTGTGTCTGCTTATATAGGGCGTATTCCTCAGGGTGAGCCAATAAGCCATGGGGAGGAGGTGCTGGAACCCTGACATCAAAGACGTCGCCAATAAGGGCGGTTCAGGATAGGGACAAGGCGGTTCTCTGAGGCAAGAGCCCATTGAGCGGGATAACGTCAAGCATCAGAGCGTCACCGGCACAAAGAACTCCCCAGCAGCATCATATGATGCAGCGGGGTTGGGTAGGAGCTCCCCCCTGCAAAAAGGCTGTGTAGATAGCAGGAAGTGTAAACCCCCAGTGCCGTCCACCGGCCACAAGCGGGTGGAGCCTACCCGCCGGGAGGTGTAAGCAGAAGACTCCACAGGGGACACGCACATCGCCATTCAGCGGATCCGCGGGCCACGACAGTCACAGTGGGCAATAAATGATTCAAAAACCACAATGGAGAAACATACAAGAACAAAAAACAGTGATCGATTAAACAGAAATTATATACATAGAAAAAAGCAAACAGGGAAAGGAAGAAAAAATATAAAATATAATGGGAAAGAAAAAAGCCAAGGAACAGGAATACCAGGGACGAGTAGATCTACAATAAAAGATAAATTATTAACGAATTCTGTATATAGTATTATATTTTGCATGGGGGTCCCAGGATGCCATGGCATAGGGGCACACAGCAATGTCGCAAAGCATTAATTCCTCTGAAGTTAAAGACTCTCAATACCGGAAATTAGAGAAACAACTCGCATCCCCCTGACACAAAACCAGGGAGGAAAGGCTTGAAGTTAAATGCCTCATTCAAGCCTGGTGGCAGGGTGGCCTTGAGGTTTAAAATACAAGTTCACATTGTAGTAGTTTCTAGGATGTAGGCAATCCAAGGTCAGAAAATGTACCTTACGGATAGACGCAGCATGGACTGAGGCCATGTGTCGACCAATGGCCAACGTTTGCGTATACTTAATATATGTTGATATATGCTTTTCCAGAATTCATTTATAGTTTTCCTGACATAGTAACATCCACAGTCGCAAGAGAATAGATATACCACAGTGGGGGTTCTGCAATTTACATAATGTTTAGGGTGAAAAGTATGCCCATTGGGTAACCAAATATTTTTGCGTCTGTCCATTTATTGACAGTAGGCACATCCCCCGCAGGGGAAAGTGCCTAAAGTTTTACACATGTCACCTCATGAAGCCCTATATTTACTTGATACCAGCTTGTCACCCACAGAGGGGGCCCTCCTGTAAGCGACAGCTGGTACCTTCGACACAAAAGGAGCAAGCAAAGGATCCATAACAAGCAGATGCCAATACTTGTTAAGGATACATCTAATTTGCTTTTGTTGTGTAGAGTAGGTAGTGATGACATGTGTTGTGTCATCATTTACAAGTTTTTTAGGGGTGGAAAGTAATTTGACGAGATAGCATAATTGTTTTCTGATACGCTTTTTTGAGGGAGGACTTGGAGAGTATCAGCTTCCTTTTGAAATCTGATATCGTCGAACAATTATGGTGAGCCCTTAGGTACTGGCTGTAAGGGATAGATAGATAGATAGATAGATAGATAGATAGATAGATAGATAGATAGATAGATAGATAGATAGATAGATAGATAGATAGATAGATAGATAGATATGTAATACGTTTAATAAATTAGAGAACACTCACATTTAGTAGGTGTATTGTGTATAAAGCTCTTAAAATGTACAGTATCACCAACGCAATGGCATCCGCAGGGCTCGTCCTGACGCATCCGGTGGTGGTTTTATTGCTGCTTTTTCACATAATATTGATGTCACGTGGAAATACCTTTCTTGCTTTAGAAGTCATCTTCTCACTATTTTTTATGGACTTTTTTTCACGTTAATATTAATTTTTATAGAACAATATATGGACTTACTGAATATCGGATGTCCTGTGATGTTCACGTCACTATTTTATATAATTACATTTAGGCTGGATTCACACCTATGCATTTTTTGTGCTTTTTGCATTTTGCAGATTTGCACTACAGATCGTGTTCCATAGGAAACCATGTTAAATGGACTCTAGTGCAAATCTGCAAAATGCAAAAAGCACAAAAAATGCATAGGTGTGAATCCAGCCTTATTGTTTGTAGTTATTTATATTTTACATACTGACTTTTCACGTCACTTTTTCATACATTGTTTAAAAACTAAGCATAATCATGGAAGATTATTGATGTAAAGGGCTTTTTAGCCCTAAAACTAACTTAATGTAAATGAAGTTATTTTCAGTCAACATGTAGACATTTACAGTGAGATTACATTCATCACGCAGTGCTTCAGAACTGCCGACGCCAGTTCTAGCGCAGCATTATCCATAGGATAACATAGAGAAAATGCATAAGTAGTGAAAGAAATACTTCTCCGCTGCGGTAGAACTGGTGTTGGTAGTTCTGAAGCACTGCGCAATGAATGTAATCTTGCCGTTAATGTAGACTATGTCTTCTGCATAAATAATTGTAATACAAAAAAGTTTATAAAGATAAAAATGAAAGAATTTAAAAAAATATTGAAATACAAAACAAATCTCCATCTAAATGCTGTGTACATGTATATTATAGTTTCATGAGGAAATTTACAGAGATTTTTTTAGGAAACATACCTTTTGAAAGGTTCCATTCAGTTTTTCAACTAAACCATTTGTTTGCGGATGGTACGCAGAAGTGTAGCTTTGCCTTATTTGAAGAGGTTCACAAATCTCTTTAACTAAAACCAGGGGTGGAAAAAGCAAGGGCACATATATAAAAATGATATACATATATGAGATAATTTTGTAAAACATAGCAAACAAATGTTGATCATAAAATTTACATGTACCTTATTACAAAATTCTTTGCTCAGGTCAGTCAGAATCCGTTTAGGTGCACCGAATAAATAAAATAATTTAGTTATGCATTGTACAACATCAGAAGCAGATTTTTTTTCTTATGGGAATGCAATAGCCCATTTTGTTAAATAATCTATTATTTTACATATGTACTGATTGCCGTGTGTTGTTGTTAACTTTCCAATCAAGTCCATTCCTAATAGCTCCCACAGTTCTGTCACCTATGTAAAACAAAATAAAAGTAAATGCAATTTTCATTAATAGAAAAAAAAATATTTGTAATATTTACATAATCAAATAACTGAAGAAGTGTACAGATAGATAACACTACCAATACTTTTTATTTCTAAAGCAAGATAATGTATTAGAACGGTGATGCTCAACCTCCTTTAAAGTTACGGACCAATTTCAAAATTGGTACACATCATGGGCCATACAATAGACATGTCTCTTCTAGGCTGAAAATCTGAAGCAACGCCTAATAGAAAATTTGCAGAGTAAAAACACTGAAAAACACTTAAAACAAATTGTAGTGTTATTCCAAGGACTTTACTTTAATTGAATATTTAACATTTTTCAGATTGAAAATATTTCCCTTGTTCAAGCTGAGCTGTGCTGCTTAACTAATCAATGATAATACACCCTAGTTTATGCTATTATATATATTTTTAAAAACTATTGTACAGTGAATTCACATTAAAGGGCTTCAATTAAGGGTCCAGAGGGCAACATGAGTTAAGCTCCCCTGTTTCAGAATCAAGGACTAAAGGGATTATCAGATTTTGTTCCCTCCCTCAGTATGGCTTCCACAGCATTTCAAGGGATCTATGTAAAGAAGTAGAACAGTCAGGTAAAGCATATGCAAATTATTTTAATCTTTGAAATGTTGTGGAAGCTATACTTGAGGGGGGGGGGGGGGGAACTAAATATGATAGCAACAGGCAGCTTGCTATCAGAATCTGTTTTCCCTTGACAGAAAGATGGAAGAGTGAGGAGGATCTATACAAGTTTGGGGCAGTCAGGAAAAGCATATACAAGTGATTCTAACCCTTGAAATGCCGTGGAAGCCACACGGGGTGGGGGGAAAAATCTGATAGCATTAGGCAGCTTACTATCAGAATCCATTTCCCATGGACATAAAGGATTCAAAGAGTAGAGCAGTCAGGGAAACCATATACAAGTGATTTTAACTCTTGAAATGCCAGGGTCAGTTGGAGAGATGGAACAGTGGGGATGATGTTGCCATGTACGTAGCAGTCAAGGAAAGAAAACAGAAGGCAGTTGAACCCTTGAAAGGCTGTTGTGCTGTCAAAATGTTTGTTTATGGGTACAAGCCAAAATGCTTGGGTTGGCTGTGAGCGCTGTGAGTTGCATTCTGGTTTATGGGTATAAGCCAGAAAGCAAGCCCATTTTCTGTAATTTCAAGAAACAAATCCTGTGTGTTCATCAGTGGCGTACCGTGGCATTTTGGCGATAGGGGCAAAAAGCCACAGTGCGTAAAATGTTCACCAGCACAATAAAACAAGATGGCTGCTGGGAGTGAAAGTACTACCAGTAGCAATTCTGTTTATGGGTACATGAATTACTGCACATGCATGGACGTTGTGTATGCATAAAAAAATCAAGCGCCCATAAACAAGACGATCGCCCAATAGTATTTTCACTGGCAATGGCCATCTTGATTAAGGGTGCCGGTGTTCCGTCAGATTCTCCAACCGGCTGTTTTGCGCATGCATGGACCACGGACCCTCGAAAAAGAAGGGGACCCAAACAGTGTGATGGCACCCACCTCCACCATGCACTTTTGCCCTGCATACTTGGGCCCCTGCCAGCAGCCCTCTGGGGACCCTGAGTTTTCTTCCCTCCCCCTTCTCCCTCCCCATCCCCTCTCCCCCCCATTACACCTTCCTCCCTTCCCCTCCCCTTCCTCTCTTCCCCTTTGACTATTTTGAAAAATAGAAATAAATAGAAATAAATGTTGCAAATTGAAAACCATTTGTTGAGATATATAGAAAGACTTAGTACCTCTACAGTTTTGATTTTGACTCTTATTTGGGATGTTCAAACACCCTATTGTAACACAATGTGTTATTGTATTTAAATAATTTGTATGTCTGTTTATAGTATCTGATATCTGCCTTGTATTATTGTTTATTTGATTGTTTGCCATGTTTTATATTGCCCCTTAGCCCCTTTTCGCTGTTTTAGCTGGGAATTGCTTTGGTTGAGCTTCCCGGGGGAATACAGATGTGACTTTTTCTTTTATCAGTATTTGAAGAACACATTGCGCTGATTCAGGGGTCATTATGTCCACGGCTTTATCCCCAAGCTGGTCCCACCTCTCAAGATGGACCCTGTTTGCGGACCCGCCGTCCCCTAATTTTCTTCCTTCTTACGGGGCGGGCTGCTGGACACAGTGCTTCCATATGCCTGCTGCTTTGTGGGTGGAGGGGATAGATCCACGCCCACTGATTGGGGCATGTCATCTGTCATAGCATCCTCCCCCCTCCATTGCCGAGTCGTGGTGCATTATGGACATTATAGTTTTCAGCCGGTGGTGCTTGGTGCATGCGCAATAGCCTCAGCACGTCCGCACTTGGCCGGTGACGTTATAGGCTGCCTGAGTGGTGTGCACATAAAATGAACGCATTCATCAGACCATTGTCAGTACTCCAAGGGTGAATGCTGTGATAAAGGTCGCTCCCAATACAATCATTAAAAATGGAAAAAGTGATTTATACAAATAATATGTATACATTCAAAACCATGTATAAATGTGTGTTAGTGAATGGCTTCACTTTCTACATGTGCACAAATATTTCAGAAAAAATTAAATATATTTATGATTGCTCAAATAAATATATCATGAAAAGTTCAAAAAAGGATCAAATTCTTTCTAGATGATTCTACTCCAACACCATGTGATAAAAAAAAAATCCGTGTTCCAGATAATATTCGTGACTCTTCACCCAAAGTGGCAGCAAATTGCGCTCACCAGATGGCCCTGGCCAGCAAGTAACCATAAGACATGAAGTACCTCCTCGAATCCTGGAAACCATTCAGCAATCTTTTTCCAATCAATCGTTCACATGTATGGCGAACTTGGTCGAATGAGCCTGGGAACAGCCAGATCAAAACGTTGTTATCTATCCTCCGCTCCAATCTCCCACATCTGAAAGTCATGCTCTGCCAAAAAGAGCCAGGGAAGGAAGATATAGTGTAGTATCATTTGTTTATTGTTAAAAAATGTCACTTAAAATATTTCCAGCAGGGGAGTGCATCAGTATATCGGAAACACCTAGTGCGTTAGAAGTCCGCTCAGACAGCACTATCTGCCCAGCAGTGTATGCTATGCATTAAGCAACCCCCCAAGCGGAAGTGACATGGAGTGCATGTCAGACCTAGCTTCTATGCCTTTTGCGTTCCAGCACGCGTCATCAGGAAGTGGGTCTGACACAGATTTTTTTAGCTTAACCTCTTGATGTCTGGGCCATAGCCAAATGATGGCTACAGCGTGGACCTCAATTTCCGGGAGGCCGTCATGTGACGGCCTCCCCTTTCCTCGCTCCCGAGTGCGCATCAGGGAAATTCTGTGCTGGCCGTGTCCCTTGGACACAGCCAATCACAGATCGCTGTAAATGGCCATTCACAGCGGCCATTTACAGCGCGATCGCCGTGGCCAATGAGAGATGATCTCAAATGTAAACATATGAGATCATCTCTCATTGCCGGCTTTCTCTCCTCACGCAGAGCCTGCCTGTGAGGAGAGAGAGAATCTGACAGTGATCTGTGAGTGAAATAACACTAATTTGCCAACAGTGCCCAATCAGTACAGTGCCCACCTGTGCCAATCGGTGCCCACCTGTACCAATCTGCAATCGGTGATCAGTGTCCATCTGTGCACATCTTCACAATCAGTGCACATTTGTGCCACCTCATCAGTTCCCACCTGTGCCAATCAGTGCCCATCTGTTCCGCCTCATCAGTGCCCACCTGTGCCAATCAGTGCCGCTCCATCTGTGCTGCCTCAGTGCCCATCTGTGCCACCTCATCAGTGCCCATCTGTGCCGCCTCATCAGTGCACATCTGTGCAATTAATCAGTGCCCATCTGTGCCGCCTCATCAGTGCACATCTGTGCCACCTCATCAGTGTCCCTCTGTGCCACCTCATCAGTGTCCATCTGTACTCATCAGTGCCGCCTCATCAGTGCAGGCTTAGCATACACCTGTGTAGTCGCATCACCACCAGCAACCATGTCCAAAAGATGCTTTTCCGCTGAGGAGGCGTAGCAAATACTTTCCCAGGCCGACAAGAGCAACGAGGAGCTCTCTTTTTCGGATTCCCTTTAAAACTCTGATTCTGAGACGGACGTAAATTATGAGCCAGTCCTCAGTAGTGGAACACTGTGTGGCTCAGAGGAGGAAGATATTCTGCCCACCAAATGAAGGCGTTCTGGTGAGGAGGCAGTGGCATCCACCAGCACCGCAGTGCCATCCACCAGCACCGCTGTGCCATCCACCGGCACCACAGTACCTTGGCAAGAAAGGCCAAGGACCCATGCCAGCCTTCCCTATGTCCTTCAGAACCCCTTGTGGCTTCCTCCTAATTCAGGAGAAGCCAACATTCCTCCTTTCACTGCCCAGCCAGGAGTCCAGGTGGACACAGAATTTTTCCCCAATCAATTTTTGTAATTTCATTTTTACAGAGGACATGCTATCAACAAGTGCAACCTCTATGCACAGCAATTTATTTTAAATAATCCAACGTCCTATTATGCCGTCCCTACAAGTGGAGAGACCTAACAGTGAAGGAGTTGAAGGTTTTTTTAGGCCTCACATTTTGTATGTGACTCACCAAAAAAAAAACACTTTGAATTCCTATTGGTCAATCCACCCCATCCACCACATGCCCATCTTCTCCAAGGTAATACCCAGTACCAGATACCTCATGATAATGAGGTTCCTCCATTTCAATGATAATACCCAGTGCCCTCCCCGAAATGACCCAAATTATGACAGGCATTTCAAAATTCAGCCACTTGTACATTATTTTTCTGAAGTATTCCTCCAGCTGTTTACCCCGGACCAACACGTATGTGTGGATAAATCTTGTTTGTTAAATTTTAGTGGCAGGCTTAAAATCAAACAATTTATTCACAGCAAAAGGACCCGCTATGGGGTGAAGGTATACAAATTATGTGACCGAGTCACAGGGTACATATATGCCTTCAAAGTGTACGAAGGGAAGGACACCTAGCTGCAACCCCCTAATTGCCCAGACTTCTTGGGATCAAGTGGGAAAATTGTTTGGGACCTCATATACCCCCTACTGGAGAAAGGCTACCATTTATACATAGACAACTTCTACACATCTCTGCCCCTGTTCCACAACCTTCTCCGGAATAAGACACCAGCATGTGACACCATAAAAAAGAACCGGAAGGGCTTTCCTCAAAGTCTTGTCAATAAGAAGTTCGACTTGGAGAAACGGCAAGTCTGCGAAACAAGGAGATTTTGGCAGTGAAGTGGAGGGACAAAAGGGATGTCTACATGTTGTCTTCGATCCATAATGATACCTTTGTGGAAATCCCCAGAAGGAATGGCCCCATACAAAAACCAAAATGCATCTATGAATATAATTTGTTCATGGTGGGGGAGTCGACTTCAATGACCAAATGCTGGAACCATACCTTGCCACAAGACAGACATACCATTGATATAAAAAAGTCGCAATTTATTTTTTTCAATTGGCCATGTACAACTCGTATGTCATTTACCACAACTCCACCCAAAACCCCAAACGCTTCCTTGGCTACCAGGAGGAAGTTTTCACTGCCCTTTTATTCCCGAACGGCCCACCTGAAAATATCCGATCACATGTTCTTAGTTGACTCTCCGAATGCAACTGTCCCGATAAAATCCCTCCCAAACCAACAGGCCAGCGACGTCAAAAAAAAAAAAAAGTAAGGTGTGTACCAAAGCAGGAGTCAGAAGAGACACATCTTATTATTGTGCCCCATGTCCTTCCCAACCAGGCCTCTGCATATGTGTACACATTTGTATCTACTTATTAAAGAAAAATGTCAATGTTCCTGAGAAAGCCGCATGGCGAAACATGTTAAACTCGTGTGGAAAACTGGACAGACATGTGGATACACTACATAGAATAAGTGACATCTGTTCCTTTCTATGTGACTATTGCCTTTGTCCTTTTTTCATGTTGTTATAATAAAATTTATTTTTTCATACTTTGTTGTTACATACTAATTTTATTATAATAAGCACCCACAAAGTCTCATACTGACAATTTGTTTTTTCTGTTGTTCTTTCTTTAAAGGGATGATGGTGCCAAAATAATAGATCAGTGTTTTGATTACTCTAATCCATCATTATTGTCTCAAACAAGTCAAAGTATTTATGGGGGCTAAAATTCAGTCAGTAGAAAGGAGGAAGAGTACATGTGGAGTCAAATTCCTGTGAAATATATTCAATTTGCATCGATATTGATATGCAAGATTTAACAAATATATTGTGTATGTACTGTGCGGAGGTGGACTAGTAACTGCTGTGGCCACATCCATGTCTTCCTGCCTCCTTGCGCCTCTGTTGTGACTCTTCATCTTCCTGTTTTTGCGTGACCCATTTTTTGAGATGGCAGGAGTGTTTGTTCCCTGCAGAGTCCTAGATCTGGCTGGTTGTTCAAGTGAATGGTCTGAGCCAGTCACTGTCAGTGCATCCTCCACGTATTCAACCTCAATATCTGAGAAGCTTACTAATTTTTTAGAGGAATATCCTGGACGACCCCAGGGACACCTCCATTTCCATGCATAGACATTTTTAGACTCATAGTCAAGTTTGTCCCTCATCATTTTCTCATTTTTGCCTGCTATAATCTCCTTCTCAATGCGGTTCATCTTATCATTCAAGTTATTATCCAAGTTAGCAATGTTTAGAAAGAAATAGCTAAAGGGGTACCACATCCAATGAAAACTGTTAGAAAATAGTTTTTGGACATTTGAGCGGACTTTACCGGTACCAGAAAGGAACACTATATAGTTTTACAAAAATAATTGTTTATTTAATGTTACAAAATGGATAAAAATATGTACAAAGTAAAAACAAGAGAAAATAGAGCTCTCATTGGTATAACCACAGGTGTATATGAAAATAGTAGATTCCCTATTACTAATGAGTCAAAGAAAGGTCAACGTTTCGCTATCGCTTCTTCAGGACCTATTTCCATTGACTACAGGCAAAGGGATTCTGTATGGGAAAGAAAAAAGTATCAAAACTTCATCGGACAGATAGCCAATGCAGACAAATCATATATATCAATATAAACCCCATAAATAGTATGGGGACAGTGTGCTACTCACATAGCAGAGAGAACACTCCCATGTGCGGCATGCCGTGTGCCGCCTGGAGGCAGCCAGATCAGCGAGACACTCCGTAGATCAAGACAACCAATAACATCTGATGCCCCATTCTGTGAGGAGGACAAAATGAAAATAAAAATAACTCCCCACATAGATATACGGTGTAGTGTATATATAATGATATCATCATGACATAGTACTCACAAAGCCAAAAGAATCCACAGAATTACTGCACCATGATCACCGTTATTCCACAGTATGTAGAGCAACCCTCCTATTGGCTCCTATTGTGCAATATAAATATACAAGCCACTGATAAATACTTACAATAATCTATTATGTAATGTGGCAGAAAACAAATAGCAGAAAGTCAAATACCTAAAAAGAATGATTCAGGACAAAGGTCAGTAATCGGTTGGATTATATATGAACTTCCCAGTAGGATACAAAAGATCACCTAAGACCTACATGGACCAGATAAAATAACAGTTGCCATTAATAGTCAACTCATTGCAGACTTTAACAAAAGCAAATATCACTGCATTACAACTTACCAATAGATTGTCATGAAATGGCATCCAATGATTTGCATTAGCAGGCAGTTGGAATCGTCAGTGCTAGTGATGACTAGAGATATAAATCTGGAGAGCAAAGTAACACACATTACTCCCCAGTTAAACTAAATCATTATGGTAGCCATGATTATGTCCACAGTGAAAGTCCCAGTGTATAGACTGACCTGCTCCTATGTGTCCTGGATCAGCATGCCGCCACAAACACTTCCTGCATCTGAGCCTTAAGTAGGGCCGACAATTAGCACCACATGACAGCATAAACCAGTTGACCATAATCAGCTGTGAGGGCTATACCATCCTGTGTAAGCAAGTGGAGCATTCGCATATGTTAAATGGGAAATCCCCCATATACTAAAGGAATGATATCATAGTATCCCGCGCATGCAACGTGGGAACATCAGTGAATATCAAAAGCCAAAAGTGTGCTCATGTGCACTAGCATATAATAGATACTTAAAAAATTGAAACAACCAAACCATAGCCTGCGCAGCAAGACACCACTACACAAATGAACCGCACAGACATCACAGGGCCGGGCAAATTATGCCAGCCCCTATATAATTGATAAAATTAATAGGTCTGATCTAGAGATGAATCATCTCATAATGGGATTCCCCTGGCTCCTACCACCGCAACACCGCCACCTTGATACTGCAGGGGCTAATAAAAACCAACTGCAGCCAGATATTGTCCATGCCGGGGGTCCCCAAAAACAAGAAATAACTCAAAAGTGAACCCCAATCCAAAATGCATTCAGGGAACACCATGGCAAACCACACATATATACACTGCGCTAAAATATATGGGATCAAGGCCAAAAAGCCCAAATTCCATATTAAGCTAATGTTTGAATAGCTGCACTGGTCATCCGAACTTCCCATATTTAATACCATATAGTAAACAATTTAATAACAATAAAGTCAATTCTCAGTAGTATAATACATAATCAGCCTTCATGATATAATCATAAATCTATTTGGATCTATAAAGCCAGACGGGGGAGAGACAGAGCCGTCATTATGTTGGAATTATTTCACCATACTTTCTTAAAAAAGAAACAAGAACATGTACACTAATAAATGTTTAACCTAGGAATGGTTTATAACATAAGGCTTTGTTGAGGCCAGGAGGGGTGGTGGCATGTAAACAAAAAATCCATCTAGCTTCCCACTGCAGAAGCTTCTTATCAATATTACCTCCTCTAGGGCAGTGGTCATCAACCCTGTCCTCAGGGCCCACTAACAGGCCAGGTTTGCAAGATAACTGAAATACATCACAGGTGATATAATTTGCTTCTCAGTGATTGCAGTATTCTAGTCTGCATCTCTCCAAGGTAATACATAAAACCTGGCCTGTTAGTGGGCCCTGAGGACAGGGTTGATGACCACTGCTCTAGGGTCTTTAATGATCCTTTCTAGCACAGTGAATTGTATAATTGAGGTGTCATGCTTGTGCTGAAGGGCAACATGTCTCTCATTAGGAGTAAAGAGTAGTTCTTTTCAGATGTAATATATATGATCATAAATCCTCTTCCAAAAGTTCCTAAATGTTTTCCCTACATACAATGATCCACACTTACATAGGGCAATATAAATGACACATTTGGTTTGGCAATTCACAAAGTGTTCAATTTTGTGTATCCTGCCATCGAGTAGTCTGAAAGACACTCCCTCCAAAATCCAACCACAATATTTGCATCCCCCACATCTAAACATACCCTTTGGATCTTCACTGAGCCCCACAGATTGCTGAAAGTGGCTCTGGACCAGACGGTCTTTTAACGATCTACATTTTTTGTATGTGACTTGGGGATATTTTTCAATATATTTTCTTAAAGAGGGGGTCCACCTAAAAAAAAAATATTAAAAGCCAGCAGCTACAAATACTGGCCACTTACCTGTCCCAGGGTCCAGCGATGTCGGCAGCCGACGCCGATAAATCGCTCGACTCTCGGCAGCTGCCGCTGCCATCCTAGGTGAGGGAATCAGAAAGTGAAGCGTTGTGGCTTCACTTCCTGGTTCCCTACTGTGCATGCGCGAGTCGTGCTGCGCATCGTAACCGGTCCCCGCTATCTCCTGGGACCTGTGTGTTTCCCAGGAGACAGCGCGGAGGGACAGGAAGAGGCATAGACTCTAAAGTTTCTCTAAAGAAATGTTTCTCTAAAGTTTTTTTCACCATATCATGGTTATTGGAGTAAGTAGTGATAATTCTGACCATATCTTCCTGTTTCTTAGTTTTTTGTCAAACAATAGTTCCCGTCTATTTTTTTTAGACAAGCTCTATTGTAAGCTTTTTTTAGGGTAATCTTGGTATAACCCCTCTGCAGGAGCCTCATTCTCATTAATTTAGATTCTTTCAAAAAATCGTCTTCATTAGAACAGTTGCGCTTGATACGTAAATATTGTGAATAGGGTATACTCCTAATTAGTGGTTGGAGATGGGCACTAGAGGCATGAAGCACAGTATTCCCCTCAGTGGGTTTCCTGTACAGCGAAGTGCCTAAGGTGCCATCCTCTTGTTTAAAAATGTTCACATATATAAAAACGGTATTGACTGTAGATCACAATGCACAGTAAATTTGAGATTATAATCATTATTGGCCAGTTTCTCCATAAATGCCAGCAAGTCTGTTTTACTCGAATTCCAAACCATGAAGATGTCATCTATGTATCTGTACCAGCATGGACAGATACATAGATAAGGATCCGTCCACAAAGAGTGTACGTCCCCCCCCCCCAGGTACAGGTTGGCATATGATGGGGCACAACCTGTCCCCATCGCAACCCCCTGCACCTGGAGGTAGTGGGATCCATCAAAAGTGAATACATTCCTTGTCAATACATGATGCAATAGTTGTAATACAAAAGCACTACAACTATTGCATCATGTATTGACAAGGAATGTGTAATACAAAAGCATTATAAGGATGGGTCATCACGTCCATATCGTCCAGGAAAGACTTAACTACCGAAATTCCACGTGCATGTGGGATACTAGAATATAATGTCTCCACATCTATGGACACGAGCAAACTATCTATAGGTATAATGTTATTGTGGAGTTTCTTTAATAAATCACTAGTATCCCTAATATAGGATGGGAGTTTCAAAACATGTGGTCGCAGAAAGATGTCAACTAGGCGGCTACCTTTCTCAGTCTTTGTGAGTACTATGTCATGATGATATTATATATACTACACCGTATATCTATGCGGGGGCTTATTTTTATTTTCATTTTGTCCTCCTCATAGAATGGGGCATCAGATGTTATTGGTCATCTTGATCTAGGGAGTCTCGCTGATCTAGCTGCCTCCGGGCGGCACACGGCATGCCGCATATGGGAGTGTTCTCTCTGTTATGTCAGTGGCACACTCTATATACACTGTCCCCATACTATTTATGGGGTTTATATTGATATATGTGATTTGTCTGCATTTTTTCTTTCTCATACAGAATCCCTTTGCCTGCAGTCAATGGAAATAGGTTCTGAAGAAGCGATAGTGAAACATTGACCTTTCTTTGACTCAATAGTAACAGGGAATCTACTATTTTCATACACACCTGTGGTTATACCAATGAGAGCTCTATTTTCTCTTGTTTTTACTTTGTACATATTTTTATCCATTTTGTAACATTAAATAAACAATTATTTTTGTAAAACTATATAGCGTTCCTTTCTGGTACCGGTAAAGTCCACTCAAATGTCCAAAAACTGTTTTCTATCCAAGTTAGCAAGTTGAGCAATATCTTTTAATGGCAAGATTTCTTGTTGCAATGTTCTGATCTCAGTTTGTAGTTTTTCTATTTTTTTAGTTTTAGAAAGGATAATCAATCTTCAAATCAAATGAACAAGCGGACAGGACATCAGTCTATTTTTTTTTTTTTTAAGTTCTTATCAAATAATTCAAATGTTGGAAATTGACCTGGTATATGTTCTAGGGAAAGATATTCAGTTAATTTCTTTAACCATGCTTCTTTACAGCTTATGAAACAGCAGTCTCAGAGACTGGCATCGTCCTCACTATTGATGCGCAAGTGTATTGTCACTAAATGTTCACTTAAAGTGCGGCTAGTATGCTTCTTGGAGCTGTGCTGTGTCACGTTAAATAAGTAAGAAAAATATATCTCACTGAATCCACAAATAGTTTCAATGTCCATATGAGAACAGAATCAAGTCTGGGCTATGATATCCGAGCCAAGTCAATATATGACAGAAAACAGGCAAACAAACACAGCAATGTTCATATAGTGTCCATATAAACACTTACATTCTCACTTCAGGCAATGTGGTCCAGACTATGACATCTTAAATAAGCTGGTGTATAATGGAAATCCAAGCAGAAAACAAAAATGGGTGCACACCGCTCCAGGTAGGTTTGTTAAGCAGTTGTCCCTCTGCAATATCTCTAGGTACCAGTTCAGTCTCCCCCTATCACACAACCAATCCAGGAAGATATTCGCCCAGCACTTCTGCTTACCACAGAGATGTCGCTAGAGGGGAGACTAGTAACCTGCCACCACCACATTCTCATGAAATAATAAGGGCTTAAAAACAGGCACCCTCTTTTTCCTTTCATTCAAGTGCTCACATTGTTTCTAAAATTGATTTAATTATTATATATATTTTTTAAAATTTTTGTTTAATGTACTTAGAGATGTGATATGAAGGTAAACAGACTTGGTAGTGTTGTGTACTTAGGACTGAAGTTTTAAGTTGTCTACACTGTTTGATTTTCAGAGGGTTGATGAATCAAAGGCCAAAATTCAGTCAGTGGTTGGCCCTGTTGGAACCACTATTCCCAACATCATTCAATTGAAAAAATTGGAGCAAGGCGGAAAATTTTCGGCTGAACAGCGGTTGCATCCAATCAATTGCAGCCTCTGTTCAGGTATTCTGACACTCACTGGAGATGGCTGTGAGAATACAATAGCCACAGTGAGAGATCCACCCATCTGCTCTGTATAGCATTACTGGAGGAATCTGTTAGCTTTTCTAATCTAATAGTGTATGGTCAGTTTAGGAGCTTTTCCTGCCCCCTTGTTCAACTTTTTCTACATAGGTCATGTCACGGAACGTCCCACACTCCTCTTGAGTGCTTCCGTCAGTATACCGCTTCCTAAGTTCTGGAACACAAGTCCAATGGATCTGGCTATAGGAACCCCCAAGAACTAGACAACACCAGTCTTGGAGTACATCAGAACTAACTCTTTATTTGAGATCTCACACACATTTATACAGCAGGCTGACTCAAAGCTAACCTAATTAACATGAGCTAATTTACTAAAACATTTACCCAGACCAGATGACAGACTTGTGGGCACCGAGCTTCACACAGTAGTATAAACACAATAGCTGGAGCTAATTACAATTAACAATACAAACAACAATCTCCCCCCTCCTCAGCCTAGTCATCAACAGTTCGTCTCCTAGCCAGTGCTGGTGGCTAATGTGATCAGCTCACTCAATTAACATAAACACAGGTAGTTGTAGTTGATGACACCAGCATCTCCTCACAGGATGTGTCCCAACAGTATAATTCAGTCTTATCATTCTAATATGGCATATAAAGGGTTCCCAGAGTCTGTGTGTTTTGGGGGGACATGGAGCTGAATCCAAAGTAACACCAACCCCAGGGTCCCCAGGCATACAGCTCACAGAGAGCACCATTCCCCCAAATGCTAGGGCCCATAATCGGTGGGCAAGAGGCTTGCGTTCAGTCCCCTCCAATAGCCTCTGTCCCGGATGAGTCTGTCACAGGTCATATAACTGTATTCCAGTATATCAGTAGAGATTATATTCCACTATAGCAATAAAGAAGGTACTCTGCTGTGCACCTGCCTGTCCTTTCTACCTAGGGCCACTAAGTATGATGCTGTTAGGAGGCTATATACATTACTGTAGAGAAGTTTTTTGACCGTGGATACATCAACTTTGTTTTAGCACCACATCCCTAGATTGAATAGATGAACAAGGAGGATATTGGGATTTTTTAGGTTCAAGAATCATATCAAATATATTATTTAAAAAATAATTTATTTTTTATTTTGAGAAACAAAGTAAAAAATGTATTTTAAAGAACAGAACAGTTGGCATGTACAATAAATCACAGTATTAACAGGACAGCACCGTAAGATGGATTTCCCAACATGTTTCACCCATATGTCGGGCTTCTTCAGGGGGGCTGTCCAGTTTTGAAGTACAAGCCTTCTAACATAAGAGACACAAAACGGACCAAGGCACAAAGCAGTCCGGTTGTTGTGGATCTAGATGGATACCAAGTCGGGAAAAGATGGTTAAAGGATGAAGCAAGGCCATGAGCATAGAGAAGCAAGTGCATTCACAATAAACTTTATTAAATATAAATTATACACAAAGAAAATTTTATATAGAGAAATAAACTCTAATAATGGCAATATTAATGTGTAGTGGTAATTATTAAACATACACTAGAGAATCAATTTTTTTTTTTGACAAATATTCAAACAAAAATAGAATTTTACTTATAAAAATAGATTATAAAATATCTAATTTGATTATTATTTTGTTATAATGCCAATCGGATCCCATCATTAGGCCAAAAAGGGGAATAGAGGAGGAGGGTGGGCAAAGATGTAAAAACCCAAAGTATGACAGGGGAGGGGGGAAGGGGGGGGTTGAGAGAAGGGGGAAGGGAAGGGTTTTTTTTTTAGCAATAGTGAGGGCGAGAAGGGGGGGGAGGGGAAAAAAGGAAGGGGGGATGGGGTAGGAGAAAATAAAATAGAATAAAAAATGATAGCACAATTCCAGAGGCAGTATATATCGCTATATTTTCTGATATACTTTAATGTATACTTTATAGCTGGTCCTATTGTCCCCCCTGTGGCTGCTGGTCACATATGGTTCCCTTGGCGTTGTTAGCCTTCTAGAGAGTGTGGCGGCATTTGGACCCATTTTAGGTGGTACAGGTAAGAAGCATCGTCCTGAAAGTAGGGATTCATGTGCATATAAATCGTTATGTAATTAAGTCGATGTAACATTTTGCAATATACATGATATGTAATTGTAAATTAGCTGACATATATATGATTTCGTTTTTTCTCTGTTTGTCTCTTATGTTAGAATGCTTGCTTGTACTTCAAAACTGGACAACCCCCTCTGAAGAAACCTGACATATGGGTGAAACATGTTGGGAAATCCATCTTACAGTGCTGTCCTGTTAATACTGTGATATATTGTACATGCCAACTATTCTGTTTTTTTAAAAAAACATTTTTTATTTTGTTTCTCAAAATAAAAAATTATTTTTTTAAAAATATATTTGATATTATTCTTGCACCTAAAAAATCCCAATATCCTCCTCATTCATCTATATACACCACTGGATATTTGTCAGTATAAAAAGCGCCAATGTCAGTACGTGTTCTTCCATCACTAATTTTGCAGAATTGTTGTCTGTATGAACATACTATCAAGCTTTTTTAAATGTATTACTAGATTATTTCTATTACCGAGAAACTTTTTATTACATGCACACCTTTTCTGCGAGTTTTCCCTATGATTGTTTCCATTATATTAATTTAAAGAACTGAATTGCTATGTACTATCTATTGCTTGGAACACCCTGAAGGAAATAATTCTTTATTGCATGTTGCAGCTTTTGCCAGTTCTAGTTTATATCAAACGAATCACTTATTTACTATTTTTCATTACATTAGCTCCCTGTAGAAAAGGCTGTGCACTTTGTATGAAAAGATTTATTGTGAAGCCTGCTAGGATTTTATGCTATTCATCTCAATACATGGTAAGGATGATTGCTGTTATCAAGAAACTGTTTCTTTTGGTGTTTTTCCCCATCTCCTTAGAAACCATGATGATGGTACTTTGTTTGCTAATGAAATCCCCACCAGCTGTCTCTTTTTCGCTGTACTTAAATCTCTTTTTTAAAGTGTAATCTTTCTCGCTGAGCTAAATTGAGAGATTGGTCTTGTGTGGAAGAAATTGGAAAAATAATGCATATGTTTATTTCTACAATCCATCAAGAAATCCAGAGGTAGCAGGCTACAACAATCCACTTCTGCAATGATAAGAATGTCAATTCATCATCTGGAAACTACTGTAGTGATAAAAGGTAAACAAAGAATAGGCAGTGTTATTTGGAGTAATATATATAAAGGACAGTACAATATGAAACACAGATTTTACACATTTGAAGTTTTAAATAAATATATTGCAAAATCACTGGATTGTTTCATCAAATTCTCTCTGTAAATTGACACAAACAGGAAAAAAGGCAGAGATTTCTTTGTCTGCACCTATCAAATCTAAACAACAAGATCACAGCTCATGGAACACTGGTGATAGAGATTCTGACTATATAATAGGGCAAAACTGTGAATTACCACCTCAGGACCAGCATCATCTAGAGAAAATGAGATTCTGAAAGGAAAATTCGGAGATGTTCCATCTGATTTGAAAGTTTCAGTTTTTTTTGTGCCTGCTAATCTAGGTTGAAATGTTAGATGTCTAGATGGAGGTGGTGGAGCTCTTTTGGGCAATATGTATGTGCATCTGAGCTTGCTCCCTGACTTGATGTTGGCCCATTAGATGTTGTCGGATGCGGCTGACTACCTGTCATGGCGTTTTACAGTAGTCAAAGGCAGCATAATTTTATGGGTGAATATATATATAGGTGGCACCCCATAGGTAGGCACAGGAGGGTAGTGATGTGCATTTTGGAAATGTTGGTGTTGATGTAAATGCCAATTTCTATTTTGTTGATATAGGGAATAGTAAGAGGCCGTATCAATGGTGCTAATTTGTGTTGGCGTCTTGCTCTGGAATAACACCACAATCCCCATGAGTTCTTCAAATAGGACCTGAGATCAATTGATATTATCAGGATCATCTGCGCTTTCTCTTTCCACTTCACTCTCAAGCTACGTATCCATATTGCTCTCTGTGCTGTACCAAAAGTTTCAGATAAGGACAGCAAAAAACTTTAATTACATTAGACATATATTTTGAGTATTATATTATATGTATACTTACTCCCTCATCCCCAAAATTTGTTTCAGAAACATTAGTTGTTTATAGTAGCAATACACCTAATTATTAGATGCGTTGCCCAAGACACTACTTTCACAATTTTTTCAATTTTTAACATAAAAAAAATATAACATTCAAAATGACCCCTTCCTAAGTTGCCAGCGTCGCTCTTTGCCTAGAAAATAATGGCCCATTATTATTATTATTACTACAGGTACTTCTATAGTGCTGTCAATTTACGCAGCGCTTTACATGTATATTGTACATTCACCCCATTCAGCAGCTCGCTCTGCTCTGGGTACTGCCTCCTGCTTAGTGCTCTGAAACACCCCCTGCCTCACAACCGCAGATACCCACCCAGCTGTTCAACACAAAATCCAGCATTTTTTATTTTTTTTTGTCCATTTGTCCAGAGAGTTAAGAGATTATATTTTTTTGTTTAGTTTCAAATGGTAATCAATTGCAGGAAACATCACATTTTCTGTTTAAATAATTGTATTTTGCTAATTGATACCATGCCTAACAGTTTGGGGAAACTTAAATTTTTAGAAAATATGAACCAATGCATGAAGCAGCAATTAATATTAGAACATTGTGCATTGAAGCATTTCAAATTTTGGGTTGACTTTCCCAAAACAGGGAAAGATGATCGCTCATACAGATGACCAAGACAAAAAACGAGAATCATAGATTTTTAAAACACCACAAAGAGAAAATTGCAAATTTTTTAAATAAAAAATATACAAAATGTATTTCTACATAATTAAAAATACACATATTCTACAGTAGTTTACCACTCCACATTATACTGCCACCATATTATTGTAAAATATCAATTTCTTCTTACAGAACAGAAGATTTTTTCCCTTAATGACCAGGCCATTTTTTGCGATACGTCGCTTTAACTGACAATTGCGTGGTCATGCGACACTGTACCCATACAAAATTGACGTCCTTTTCCCACAAATAGAGCTTTCTTTTGGTGGTATTTGATCATCTCTGCAGTTTTTATTTTTTGCGCTATGAACAAAAAAAAAGTGACAATTTTGAAAAAAAACTATATTTTTTACTTTTTGCTATAATAAATATCCCCCCCCAAAAAATTTAAAATGTTTTCATCAGTTTAGGCCAATATGTATTCTTCTTCATATTTTTGGTAAAAAAAAAATTGCAATAAGCGTATATTGGTTGGTTTGCACAAAAGTTATAGCGTCTACAAAATATGGGCTAAATTTATGGCATTTTTATTTATTTTATGTTTTTTACTAGTAATGGCGGCAGTCTGCGATTTTTAGCAGGACTGTGACATTGAGGCGGATAGATCTACACTTTTGACACTTTTTTGGGACCATTGACATTTATACAATAATCAGTGCTATAAAAATGCACTGATTACTGTGTAAATGTCACTGGCAGGGAAAGGGTTAAATGTGTTCCCTGGGAGGTGGGGGGATGGGACTGACTGGAGGAGGAGAGAGATTGCTGTTCCTAATCACTTGAAACAGCAGATCTCTCTCTCTCTCCTCCCCTGTTTACATTGACAGATCCCCGTTCTGGCTCTCTTTCCCGCGATCGCGGGTGGCCGGTGGACATCGTGGCTGCCGTCCACGCGCATCATGTCCCCCACTGTGCGCACGGGCCTCCTATGGCTCTTAAAGGAGCCAACGTACACTTACAGCGATTTGTGGGAATGACATTCATAGTTTTGACGGAAACAAAAACCCTGGGAAAGATGGTTTACCTATCCAATTTTACAAATTCTTTTGGGACATATTAAAAGATGACCTGGTGGAAATTATTATAAAAGTTGCTAATAACCTCAAAATACCAACCTCCTGGAGTGAAGGAGTAATTGTATTGATCTATAAAAAAGGAGACACAGAATTAATAAAAAATTGGAGGCCAATAACACTCCTGAATAGCGACTACAAAATCTATGCTAAACTTTTGGCAAATAGAATGAAGCAATGTATAAGCTCAATTATCGAAGAAGACCAGACCTGTGCTGTGCCAGGAAGAGTTATCACAGAATCTTTACTTTTGGTAAGAGATATTATTTGGGATGTCGGTGATAGACGTCAAAAAATTGCCTTAACAACTCTTAATTTCGAGAAGGCCTATGATAGAGTTTCTCACAATTTTTTATTTCAAGTTCTTAAAAGAATGGGATGTCCAGAGAAGTTGGTAAAACAAATACAAAGTTTATATATAGATGCCTTCAGCCAAATTTCAGTTAATGGTTTTTTATCTGAGAAAGTTATGCCCCGTACACACGGTCGGATTTTCCGACGGAAAATGTGTGATAGGACCTTGTTGTCGGAAATTCCGACCGTGTGTAGGGCTCCATCACACATTTTCCATCGGATTTTCCGACACACAAAGTTTGAGAGCAGGATATAAAATTTTCCGACAACAAAATCCGTTGTCGGAAATTCCGATCGTGTACACAAATCCGACGGACAAAGTGCCACGCATGCTCAGAATAAATAAAGAGATGAAAGCTATTGGCCACTGCCCCGTTTATAGTCCCGACGTACGTGTTTTACGTCACCGCGTTTAGAACGATCGGATTTTCCGACAACTTTGTGTGACCGTGTGTATGCAAGACAAGTTTGAGCCAACATCCGTCGGAAAAAATCCTAGGATTTGTTGTCGGAATGTCCGAACAAAGTCCGACCGTGTGTACAGGGCATTAGTCTTCTGAGCGGGGTGAAACAAGGATGCCCGCTTTCAACAATTCTTTTTATTTGCGCTATTAAGCCGTTGTTGTGTGCAGTCCGAAAAGACAAAGTTGTTGAAGGCTTCTTTGTTCCTGGAAGTGAAGGTAAACAAATTAAAACAATCGCCTACATGGATGATGTTACCCTCATTGTTAAAAATTCAAGAAGCTTAAAAAGAGCTATGAGAATTGTGGACTGGTTTTGCAGTGGATCAGGATTCAAAATAAACCTTGATAAATCTGGAGTTTTCTTGGTTGGAACATTCTATGTAGAATCCAACATCAAAATACTTGTAGTGACAGAAGTGTAAATTTTAGGAATCTGGTTCTCAGGAAACTGCAGTAACAGAAAAAACTGGGTGGAACTTCTGGACAGAGTCAAGAAAAAATTAGATTTCTGGAGACTAAGGATGCTAACAATGGAGGGTAAAATATTAATTGTTAAACAAGTGATCTTACCTATTATTTTGTATGTCTCAATGATTTTTTTTCCCACCACTTATGTTTCTAAAGAAGATGATCAAATATTGTTTTAATTTTTTCTGGGGAGCCAAGATGGAGAGGATGAAGAGAGAAGAAATCTACAAGCCTAAATGTAAAGGTTGAAAAAAAAATTCCCAGATATTAAAAAATGTTTAAGTTTAAAATATTTTTCTTTTATTATAAATAAATTACTGGACAGAGAATCTCGAATAAATGATTTTTTGAGGTACCAGTTGTTTTTTTTTTCAAAAAAATACAGATGGGTGGATCAAGACCATACAAAACCAACTAAACAAATGCCTCCAGAAAACTATATACAAATAGAAAAAACTCTTAGGCTCCATTCACACTAGCGCGTTTTTTGATGCATTTTGCATTTTGCAGAAATGCATGGGAATTTTTTAACATGGGATCCTATGGAACATGTTCACATCAATGCCTTTTTGTACCTCTGCGTTTTTGGAAAGGGTCAGGGACTTTTTTTCATGCAAAATGCAGCATTTTGCATGTAATAGAATTCAATGGGCATGCAAGAAAAATGCAAGTCCATAATTTTAGATGCATATTTTATGCGTTTTTGATGCGTTTTGCATTTTGCTTTTTTTGAATCACCATGTGATCAAACACCTGCCCTTTAAAAATAAACTACCCAGGATGCCTTGAGAACCAGCAAATCCCAGTTTGGACTATAGCAAAAATGGTGAGAACTGAACATCTTATCAGCCTGGTGAGGCCAAGAACATATCTGTATACTCCTTCTGATTCCCAACACAAGGATCGTAGAAAACGGGACCAGGAGTGGCTTGAAATTGCCAAGGAGCTGTATCCACAATGGGATCTTTTCTCCAAGAAACAAGCAGACCTCAAATGTAAGTAATATAGAAAAAGTTTACACACACTTGTTAAACTTTGAGTTTTCAGTGATGTAGAAAAATTAGACAAAGAGAAATCATTGCTAGAACTTTTTAAACCTTAATGTGACCTATAAACTGTACAAACTCAACAGAAAACTTACTAAAATCTTTTATTGGGTAGTCAATATAAGAAACTCAAATAATGTTGTTTTATAAGTGTGCACATCCTCTTCTAACTGGGGATGCAGCTGTGTTCAGAATTAAGCTATCACATTCAAAATCATGTTAAGGAGTCAGTCCACACCTGCCATCATGTGCCTCTGACTAACCCCAAACAAACTTCTGCATTAATTAAAGATGGAACAAGTTCATCAATTATATATGTTTGTTTCATTTTTAAACATCACATAAACCTGACATTTTACCAGGGGTCTGTAGACTATTAGATCCACTGTAATTATGTATGTGTTCATGTGCATGATCCAAACATTTTTGACAGTTTAGGTTTTTTAAATTATTTAGTTACCTAAATACATGTATTTAAATTAGCTACATTTTTAGCATGGAGTTAGTGGAGTTCTGCTTTAGATTTTGGCCAATATCCCTAAAATTGTGCCAATTTCCCTCAAATTGGGTTACATTTCCCTCAAATTGGGTTAAATTTCCATAAAATTGGCTTAAATTTCCCTTAAATTGGGTCAAATTTCCATAAAATTGGGTCAAATTTCCCTCAAATTGGCTTAAATTTCCCTCAAATTGGGTTAAATTTCCATAAAATTGGGTAAAATTTCCCTCAAATTGGGTAAAATTTCCATAAAATTGGGTAAAATTTCCCTCAAATTGGGTTAAATTTCCCTCAAATTGGGTGAAATTTCCATAAAATTGGGTAAAATTTCCATAAAATTGGGTTAACTTTCCATAAAATTGGGTAAAATTTCCATAAAATTGGTCCAATTCTTCCAAATTTGTTTGGAATTATTCTGAATTTTTTTGTCTTATTCTCAATTTCTAAAAAATAAAAATAGAAAAGAATAGCAAATAAATTAACTGAGAATGTAATAAAATATAAAGACTATAACCGTTATTATCTTTCTAATTTCTTTTTCTGCGTTTATTAGCGTTTTACCGCATTTGCATCTAGAAGCGTCTGTAGAGCACAGAATGGAATTTAGCAACTCAACTTTGGGGACCCGAGATATTGGTCCACAAAGTCGGATTGCAAAATGTCAAGCACTTCTGCAGCAGAGAATGACATTTTCCGACCTGACTTTGGGGCCCCATATCTCAGGGTCACTTGGGGCTAGGAACCCCAAATTTGGATATGTTGTAGTGTTAGTTCCACTGTGTTAGCAAACCAAATTTTTTGGTTCCTAGAACCAAGTGGCCCCGAGATATAGGGCCTCAAAATTGGGTCGTAAAATTTCATTCTCTGCTGCAGTTTAGCATCATATTTCTGTGTTTTCTGGTCTAAAAAATAGGGTTCTTTCAAGGCCTCATGCACACAGGATGTTAAAATAACGTTATGAAAACGCCAGTAGCTTAGCATGTTTTTTTTTTTTTTGCAACGTTTTAGCAATAGCGTTTCCTAGCGTTTATTAGCGTTTTTAGCGTTTTTCAGTTCATGCAAGCGTATTTTTAGCGTTTTACCGTTATTGTCAGTTTGTGAGCGTTTTAAGCGTTTGTGAGCATTTGTGAACGTTTGTGAGCGTTTGTGAACGTTTTAAGCGTCTTAAGCGTTTGTGAACGTTTGTGAACGTTTTTAAGCGTTTTAAACGTTTGTGAGCGTTTGTGAACGCTTAGTCCTCATGCACACGGACGTTTTTACAGCTGCTTTTTTGAGCTTTTTTTGCAGCTTAAAAAGGCCTGTCTATGTTAGTCTATGGCTTCATGCCCACCTAGGCGTTTTTGAGCTGCAAGTGGCATAGGCGTTTTTAAGCTGTAAAAAAAACCCAGGACCAGTGGGTTCTGAAAGACGTTTTTCAGCTGTAAAAACTCTCTAATGCTGAAAAACGCTCAAAAACGCTCAAAAACATCATTCACCAACGTTTTTTAGCGCTTTTGATCCATTGGAAAAAAAAAAAAAAAAATTTGAAAAAAAAAACGCTCAAAAACGCTAACGCGGAAAAACGCTCAAAAACGCTATTGCAAAAACGCTGAAAAAAGCTGAAAAAAGTTAAAAAAAATCACTGCAAAGATACTGGCGTTTTCATAACGTTTTTTTAACAGCCTGTGTGCATGAGGGCTTAAGCGCTCTAAGCGTTTGTAAATGTTTTGAGCGTTTGTGAACGTTTTAAGCGTTTTAAACGTTTGTGAGCGTTTGTCAACGTTTTGAACGTTTGTGAGCATTTCAAAGCGTTTGTGAGCGTTTCAAAGCGTTTGTGTGCGTTTGTGAGCGTTTCAAAGCATTTGTGAGCGTTTGTGAACGTTTGAAGAGCTTTTTTGCTGTTTTTTGTCCGTTTTGAGCGTTTGTGAGCGTTTTTGTATGTTTGAACGTTTATGGTCTGGGTTTTTTTTACACCTTAAAAACGCCTATGCCATTTGCATCTCAAAAATGCCTAGGTAGGCATAAAGCCATAGACTAACATAGACAGGCGTTTTAAAGCTGGCCAAAAGGCAAGAAAAAAATTGTGTACATGGACACATAGGATAACATTGAATTAGTTCAGGGGCAGTTGGAAAAACTGTCCAACTGCCTCTGAATGCACGTTTAACAGCGCCTCATGGGCATGAGGCCTAATGTTCATTTAATAAAATTATTACACAAAAAAATAGACAAATTAGGATATTTGTTTTTAATAGTATCTTAATGTCAGATACACATTTTTCAATGCATAAAAAAAGTACAGCATAGGTTGCAAAATTTGACAAACATAAGCTTCAAAAAAACACACATTCACAATGTTTAGAAGATCTGTTAAATTTGGTCTATCTAGGCTATTGCATCTAGCTGCCATGGCAGCTGACCTTCTGGAGACATGAAATATGAACAGAAAGTTTCACGTAAAGCAGCACCACTCCTGCTGCCCCGAGTGGATCTCATTTCAGCTCTTGTCATGGCCTGATTGGCAAGGGTGTCCTCAAATTGGAAACCGTCATGCTCTCAAATAAAATTATGGAGAGCACAAATAGCTTTCACTGCCTGTATAGCGTGTTGCATCTTTAGATATATTGGTGTGTGCAACAAACGCCATTTGTTGGCCAGTATGCCAAAAGCACATTCAACAACTCTCCTGGCCTGAGTGAGTCTGTAATTGAACACTCTTTTTTCTTGGCTCAAAGAGTGGCTTGAATAGGGTCTGAGAAGGTGTTCCCCTAGCGCAAAAGCTTCATCAGCCACAAACACATACGGCATTGCAGGCACAATCGTTCCAGGGAGTGGTGTATTGGCTGGTAGTCCCAGCCTATTTTCTTGCAGAAGATGCCCTAAGGTTGAGTGGGTAAATATACTAGAGTCTGAGCTTCTGCCATAGGACCCTATATCAACATATATAAAACGGTAATTGGCATCTGCCATTGCAAAAAGCACAAAAGAAAAATATTTTTTATAGTTATAAAAGCTGCTGCCACTGCCTACTGGTTTCTGGATGCGTATATGTTTTCCGTCAATAGCACCCACGCAATTTGGGAAATTGCACTGCTGCCAGAAGATATCTGCTATCTTTGCCCATTCATCAGTTGTAGGTTTCGGGAAGACAACCTCTTTAAGAACGTCCCAAATGATGGAGCACGTGTCCCGGATTAGGTAGCTAGCAGTTGATTTCCCAATCAAGAACTGAAAATGTAAAATAGAAATGGAGTGTCCAGTTGCCAGGTATCTGAAATTAAAACAAAAATATGTTTTCATTGTTTTGCAGTAAAAGCTTTGCAAACCAGATGGCGGAGCGCAAAGGATAGTTTTAATAGTCATTTGAAAAAGGAACGGAGTATGAGAAGTGGTTCAGCTGCAATGTCTTTCACACCATACTCATATGCCAAAGACCTTGAGTTTTTGAGACCCATTCTGGAGATGCGAAGGTAATTATTTTAAAAAGGGTATTATGATTCTGTGTTTCTGTGCAATTATTACCCGCACACCCTAAAAACAATGGTCTGTTTTGTTGTGATTTGCAGCACAGACACCTGCTGGGAGGATGAACCTGCAGAAGAAGAATCATCAGCGCAAACACAGGAGCCTACAAACCCACAATCTCCAAATCAGGAAATGGCTGAGATAGCTGGAGAAGAGGAACAGGAGGAGGGGGCTGCTGCACCATTGCGCACTACTAAGAGGGGGGGTGCCACCAAACGGCAAAATCAGAAAGAGTCAGAGAAAATGTACAGTTTATTAAAGGATCTGTCAGATCGTTTTACAGGGCAATTGTCTCTCTCACAACAATTTGCCAATACCCTGGTGCCCTATTTTGATCAGGTGCCCGATGCAATGAAAATGGATATGCAAATTTCTGTCATGCAGACCATCAAATCATATATCCCCAGTCCCCAAAATATTTACCAGACAGACAGAAGTCTTCCAATGCAACCAACACAGACAACCAATTATGCTTCTTTCCAAAACCCCCCTTTATATTACCAGATGCCTAGGCACCAAAGTTACAGAGCAGAAAATCCTTACCCATCTAGACCAACACTTCGACGGCTTGACCACCACCAACCTCCTCTACCTCTACCATCTGCACTTGGGCCACCAGGATCAGGTTTTGGAGCACCAGATGTGGGCAATAGGGGTCCACCTTACCATTTCCAAAATGCCCCAAGTCTTGCTCAGGACCAGCAGTATGGAGAAAGTGCTCCTTGTTTGTCATCCCAGCAACCTGAATCATGCCAAGACCCATTTACTTATCATACTTTATAATTTGAAATGCTAGTTATGTTTTTGTTATATTTTTAAAAAAACATATGGTGGAAACCTAACTGAACTCATTTGTATATTGAAATTGGGATGAGCCTAATACTTCGTTACTTATTTTGTTATCTGAACATTGTTATTTTGAAAGAATGAAGCAATTCTACACATTATATGTTTGTGTTCAAAATTACAATTAAAATCATAATTAAATTATTTTGCGGAAATATAAACTTTGTGTGCCTGTTCATTTGATTAAAACTTTGTGTGTTAAAGTCTAAAAGCAAAAAGTTAACATTTACCTTAATGTAATAATTAGCCTTTCAACTGGTGGAATACAGTCCCTGAAAGATGTGTTCTGACGTTGCAGCTTGCTGCTGAGTAAACCAAGCAAAGCATCAAAACTGTGTGGGCAAAAAAGGACATTGAGAAAACCACAAGCACAATGTCACCTAGACAAGCACCTACATTGAGCCTATTTAGTCATTAGATTTCACTACAAAAATTTGTTTAGGGGTTAAGACTAACCCTAACCCTACTTTAAATCCTAACCCTAACCCTACTTTAAATCCTAACCCTAACCCTACTTTAAATCCTAACCCTAAATATACTTTAAATCCTAACCCTAACCCTACTTTAAATCCTAACCCTAAATATACTTTAAATCCTAACCCTAACCCTACTTTAAATCCTAACCCTAACCCTACTTTAAATCCTAACCCTAACCCTACTTTAAATCCTAACCCTAAATATACTTTAAATCCTAAGCCTAACCCTACTTTAAATCCTAACCCTAAATATACTTTAAATCCTAACCCTAACCCTACTTTAAATCCTAACCCTAACCCTACTTTAAATCCTAACCCTAAATATACTTTAAATCCTAACCCTAACCCTACTTTAAATCCTAACCCTAAATATACTTTAAATCCTAACCCTAACCCTACTTTAAATCCTAACCCTAACCCTACTTTAAATCCTAACCCTAAATATACTTTAAATCCTAACCCTAACCCTACTTTAAATCCTAACCCTAACCCTACTTTAAATCCTAACCCTACTTTAAATCCTAACCCTAAATATACTTTAAATCCTAACCTTAACCCTACTTTAAATCCTAACCCTAAATATACTTTAAATCCTAACCCTAACCCTACTTTAAATCCTAACCCTAACCCTACTTTAAATCCTAACCCTAACCCTACTTTAAATCCTAACCCTACTTTAAATCCTAACCCTAAATATACTTTAAATCCTAACCCTACTTTAAATCCTAACCCTAACCCTACTTTAAATCCTAACCCTAACCCTACTTTAAATCCTAACCCTAACCCTACTTTAAATCCTAACCCTAACCCTACTTTAAATCCTAACCCTAACTCTACTTTAAATCCTAACCCTAACCCGACTTTGAAACCTAACCTAACTCTAAACCAGAGTAGGGCTAGGTAATGGTACTAAATCAAGAACTCACCTTTTAATAGACATCCGTGTGTAATCCATAAACTTGTCTTCATGGGCTCGGAGGTCGTTGTAAATTATCCAGAATTGCCCTCTCTGCTCCCTATTGGCAATCACTGGATGCACCCAAAATCTTCATTTTCTCCTTTGTTCTTCTTCTTCAGCTTCCTCTTCAAGCAAAACTGCAGCAGTAGCTGTGGCTACTGCTAGAAAAAAGGACATTGAAGCCAGGATAATCTAAGCACCAAAAGACAGCAAGACTAGGGAGGAAGCAGGAAGTACTAATGTCAGCTGACATTCTGTGATATAAGCAGTGATGTTTTCCAATTGGTTCTTTATAAAACGCATAATGAAAACCGCAAAACGCAAAACGCGGCAAAAACGCGTCAAAAACGCATGTTAAAAAACGCGGCAAGCATGACAAAAAAACCTCCAAAAACGCTCAAAAGCAACATGCATAGGTGTGAATCGAGCCTTAGAGAGTATAAACTTATGGACATAGATGTGGAGACCTTAAGGAATCATCAGAAGCTGAAAAAAACAGTAGAAGACAAAATAATAATGAGTCCAATCAAAAATTATTCATATAAAGTAACAAAAGGAATATGGGAGGCTGTATCATACCCAGCATTAACAAATGAGCAAAAAGATCTAAACTGGAACAGTGTGAAAGAGTGCTTACCTACTAGAAATTTTCAATATGGACGAAGTCTAGTAAGAAACCCTAAATGTGTAAAGGAGTTTTGCGGTTCAGACGAAACGGTGATGCACATTTTTTGGAACTGTACTTTCGCTCAAAAATGTTGGAGAAAAATGTTTACTCGTTAAGGAACTAAGTACTTTAAAGTCTATGGATTATGAAATAATAATGTATGGTTTTGGAATAAGAAAAGAAGAATTTAGAAGAGTCTGGTTACTTACCTGTTCGATGAAGCTTGCGTTATGGAAGGCCAGAAATATATATATCTATTCAAGAAGAAAGAAATTTCAGGTAATGGATGTATCAGACTTGGTTTAAGTTTTTTATATACATATTTTTTGAAAGATAAAAATGATTTTGGAACTGTGCAAGCTGAGAGATTTTGGAAAACTAAAAATTGGAATAGAATAATGAAAATTAAAAAAAATATATATATATATAATATAATATTTACACGATGATGTGTTTTTAAATTTTAAAGACTCAAGTTTTTAAAAACTGAAGATTTGAGATGTCTGAGTGGAAAAAAAAAAATCTGTTCTTATCAGTTTCCAGGAGTTGGCGCTTGCTTCCGTCCCTGATCTATGGCGAAATAGTGAAGGGATGGCGGTTGCTATGCAAAGCCTGCTGGAGTAAAGGTGACCTGGAGCGGTTTGCAGCCGAAAGGGAAGCCTTCTGATAGGGATGGAGAACCACGGGGTCTGATCCGGAGGGTCGGGCCCCTGGCCTTCTGGCGTAGATTGGGGTAGCTCTAGCTCCAGCCAGTCTTTCGGGAGAGAACACTTACTCCTCTTTTGGGAGGGGGGGAGTGGTTAGTATCTCCCGAATGTAATTAGGCAGGAGGGACTGAACGATGGTGGAGCCTGATGGTAAAGGGCTCTCACCAAGTTTTCTGAACTCCAGGCCTTCCTGGTTGGGGTGGGGGCTGTTGTGGTCTGGGCTGTGGGTCAGGGTTGCTTTGAAAAGCCAGTGGTGAATGTGTCCCTGAAGTGGCAGTTCAGGGGTGCCGTACAGTCACTGTGTTTAGGCACTTGATTTTATGGCACCATGGTCACTTCACCACTACACACGTTTTTCACACCTGCCTCTTGGGCCGAGCCTTTTGGCTAGTACCAGGGGAAATTTTTATGCCTTGCTGGAGGGCCGGCCATTGTATTACACAATGGTCACTTTCACTCTCCCATCTTATTATCTCCCTCACTCTTTTTATGTACCCCAGTGCTTGTCACTTTTTTGTATTCCTTTGTTTGTAATGTATACACGTTTTGTCACTGTGTGGCGAGTAGGGTGTGGGTCCTCGGGCCTACTCTGAAAGTCTTGGGAAGGGATGGACATAGGCCTTCTGGCTTGGTTTGCCCTCTCCTTTGGGGGTCTCCCTTCGGGGGAGCCCCACCTGTAATTGGGTTGGTCTGTTTCGGCAGACCTTCCAGTAAACAGGGGTCCGCCTGGTTTTGGCCAGATGGACCCATTGTATAAGTACCTCAGTCCCTGTCTGGAGCCTAACACCCGGGGGATCAGGGTAAGGTCTTTCCCTAATGGAGGACTCTGAACACCTGTTGCACATTTTTGTGTTTCACTCTCTATGTGTGGGCATTTTTTTTTGGCACCAGGTGGAAGTTTTTGAGGTGTGTTTACACGCCACTGGCTTTAAAAAAAAAAAAAAAAAAACCAGCTGCCATTGAGATCCAGGCGACAGAGACGGGATGCCAACCAGAGGGATAGGAACCATTCTCCACAGCGTCCTACCTGCACCATCTGCTTGGAGGATTTGTTGGAAGGAGGAGAATCGTACAGACTTCCCTGCACCCATCGCTATCACTCTTCCTGCATCGCAGAGTGGTTGAGTAGAGCCCTGAGTGCCAGGAGTTGGCCCAACTGCTGGGCTTACGTCCCTATTGCTGATCGGGTAAGTATTATACTGCTAAATTTTTTGAATTGGTATTTTTCTTTAAGAAACCCTTTATTAAATGTAATTTATTTTTCCAACAGCCATATTTGCTCATTACCTATGTCAGAGGAGTGAGAATTCTTCAACCTCATATGCCTGGACAAAGCTGGGAAGAGTCACAATGAATTCCTATACCAGTGCATTCATTGGTAAGTATTAATTGTCTGTTTTAATGAAAAAAAATAGACTGTTTATTGTAGTCGGTTCACAAATACAACACAGATTATAGATAGACAAGACATATATAGGATATACATCCAACAATGCAACTGCAGACAGAATACAGTAGCAGTAAGGGAGGCATGTCCCCTTCAAAGAAGTGAAGTAATTGAAAACATATGAAAAGAGAACAACAAATAGAACTAGAACTGGGTTCCAAATAGGGTTATACCACCTTCCAAAAGTTTCCCCACACCTTCTTCAAACTGGATGTTGTGCCAAAGATCCCTAATGCCCCCATCGCTGCCCCAGGTATCACCTTACAGCCATAATGCTCAACAAATATGTGCAGCACTATAAATAGTGGTGATATCAGTGGTAAAACACACCACAAAAAGCAGAATTAAATAACAAAAAACCTCTGAAGAGTGAACACAATACATCCTCTGAAGATTGAACCCAATAAAGCGAAAATCCTCTGAAGAATAAACTCTAAGGGGTAGATTTACTAAAGGCAAATAGACTGTGCACTTTGCAAAATGCAGTAACACTCTGCAAGAGCAGTTGCTCCAGAGCTTAGTAAATGAGCATAAACTCTGCTGACTTCCATCAGCTAATCATGTGCAAGCAAAAATGCTTTTTATTTTCTTTGCATGTGATTGGGTATACTTTGTAAAGTGAAACTTTACCTACTTTACTAAGCTCTGGAGCAACTGCACTTGCAAAGTTCACAGTCTTTAATAAATTTACCCTTAAATCTTAATGTTGTTTTCCTGGACTAACATAATTTGGAAACCTTTGTGGATGTGAGTAGTTATGGTCTCTCAATTCTCCTCTGTCAGGTCCAGACCTAGCTCCCTTTCCTATGCTACACAGTCTATGTCCGATTTGGCTAGGTGATCACCAAATTGAAAGAGGTAAATAGATGAGATTAAAAGAAAAGTTGACCTTTCAATAAAAAAATAATAAATGCACATGTTTTTGCACATAAAAAAATGTGCATTCATTATTTTTTTTCTCAGGAGCCTACAGAACATTGCACCCATGATCAGTGGATCTTGGCTGCAATGTCAGGCACTTACAGACACCTGTTACCCTATCCATGTGTCTGGCCCCCACATCTACATATAGGGTGCCGGCCACATGGATTCCAATGGCGGGGGTGTGTTTTTTTGAACATGTGATTAGAGCCAGAGGCTCTAATAGGCTTCAAAAAAGGGTGGGTTCGGGCCCAGTTGTGTGACAATAGCGAATGATTATTCGCTATTGCCACACTGATCCTCCTCCCAGCCAATCAGGAAGTGGGTCTTGAGACCTGTCACCGATTAGCTGAAAGGACAGGCAATCCTTCTGGACACCTAGGAGGAGGAGGGAGGAGCTGCACAGCGGAAGCCGCCAAAGCCGAGGAGGAGAGGACACAGGTGCCACTGACTGCAACCCACCCACTGCCCGCCGTCGAAGCCGAGGAGGAGAGGACACCGGAGCCGCTGTCCGCCGCCCGTAGGAGCCCGCAACCCAGCTGCCACCTAGAGAGGGTAAGTGCCAGGGAGGTGCCGCAGAACGATCAACTGACCAATGGGGGGGCTGGTTGTTTGCCCCCCCCAAAAAAAAAAACACCAGCCACCACAGCCTTTAAGTGTTTCTGAGGCATTTTTCTTATGCAAACTGATTCAAAAAAATGTCAATTGGCAATTTGCCCTAAGTGCCTAATCTAAATGTATGACCAAAAACAGAAAGAATCTGTGTTGGCATAGGCGTGTGCCAGGTGTGCCTGGACATACTTTAATCCCCCTGCTGCTTGGCTGCAGAGAAAAGGGCTGGGGAATCTCTGTCCTCAGTCCCTGTTGCTGCCTCAAACGTGAGCCAGTGGTCTGTTTAGCCCCCTGCTATTTCACCAAAGCCCCCCAATAGGGCTCCTAAATAATTGTAAAAAAAAAAAATAATACTGTATATACCTGTATACATAAACACAGACACGTGTGTTTGACCCTTGGGGTGCACACCCTAATGCAATAGGCTGCGCACACCTATGTGTGTTGAAAATCTCCTCCAGGCACAGGAAACATCCTCTACAAAAAATAATTTCCACTTTCTGCTGATCCTCTTGAGCATATAGTTATGATTGTGAGGGGGATCTCTGCGATGGAATTGCCTGATCTGAACACCTATGACACCAATTACAGGGGAGCAATTAAAGAAAGTAGTGTTTACAAAGTAGTGTTATACTGTATGTTTTCAGCATAACCCATTCAGAAAATATTAACATAGCATTGTTATGCAGGTCTAGACTGGAGAACAAGATCCACAGCTTCCCAGACATTTTGCATCCATGGTTACGTGATTGACGCCCATTCAAAAATAAATGAATAAAAAACAAAAAAAAAGTTTATATGTTTTTATTTGGAATATATTAATGTATATTTGTTATTACAGGAATAGAATGGGCAATAAGATCTAAGCTTTCCCTGGTCTTCTGCATCATCTCAGCATTGCTGGACGTCAATCTCCATTGCTGGATGATGTGCTTGAGGACGGAGTTACAATGTTTTGGGTTTGTATTTTTTTAACCACTTGCTGTCCATGGCAATTTTTATATTTTTTACACACGTGTGAAGTCAGCGTTTTTGGCTAGAAATTAGTTAGAACCCCCAAACATTACATATTTTCTGAAAGCAGAGGCCCTGAAAGATAACATGGTGGCTGTTGCAATTTTTTATGTCACACAATATTTGCATAGCTATTTATCAAACACAAAGAGTACAGTAGAATAGTGTAGAATTTTATAGTGTTGAGTAGTGTGGCATACCTCCCAACTTTTTGAGATGGCAACGAGGAACACTTATTAGCTAAAGTATGTAGGCATAGTACACACCCACTGTCACGCCCCATTAACCACTTAAGGACCGCCTCACGCCAATGTACGTCGGCAAGGCGGCACGGACAGGCAAAATAACGTACATGTACGTGATTTGCCTCCCGCGGGTGGGGTGTCCGATCGGACCCCCCCCGGTGCCCGAGGCGGTCCCGTTTTGTTCCCCGGCGATCGGAGTGGAGGAGGAGGCCATCCGTTCGTGGCCCCCCCTCGCGATCGCCGCCGGCCAATGGGAACACTCCTTTGCTGCTGTATGCTAAACAGCAGCAAAGGAAGTGATGTCATCTCTCCTCGGCTCGGTAGTTTCCGTTCCGGCCCGAGGAGAGAAGACAGGTATGTGAGAGCACCAACACACACACACACACAGTAGAACATGCCAGGCATACAAAACACCCCGATCCCCCCCTCGATCGCCCCCCCTGTCACAAACTGACACCAGCAGTTTTTTTTTTTTTTTTTTTTCTGATTACTGCTAGGTGTCAGTTTGTGACAGTTACAGTGTTAGCACAGTTACTGTTACCCCCCTGTAGGTCTAGGGTACCCCCCTAACCCCCCCTAATAAAGTTTTAACCCCTTGATCACCCCCCGTCACCAGTGTCGCTAAGCGATCATTTTTCTGATCGCTGTATTAGTGTCGCTGGTGACGCTAGTTAGGGAGGTAAATATTTAGGTTCACCGTCAGCGTTTTATAGCGTCAGGGACCCCCATATACTATCTGATAAATGTTTTTACCCCTTGATTGCCCCCTAGTTAACCCTTTCACCACTGATCACCGTATAACCGTTACGGTTGACGCTGGTTAGTTTGTTTATTTTTTATAGTGTCAGGGCACCCGCCGTTTATTACCGAATAAAGGTTTAGCCCCCTAATCGCCCGGCGGTGATATGCGTCGCCCCAGGCAGCGTCAGATTAGCGCCAGTACCGCTAACACCCACGCACGCAGCATGCGACTCCCTTAGGGGTATAGTATCTGATCGGATCAATATCTGATCCGATCAGATCTATAGTAGCGTCCCCAGCAGTTTAGGGTTCCCAAAAGCGCAGTGTTAGCGGGATCAGCCCAGATACCCGCTAGCACCTGCGTTTTGCGCCTCCGCCCAGCCCACCCAAGTGCAGTATCGATCGATCACTGTCACTTACAAAACACTAAACGCATAACTGCAGCGTTCGCAGAGTCAGGCCTGATCCCTGCGATCGCTAACAGTTTTTTTGGTAGCATTTTGGTGAACTGGCAAGCAAGCACCAGCCCCAGGCAGCGTCAGGTTAGCGCCAGTACCGCTAACACCCACGCACGCACCGTACACCTCCCTTAGTGGTATAGTATCTGATCGCATCAATATCTGATCCGATCAGATCTATACTAGCGTCACCAGCAGTTTAGGGTTCCCAAAAACGCAGTGTTAGCGGGATCAGCCCAGATACCTGCTAGCACCTGCGTTTTGCCCCTCCGCCCGGCCCGGCCCAGCCCACCCAAGTGCAGTATCGATCGATCACTGTCACTTACAAAACTCTAAACGCATAACTGCAGCGTTCGCAGAGTCAGGCCTGATCCCTGCGATCGCTAACAGTTTTTTTGGTAGTATTTTGGTGAACTGGCAAGCACCAGCCCCAGGCAGCGTCAGGTTAGCGCCAGTACCGCTAACACCCACGCACGCAGCATACACCTCCCTTAGTGGTACAGTATCTGAACGGATCAATATCTGATCCGATCAGATCTATACTAGCGTCCCCAGCAGTTTAGGGTTCCCAAAAACGCAGTGTTAGCGGGATCAGCCCAGATACCTGCTAGCACCTGCATTTTGCCCCTCCACCCGGCCCAGCCCACCCAAGTGCAGTATCGATCGATCACTGTCACTTACAAAACACTTAACGCATAACTGCAGCGTTTGCAGAGTCAGGCCTGATCCCTGCGATCGCTAACAGTTTTTTTGGTAGCGTTTTGGGGAACTGGCAAGCACCAGCGGCGTAGTACACCCCGGTCGTAGTCAAAGCAGCACTGCAGTAACACTTGGTGACGTGGCGAGTCCCATAAGTGCAGTTCAAGCTGGTGAGGTGGCAAGCACAAGCAGTGTCCCGCTGCCACCAAGAAGACAAACACAGGCCCGTCGTGCCCATAATGCCCTTCCTGCTGCATTCGCCAATCCTAATTGGGAACCCACCGCTTCTGCAGCGCCCGTACTTCCCCCATTCACATCCCCAACCAAATGCAGTCGGCTGCATGAGAGGCATTTTCTTTATGTCCTCCCGAGTACCCCTACCCAGCGAACCCCCCAAAAAAGATCTCGTGTCTGCAGCAAGTGCAGATATAGGCGTGACACCCGCTATTATTGTCCCTCCTGTCCTGACAATCCTGGTCTTTGCATTGGTGAATGTTTTGAACGCTACCATTCACTAGTTGAGTATTAGCGTAGGGTACAGCATTGCACAGACTAGGACACACTTTCACAGGGTCTCCCAAGATGCCATCGCATTTTGAGAGACCCGAACCTGGAACCGGTTACAGTTATAAAAGTTAGTTACAAAAAAAGTGTAAAAAAAAAAAAAAATATATAAAATAAAAAAAAATAGTTGTCGTTTTATTGTTCTCTCTCTCTCTATTCTCTCTCTATTGTTCTGCTCTTTTTTACTGTCTTCTATTCTGCAATGTTTTATTGTTATTTTGTTTTATCATGTTTGCTTTTCAGGTATGCAATTTTTTATACTTTACCGTTTACTGTGCTTTATTGTTAACCATTTTTTTGTCCTCAGGTACGCCATTCACGACTTTGAGTGGTTATACCAGAATGATGCCTGCAGGTTTAGGTATCATCTTGGTATCATTCTTTTCAGCCAGCGGTCGGCTTTCATGTAAAAGCAATCCTAGCGGCTAATTAGCCTCTAGACTGCTTTTACAAGCCGTGGGAGGGAATGCCCCCCCCCCACCGTCTTCCGTGTTTTTCTCTGGCTCTCCTGTCTCAACAGGGAACCTGAGAATGCAGCCGGTGATTCAGCCAGCTGACCATAGAGCTGATCAGAGACCAGAGTGGCTCCAAACATCTCTATGGCCTAAGAAACCGGAAGCTACGAGCATTTCATGACTTAGATTTCGCCGGATGTAAATAGCGCCATTGGGAAATTGGGGAAGCATTTTATCACACCGATCTTGGTGTGGTCAGATGCTTTGAGGGCAGAGGAGAGATCTAGGGTCTAATAGACCCCAATTTTTTCAAAAAAGAGTACCTGTCACTACCTATTGCTATCATAGGGGATATTTACATTCCCCGAGATAACAATAAAAATGATTAAAAAAAAAAATATGAAAGGAACAGTTTAAAAATAAGATAAAAAAAGCAAAAAAATAATAAAGAAAAAAAAAGCAAAAAAAAAAGCACCCCTGTCGCCCCCTGCTCTCGCGCTAAGGCGAACGCAAGCGGCGGTCTGTCGTCAAATGTAAACAGCAATTGCACCATGCATGTGAGGTATCACCGTGAAGGCCAGATCGAGGGCAGTAATTTTTGCAGTAGACCTCCTCTGTAAATCTAAAGTGGTAACCTGTAAATGCTTTTAAAGGCTTTTAAAAATGTATTTATTTTGTTGCCACTGCACGTTTGTGCGCAATTTTAAAGCATGTCATGTTTGGTATCCATGTACTCGGCCTAAGATCATCTTTTTTATTTCATCAAACATTTGGGCAATATAGTGTGTTTTAGTGCATTAAAATTTAAAAAAGTGTGTTTTTTCCCCAAAAAATGCGTTTGAAAAATCGCTGCGCAAATACTGTGTGAAAAAAAAAAAATGAAACACCCACCATTTTAATCTGTAGGGCATTTGCTTTAAAAAAAATATAATGTTTGGGGGTTCAAAGTAATTTTTTTGCAAAAAAAAATAACTTTTTCATGTAAACAATAAGTGTCAGAAAGGGCTTTGTCTTCAAGTGGTTAGAAGAGTGGGTGATGTGTGACATAAGCTTCTAAATGTTGTGCATAAAATGCCAGGACAGTTCAAAACCCCCCAAATGACCCCATTTTGGAAAGTAGACACCCCAAGCTATTTGCTGAGAGGCATGTCGAGTCCATGGAATATTTTATATTGCGACACAAGTTGCGGGAAAGAGACAAATTTTTTTTTTTTTTTTGCACAAAGTTGTCACTAAATGATATATTGCTCAAACATGCCATGAAAATATGTAAAATTACACCCCAAAATACATTCTGCTGCTTCTCCTTAGTACGGGGATACCACATGTGTGAGACTTTTTGGGAGCCTAGCCGCGTACGGGACCCCGAAAACCAAGCACCGCCTTCAGGCTTTCTAAGGGCGTGAATTTTTGATTTCACTCTTCACTGCCTATCACAGTTTCGGAGGCCATGGAATGCCCAGGTGGCACAAACCCCCCCAAATGACCCCATTTTGGAAAGTAGACACCCCAAGCTATTTGAGAGGTATAGTGAGTATTTTGCAGACCTCACTTTTTGTCACAAAGTTTTGAAAATTGAAAAAAGAAAAAAAAAATGTTTTTTCTTGTCTTTCTTCATTTTCAAAAACAAATGAGAGCTGCAAAATACTCACCATGCCTCTCAGCAAATAGCTTGGGGTGTCTACTTTCCAAAATGGGGTCATTTGGGGGGGTTTTGTGCCACCTGGGCATTCCATGGCCTCCGAAACTGTGATAGGCAGTAAAGAGTGAAATCAAAAATTTTCACCCTTAGAAATCCTGAAGGCGGTGATTGGTTTTCGGGGTCCCGTACGCGGCTAGGCTCCCAAAAAGTCCCACACATGTGGTATCCCCATACTCAGGAGAAGCAGCTAAATGTATTTTGGGGTGCAATTCCACATATGCCCATGGCCTGTGTGAGCAATATATCATTTAGTGACAACTTTATGCAAAAAAAAAGTGTCACTTTCCCGCAACTTGTGTCAAAATATAAAATATTACATGGACTCAATATGCCTCTCAGCAAATAGCTTAGGGTGTCTACTTTCCAAAATGGGGTCATTTTGGGGGGTTTTGTGCCACCTGGGCATTCCATGGCCTCCGAAACTGTGATAGGCAGTGAAGAGTGAAATCAAAAATTTACACCCTTAGAAATCCTGAAGGCGGTGATTGGTTTTCGGGGCCCCGTACGCGGCTAGGCTCCCAAAAAGTCCCACACATGTGGTATCCCCATACTCAGGAGAAGCAGCTGAATGTATTTTGGGGTGCAATTCCACATAGGCCCATGGCCTGTGTGAGCAATATATCATTTAGTGACAACTTTTTGTAAATATTTTTTTTTTTTTTTGTCATTATTCAATCACTTGGGACAAAAAAAATAAATATTCAATGGGTTCAACATGCCTCTCAGCAATTTCCTTGGGGTGTCTACTTTCCAAAATGGGATCATTTGGGGGGGTTTTGTACTGCCCTGCCATTTTAGCACCTCAAGAAATGACATAGGCAGTCATAAACTAAAAGCTGTGTAAATTACAGAAAATGTACCCTAGTTTGTAGACGCTATAACTTTTGCGCAAACCAATAAATATACGCTTATTGACATTTTTTTTACCAAAGACATGTGGCCGAATACATTTTGGCCTAAATGTATGACTAAAATTTAGTTTATTGGATTTTTTTATAACAAAAAGTAGAAAATATCTTTTTTTTCAAAATTTTCGGTCTTTTTCCGTTTATAGCGCAAAAAATAAAAACCGCAGAGGTGATCAAATACCATCAAAAGAAAGCTCTATTTGTGGGAAGAAAAGGACGCAAATTTCGTTTGGGTACAGCATTGCATGACCGCGCAATTAGCAGTTAAAGCGACGCAGTGCCAAATTGGAAAAAGACCTCTGGTCCTTAGGCAGCATAATGGTCCGGGGCTCAAGTGGTTAAAAAATAATTTGATTTAAAAAAAAAAAATTTTTAAAGCCACAAATGCTTTTTTTTTTACCACTGCTATTCCTTTATACTGGCTTTTGAAATATACCAACACAGCAATTTAGAATTTGGATAAAAGGTTTAGCACTGGGAAACACTTTCTCAAAGATAAATAGTTCATTTTATATACAGTTATATGAACCAGACCAATAAGTAGGACAAATGAAGAGGAAAGAGGGACAGAGGGACTTTGTTCCAAATCAGGGACAGTTGTGTAGAGTAGCATAGGGTAGTGTAGTGTAACGTAGTGTAGACAGTATAGTGTAGTGTAGTGTCTGGCCAGAAAGGGATTACCTTGACGCAGTTGGCCAGCTTAAGCATGCATTGCAATGCATGTGAACCAAAAATCCCTGTTTTTATGCAAAATGATAGAAATGTGTAAGGGTGTATAGCATTGTGCAGAGCGTCGATTTACATTTGTTGATATTCATGTGGTCACACCATTGTTGTCTCTTGGCCTAGGCCGTCAAGGCCCAGGCCTAGGGTGGCACTTTGGGGGGGGCGGCAAAAAAAAGCTGCTCCCCACATGAAAAAATGTTTCCCCTCCTCCCGACTCCCACTGCAAAACAGTTTTGCCGTGGTCGGCAGCTTTTGTGTAGCCGCTACACTGTAGTGACAGTGTCATTATGGGGCAGACTGTGCCAGGGGGACAGGGACTGGCGCTTCCCAAAAAGCGGCCAGTGACTGTACAGACCGCCCGCACTTAGTACAACTGCCAGGGGCAGAGCCAGAGCCTAATGCTCCGCCTACCTTCCTCTGCTGCAACCTTACATCCGGCTTGAGCTCAGTGTCGACGAGGGGAACTCCCAGGCCAGCCTGCCTGCTCAGCAAGCACTGGTGCCTCTAATTATATCATGTAAGTGCACTAGTTCCAGGAGGAGTTTGAATGATGTGGTTGTTGGCTCCTGTCTTTGCCCACCTCCTGTCAGTCAGACCTGTGTAGCTAGCACAGAGCTAAGGAGGATTTTAACAGCACTTCCTATGGCTCCAATCCAATCCAATCCATGCTGCATAGATCTGTCCCCAGCAAACAAATGGCTCCAGTAATGTTCCTTGTGGTTTAGACCTGCTGCTTGTCAGACTGTGTAGCAGGAAAACAAGGAGGAGTTTGAATGATGTAGTTGTCTTGTCAGCCCCTGTCTCTGCCTACCACCTGTCAGACCTGTGTAGCACAGAGTCAAGGTGTTTCAGACCACTTCTCTTGGCTTCCCAGACAACGGGGAAGGGACAAAAGCTGCAACTAAATGCCACATGGGTCTGATAGGTGGCAGGCGGGGATAGAAGCTATCTCTGAGGATAGAAAGCACTGTGTCTCTTCCTTCTGTGCTCAACAATAGCAGTTGTGTTTCATTTACAACTGCTTTCTATCTTTGAAAAAGGTCATAGGTGTGCGGCGCTACCTACTAGGCAAGTACCGTATTTATCGGCGTAGAACACGTGCCGGTGTATAACACGCACCCTAATTTTAAGAGGGAAGTTTCAGGAAAAAAAACATATTTTTAAAATAAACAACTTTGAAGCAAATTAAGGGTCAGTGCCCATCAATGTCCATCTGCAACCTGATTAATGCCCATCTGCAGCCTGCTTAATGCCATTTTTTTAAACTAATTTTAGTTAGTTTGCAGCCTCACCATCTCTCATAATTTGCAGCCTCACCATCTCTCATAAAAGCAGCCTGAATCAAGAAATCACCGAGCCGTCATCTCCTCTCCACTCGTCTCTCACGTCACACACACACACACACACAGTCCCGCCTCTGCCATCGGCATTGGACCAGCTCCTGTGATAGGCAGAACACTGGTCCAATGCTGGTGGCGGAGGCAGGACTGTGTGTGTGACGTGAGAGCCGAGTGGAGAGGAGATGACGGCTCAGTGAATTCCGGCGGCGCTCGTCCCCCTCCGAGGTACACGTTCAGCGTATAACACGCACCCCTGATTTGCCCCTGATTTTCAGGGGAAAAAAGTGCGTGTTATATGCCAATAAATATGGTAATTATATAGCAATAGGATCAATCAAATATAAAGTGCTCAATATGCATTAAATTAATGTACAGGTACTGCAATAAAGTTCTCTGTGCTACAAATTCATTAAACAGTCCACATTCAGTGAAAATGTATATGCTCCAAGCTATAATTAATACATAATTTATATACAATAATAAACTGTGATATAAAAGTGCTCAGTGCCTCTGTATGCATTATTCCAGTGCTCCATGTGTCACACTCTGTGCTCCCCTCTTATGTGTTCTCACTAGAGATGGGCTTGGGCATGTTTGAAACCCCACCTGCCCAATCCCACCAGGAAGCTGGCACTGCGCAGCACTAATCACAAGCAGTGAGACATTTCCTGATCTGTGCAGCTGCGGATCGGGAAATGTCTCACTGCTTGTGATTAGCAGTGTGCAATGTCGGCTTCCTGGCGGGAACGGGCAGGTGGGGTTTTGGACACGCCCAAGCCTATCTCTAGTCCTCACTCACCAAAATAATAAGAAAAATCTGTGCCTTGTGAAAGATAGGAAATAAAAGTACCCCCAACAGTCAATGGGACTTTAACGGCAACACTGAGAGTTTTTAGTACAAACAAATTTATTGGTATAAACTATACTATACAAAAACAGTAATATATATAGAAGACAAAAGATTATACAAAATTTGGACAATTTTGAACAATGGTATGAAATGGTGGTGATTCTTGTAAAGTCTTCCACCCGGCCCTAAGCGTTTCAGGACTTGGCAAGGCGTCCCTTCATCAGGGGCAGTTTGTGGAGAAGAATCACACTGTATAGTAAGGTCAAAGTTGAAAAAAGGGTATATCAATAACTTTTACATAAACAATATTAAACAGTTGCTATTGCGTTACAGAACATACGGCATAGTAATCACATAGAGGGAACACATACCCAAACATATCAAAATTGGAGTCCCACTGCCGGAGTCGTGGCGGAAGCCACGCCAGAAAAACATCACCCCAATATCCAAACGGAGACTGAGGTGGACAACTGGTCCCACCTTATCCACACTGGTCCACCCAAATAGCACCAAACAGGAAGCCTCCCCGAAGTAGTCACACCCCCAGATATAGATCACATAGGGATCTTAGGAATAGTAGAAAAGTAACACATGGTTAGGACAAACCTTTATATATTCCCATGGATAGTGCCCTAAAAAAAAACTTTTTTTTAAAATAATTTATTAAACAGCTCCGGCGGGGTCTTCTTCTGGCTTCGGGGGTCCCTGCGGTTCCTCTTCTCCTGGCATCCGGTTGGTTCTTCTCCGCTCTCTCCGGCCTCTTCTCCCGGTGTTCCAGTTCTTTGGCCGGCTCCTCCGCTGTCTTCAGGCCGCTCTTTTGCCAGCAGAGGTCTGGACTTCTAGGCTTCTTGGCTTCTTGTCTTCTTCCTTCTTCTCTTCTCCAGATGTTGACACGACGCTCTCTCCAGGTGGACTGCTTTCTGAGGGCTCCGTTGTGACTTATATAGGCGGAGACCCCGCCCCCTTATGATGTCACAGTCCCTGGGCATGCTGGGACTGTGACGTTTTAGGGGGCGTGGTCACCGGGTGATGTTGACCACGCCCTCTAAAACGTCACAGTCCCAGCATGCCCAGGGACTGTGACATCATAAGGGGGCGGGGTCTCCGCCTATATAAGTCACAACGGAGCCCTCAAAGAGCAGTCCAGCCAGAGAGAGCGTTGTGTCAACATCTGGAGAAGAGAAGAGGGAAGAAGCCAAGAAGCCCAGAAGTCCGGACCTCCACTGGCAAAAGAGAGGCCTGAAGACAGCGGAGGAGCCGGCCGAAGAACTGGAACACCGGGAGAAGAGGCCGGAGAGAGCGGAGAATAACTTACCGGACGTCGGGAGAAGAGGAACCGGAGGGACCCCCGAAGATGGAAGAAGACCCCCGAAGCCGGAGGAAGACCCCCCGGAGCTGTTTAATAAATTATTTTTAAAACCCGTGTAGTGTGTTTTATTATTGACACTTTTTCCCTAGATGAATGGGTAGGGGTAAAAGCCCCCCACCCGCAGACCCTGACAACCAACGGCCAGGGTTGTCGGGAAGAGGCCCTTGTCCTCATCAACATGGGGACAAGGTGCTTTGGGGTGGGGGGGCCCCGCAGGGCCCCCCCACCCCAAAGCACCCACCCCCATGTTGAGGGCATGCGGCCTGGTACGGTTCAGGAGGGGGGGCTCGCTTGTCCCCACCCCCTTTCCTGACCGGCCGGGCTGCGTGCTCGGATCGGGATCTGGTATGGATTTTAGGGGGGACCCCACGCGTTTTTTTCGCCGTAGGGGTTTCCCTTTATAATCCATACCAGACCTATGGGCCTGGTATGCCCCGCGCTCGCCGCAATAGGAAAATTTGTTTTTCCTATTGCAGCGAGCGCGAAATGCAATACTCTACCCTTGCGTCGTACCTGGTCCGTTGGACCAGCATACAGACGAGCGGGCTTTCCGTCGAGCCAGCACACAGACGAGCGGACTTTCCGCCAGAAACTGAGTCCGACGGAAAGATTTAAAACATGTTTCAAATCTAGGTCCGGCGGGCTTTTGGGAAAAAGTCCGCCAGAAAAGTCCGCCGGAGCCTACACGCGGTCGGATTGTTCGGCGGACTCTGGTCCACCGGACCAAGTATGCCAGAAAGTCCGCTCGTGTGTACGCGGCATTAGAGTTTATTCTTCAGAGGATTTTCACTTTATTGGGTTCAATCTTCAGAGGATGTATTGGGTTCGCTCTTCAGAGGTTTTTTGTTATTTAATTCTGCTTTTTGTGGCTGGTTTTACCACTGATATCATCACTATTTATAGTGCTGCACATATTTGTTGAGCATTATGGCTGTAAGGTGTTACCTGGGGCACCGATGGGGCCATTAGGGATCTTTGGCACAACATCCAGTTTAAAGAAGGTGTGGGGAAACTTTTGGAAGGTGGTATAGCCTTATTTGGAACCCAGTTCTTGTGCTATTTCTTCTTTTTTCTTATGTTTTCAATGACTTCACTTCTTTGAAGGGGACATGCCTCCCTTACTGCTACTGTATTCTGTCTGCAGTTGCATTGTTGGATGTATATCCTATATATGTCTTGTCTATCCATAACCTGTGCTGTATCTATAATCTGTGTTGTATTTGTGAACTGACTACAATAAACAGTCTATTTTTCTTTCTTGAACATCACGGGACACAGAGCCTCAGTAATTGCTGATGGGTTATATAGGTATCACTGGTGATTGGACACTGGCACACCCTAACCAGGAAGTTCAACCCCCTATATAATCCCTCCCCCTTGCAGGGATACCTCAGTTTTTAAGCCAGTGTCTTAGGTGATGGACGTGTAAAGATGTCCTGTGCTGAGCTCCAAAGGGATTATCCTATACTGGGGCAGGCCAGGCGAACCGGATCTATTCCAAAGTGTCTTTTCTAGGCCGAATTGGATGGTACCTCGTGTCCGAAGAAACAAGGTTTTACCTGTAACGCTTCTCTTTTTAGAGAGCTGGACCCCGCATATTAGAAAATGTTTTTTCTAGCCTAATTTCTAGCCGGGTGCTTTACAGGGCCAGAACTGTGGATCCCCCTATTCGTAGGGGGCCCCAGTCTCTGATGGTTTTTTCAAGTGAAGCCCACCGTGAGAGGCAAAGATTGGGTCTGTACAACAAACCCTGCGGCTGGATAAGGTAGGGGAGATTCCACAGAATTTTTTAATTCTAGTAGGTTTCTCCTTTAAGGTAACTGCATGCTATGCCTATTGTGACCACCAGGGGCTGCCAAGAGCACAAACCTTCTCATGCTGATGTCTGTCTCAAGTGTTCGACACTGCACAAGCTCCTCCGGACGGTTTAGGTAGGATGGGATGGGGGGCTCTCCTCAGGGATATCTCCCCCCCAGACTACGGGGGGGCTGCAGGTGATCTGTAAGGTGGTTAGACACCGCACTTTCACCGCTGTCGCGGCCGCCGCCGCAATTTGCACAGGGCAGGCCTATCACTACCGGCCTCTCTCTCTCCTCCCCCAGCCTCCTCCATGTTGGTTCAGAAGGGTCAGCTAGCGCGAGAAGCGCTAGTTTTTTCAAAAAACAGGGGGGGCGGGGCGTCAGCACAGCATGCTCAGACGCCCACAGGACCGGCTGCAGGCTATTAAAGGCACTGATTGCAGGTGCACTAAGCCTTCTGGAGGGACACAGAGCTGACGGTCGCATGTAAGGTGGGACACAGGCATTTTCCTAGGCAGCATTTACTAAATTCAAACCAGAAAAAATACTGCGCTATCCCTAGATCTGATCAATAAAGATAAATGTGTATATTGTGAAAAAAAGTTGATTAGTGCTGCTGCAACCATAAATGTGAGAAACATCCACTTATTAAACACTGTATACAAAAAAGGCTGCGCTGCCACTGGTAAGTGAGTGCAAAAGTAAATCACTTAGATAACTGCAGCTAGTGCACCCATGTGTAATGAATAAACCGTGAAGAAAAAATTAAAATTAAGATTAAAATTAAGATATTGAAAAAAATTCAAACATGAATCCCATAAAATAAACATAAAAAACTGAACATGAGAGGTCAGATTCAAAGCTGGATGGAGCAAGCAAAGTCCATAGAGTAAAAAAGGGAGATCGTATGAGCGTGTGGCTGTGTCCCCCAGCCACAGGGTCTCTGCTGAGAGCGAATCTCAAAAGGGTCACCTCTCAGGGGGTCCTCTAGATGGTGCATGAATGCTCAGTCCCCATGGATCATCAGATACAGCTGACACAGACCATCAGACGCGGGCCAATCTTCTGACAGAACACTGACGTGTATTTGAGTGACACACAGAAGGATATAAGCCAATGTGAACTTGGTTAAGAGTCCAGTATAAAAATATTTCATAGAGTCTGTTCCCCAAGACCCGCAGGAAGAGGAGCTCTGGGATAAAGGAGAGGAATCCCTTTCAGAGGATCGGGATGGGATGGATGATTCCTCTTCGGAGGAATCAGGTGGAGAGGGACCCTCTGCGACTTCCCAAGAGGAGAAAGTCTTAGTGCAGATCCTAACTGGATTGGTCCGCTCCACATTTAAGTTGCCCATATCTGAATCAGTTAAAGAACCCTCTTCTTCTTTAGGGTCACCGAAACCTCCTCAAACAGCACAGGCTTTTCCTGTTCATCATTTACTTGAAAAGCTCCTTTATGCTGAGTGGGATCACCCAGATAAACGTTTTTTTCCGCCGAAAAAGTTTTCAACACTTTATCCTATGGAAGAAAAGTTTATGAAAATGTGGGGAGTACCGGCTATTGATGCCGCCATTTCCTCCGTAAATAATAGTCTGACTTGTCCTGTAGGCAATGCTCAGATGCTCAGGGATCCTGTAGATAAAAATATGGAATCCCTATTGAAGGATGTTTTCTCCTTAGCAGGCTCAGTGGCTCAACCTGCAGTAGCAGCGATTGGAGTCTGTCAATACCTAAGAGACCATGTTAAGCAGGTCATCAAGGTTTTACCTGAACAGCAGGCCCAGGGGTTGGCTAACCTTCCAGCGGCCTTATGTTATGTTGTTGATGCCATCAGAGATTCTATCATGCAAACCTCTCGTCTGTCGCTGGGGTTAGTGCATATACGTAGAACCCTATGGTTGAAAGGTTGGTCAGCCGAAGCACCATGTAAGAAGCTCCTGGCTGGGTTTCCATTTCGTGGTGAAAGGTTGTTTGGAGAAGACTTGGATAATTATATCAAGAGAATCTCTTGTGGGAAAAGCACTCTCTTACCTGTTAAGAAGAAGAGTAAACGTCCCTCTTTCAAACGGACTCTTTCCCCAGCGCCGGGGGCTTCAGCCTCCAGGCAGTCTCGACGGCCTCCTCCGTCTGGGTCCAGAGACAAGAGTCAACCCCAGGGACAAAAAAAGTCCTGGGGGAAGAAGCCTTCTAGGGAAAACACTAAGACCTCTGCATGAGGGGCGCCCTTGCTCGCTCGAGTGGGGGGAAGACTGCGACAGTTCTCAGGGCTCTGGCAGGAGGATTTCCAGGACAGATGGGTAATCTCCACGGTAACCTTAGGGTACAAGCTGGAGTTTCAGGAATTTCCTTCTCCTCGTTTCCTCAGGTCAAGTGTCCCCAGGGATCCAGAGAGAAAGCAGTCGCTCCTTCTAGCATTAGAGCGACTTTTGTCGCAGGAGGTCATTATGGTAGTTCCCGCGAAGGATCAAGGATTGGGCTTCTATTCCAACCTTTTTACGGTCCAAAAACCAAATGGGGATGTCAGACCCATTTTGGATTTAAGGGATCTGAACCGATTCCTGAGGATTCAATCCTTCCGCATGGAATCAATTCGGACAGTAGTCTCCAGCCTGCAGGGAGGAGAATTTCTGGCATCGATAGACATCAGAGATGCATATCTGCATGTGCCCATTTTTCCTGCTCATCAGAAGTTTCTGTGCTTCGAGATAGGAGGGCGCCATTTTCAGTTTGTGGCTCTGCCTTTTGGGATAGCCACTGCACCTCGAGTGTTCACAAAGGTCTTGGCTCCTCCTCTGGCCGGATTAAGGGCTCAGGGTATAGCTGTCCTAGCATACCTAGAAGACCTGCTCCTGATCGGTCGGTAGCCTCCTTGAACGGGAACTTGAGGACCACAGTCAAGTATCTGGAACACCTAGGTTGGATCCTCAACCTAGAAAAATCTTTCCTAAAACCAGTAAGAAGAAAGGAGTATTTGGGTCTGATCATAGATACAAGCCAGGAGAAAGTATTTCTACCTCAGGCAAAGATCACTGCTTTAAGGGAGCTGATCCTGGCAGTCAGGACCAAGAAGGGTCCCTCTGTCCGCCTTTTGTATGAGGCTGCTGGGAAAGATGGTGTCTTCATTCGAAGCGGTTCCCTATGCTCAGTTCCATTCAAGACTACTGCAGCACAGTTTTCTGTCGGCCTGGAACAAGAAGGTTCAGGCATTAGACCTTCCGATGCACCTGTCTCAGGCGGTGCGTCAGAGCCTCAATTGGTGGCTCATTCCCAAAAATCTGCAGAAGGGAAAATCCTTACTGCCGGTTACCTGGACGGTGGTAACAACAGATGCTAGTCTGTCGGGTTGGGGAGCAGTTCTGGAACAGTCCGCGGTTCAGGGGGGTATGGTCCAAGACCGAGAGGACCTTACCCATCAACATTCTGGAGATCTGTGCGGTATATCTTGCCCTAAAGACCTGGACTATCAGGCTACAGGGTTGCCCGGTCAGGATCCAGTCCGACAATGCCACAGCAGTGGCTTATGTCAATCATCAGGGAGGCACCAGGAGCCGAGCTGCTCAAAAGGAGGTTAACAAGATCCTAGTCTGGGCAGAGAAGCATGTGCCATGCATATCGGCAGTTTTTATTCCGGGGATAGAGAACTGGCAGGCGGACTATTTAAGTCTCCAGCAGTTACTTCCAGGGGAATGGTCTCTGCATCCCGATGTCTTTTGGGCCATATTCCAAAGATGGGGGGTTCCAGATGTAGATCTCTTTGCATCCCGATTCAACAAAAAGATAGACAGATTTGTAGCAAGGACAAAAGATCCTCTTGCACACGGGACGGATGCGTTGGTGATTCCGTGGCATCGGTTCTCACTGATTTATGCATTCCCGCCTATTCTGCTACTGCCACGACTCCTTCACAGGATCAGGCAGGAAAGGAAGTCAGTACTTCTGGTGGCCCCCGCTTGGCCCAAAAGGACGTGGTATGCGGAAATAGTAAGGATGACGGTGGGTTCCCCGTGGACACTACCAGTACGCTCAGATCTGTTATCTCAGGGTCCAGTGTTCCATCCTGCTTTACAAATGCTAAATTTGATGGTTTTGAGACCCACGTTCTGAAGAGTCGTGGGCTTTCAGGTCCTGTGATATCTACCTTGATCAATGCAAGGAAGCCAGCTTCCATAATGATTTGGAAGTCTGGAAAGCTTATATATCCTGGGGTAAATCCAGGGGGTTGGCATCCCAGAAAATATGTGATTGGTAGAATTCTTGATTTTCTACAATTGGGATTAGAGATGAAGCTGGCCTTGAGTACCGTCAAGGACCAGGTCTCGGCCTTATCAGTATTATTTCAACAGCCACTTGCTTCACATTCTTTGATCCGAAACTTTATGCAGGGGGTGACGCATCTTAATCCTCCGGTTAAGGCGCCCCTAAACCCCTGGGACTTGAACTTGGTTCTGTCTGTGTTACAGAAACAGCCTTTTGAACCAATACGTCAGATTCCTTTGGTCTTGCTGACAAGGAAGTTAATTTTTCTGGTAGCCATCTCTTCTGCTAGAAGAGTATCAGAATTATCAGCTCTTTCCTGTAAAGGGCCTTATTTGATTGTACACAAGGATAGAGTGGTACTGCGCCCTCATCCTAGTTTTTTACTGAAGGTGGTTTCAGATTTTCATCTAAACCAAGACATTGTTCTACCTTCCTTTTTTCCAGATCCCTGTTCTCCGGAAGAAAGATCACTACATTCTTTGGATGTAGTGAGAGCAGTTAAGGCCTATCTGGAAGCGACTGCTCAGATTCGCAAAACGGATGTTTTGTTTGTGCTGCCAGACGGTCCCAGTAGAGGACAAGCAGCATCAAAAGCTACCATTTCTAAATGGATTCGACAATTGATCATTCAAGCTTACGGTTTGAAACAGAGGATTCCTCAGTTTCAGATCAAGGCACATTCCACAAGGTCTATTGGTGCTTCTTGGGCAGTGCAACACCGGGCCTCTATGGCTCAAATCTGCAAGGCCGCAACCTGGTCTTCAGTCCATACATTCACCATATTCTATCAGGTGGATGTGAGAAGGCATGAGGATATCGCTTTTGGGTGTAGTGTGCTGCAGGCAGTGGTACAGGGTCCTCAGGTCTGATTGCACCCTACTTGGTTGTGGTTCCCCCCCTCAGATAGCATTGCTCTGGGACATCCCATCAGTAATTATTGAGGCTCTGTGTCCCGTGATGTTCGAGAAAGAAAATAGGATTTTTAAAACAGCTTACCTGTAAAATCCTTTTCTTTCGATGGACATCACGGGACACAAAGGTCCCGTCCCTCTTCTAATACACTATATTGCTTGGCTACAAAACTGAGGTATCCCTGCAAGGGGGAGGGATTATATAGGGAGTTGAACTTCCTGGTTAGGGTGTGCCAGTGTCCAATCACCAGTGATACCTATATAACCCATCAGTAATTACTGAGGCTCTGTGTCCCGTGATGTCCATCGAAAGAAAAGGATTTTACAGGTAAGCTGTTTTAAAAAATCCTATTTTTTCATTAAAACAGAAAATGAATATTTACCAATGAATGCACTGTGTGACATTGGGGGATGTCTAGCTCAGTGATAGATGCGTTTTACGTGAGTTCACAGCCAACAGGAACTAAGGTTTAAGGGCGTGGTAGCCCACTTTCATTGAAAGTAACCAAAAAGATGAAAGTTCACACAAGCGTTTGGTTTCCCACACAGGGGTTCTTCTCCCAAAACAACAACTGAAAAATGCCAATCCACCTGGCTCTTAAGGCGCGCTCAGCCTTGGGCGCAGCTCCTTGCTGCACAGGCCCACTCCTGGCCTCTAGGAAGGGGCTCTCCTGACACTCCAGGCTTCCACACTCCTCCAAGACTCACGGTCCCCTCTGGTCCCCAAGACTCTCTCTTCCAGTTGTCTCAGCTATGGTCTCCCCGACTTTTCCAGCTGGCCCAACTCTCTGTCCACTGACCTGGAACCTCTCCCACATGGAGTACCGTCTCAAGGATGTTGCCTGGGTTCTTAAACGGTAGCACAGCTCCTTCCTGTCTGCAGCAACTGCTCCAACACCAACTCCTTTCCCACACACACTGAGCTATGCTCAGCTCTGCCTTATAACGGTGTGTGTACCTAGACACACACAACCTGCAGAGTTTCTGGAAAACCCGGACACATGACTGAAGACTCCATCCCTCCCAATGCTCTTTGAAGTCTTCAAGTTTCCAACCCCAATCCAGATTTACAAAATCCAGAGAAAACTTAAAGCATAGTTTTCTCTGCTCACCAATCTTTTGCTGGAACTTCTCAAACTGCTTCTTTGAGAGTCCTGTGTCCATTTTACACACGTTTTCACTAAGACAGGGGCTCTTATTCTCACAACTGGAATAGGAATTCATTGTGACTCTTCCCAGCCTTGTCCAGGCATATGACGTTGAAGAATTCTCACTCCTCTGACATAGGTAATGAGCAAATATGGCTGTTGGGAAAATAAATTACATTTAATAAAGGGTTTCTTAAAGAAAAATACTAATTCAAAATATTTAGCAGTTATATACTTACCCAATCAGCAATAGGGACAAAAGCCCGGCAGTTGGGGCAGCTGGGCCGACTCCTGGCGCTCAGGGCTCTACTCAACCCTTCTGCGATGCAGGAGGAGTAATAGCGATGGGTGCAGGGAAGTCTGTACGATTCTCCTCCTTCCTCCAAATGCTCCAAGCAGATGGTGCAGTTAAGACGCTGTGGAGAACGGTTCCTATCCCTCTGGTTGGCATCCCGTCTCTGTCGCCTGGATCTCAATGGCAGCTGGTAAGGTGCTCGACCCAGCAGAGAAAATCTTGACCACGTTCTTGAAGCAACAGGAGAATCATCACCTGCAATAACAAGGATACATTCATGTCATGGAGAGATGTTCAAAATATATGACACTTTTTTTTACACGCTGAATTTCACATTGCTTCGTCACACAAGGCAGGGTGCAATACTCTATTTTGACCAGTTTGTTCTGGTGGTGCTACCATCACACCCAGCTTTACACTACCAGCTTTAACAGGGTGAATAAATTGTTCACCAATCTGGTCACATACCAGGCGGGTGGTCTGCACCCACACACTCGCACTGTGTGGTGCAGTCCCTCCTTGTTCCCCCAGAGTAGTTCTGGAGTGGTTCTGAACAACCTCCAGTTCCAACACAGACACCTTTTTTTTTACACGCTGAATTTCAGGTATGTTTTTTTTGCATAGTTACATGGTCCACCTTGGATCAATGTATGCATATTCCGTAAAAAAAAAGAAAAAGCACCTTGCTTAGCTAATATAAATTTCAAACATAATATTTATTTGTAAAACAGACATTTCAGTTTAACAGTCCCACTTTGTTGTGAAATAAAGTCCTTGTGCGTACATCAATTATAGGTGCTCCAATATTCAGTGTTCAAACAGAGGTGCCCCACATGGATGTACACTCACCGTTACACATTGACTACCTATCGTTAGAGTTGTCACTTGTGCTTTGTGGGGATATATGACCCCTAGATGGTGATTGCCAAGTCAGCTAGTCCTTAGGACTCACATTGTTTGGTGCCTGTGCTTGGCACCCGGTGTGATCAGAATGTGTATTGTTATAAGGGTATTCCGGCCAGTCTCCGTTCGGACACCGCTGGGTTGTGGTGAGGCTCGGTCCCCTGTATTGGAAATCCGGACAAATGTGTTATTGCGATGACACGATCAAGTCTTGACGTGTTTCAGCCAATAGGGACGTCATCAGGAAGCTCCTGGAGAAACTTGTCGAGGCTTGATTGCATCATCGCGACCACACATCAGCCTGTATTACCAATACAGGGGACCGAGCCTCACCGCAACCCAGCGGTGTTTCCGAACGGAGACTGGCTAGATTACACTTATAACAATACACATGCTGATCACACCGGGTGCCAGGCACAGGCAATGTGAGTGCATCCCATTTATATTTAATTTGTGTTTTTAATAAATTAAATTTTTTCACTATGGGAGCCCTCCTGTCATTCTTTCTCCCCATCCTTGGAGGACCATCCTACGCACTAACTGACTTGGAATTAACCATCTAGGGATCATATATCCCCACAAAGCGCAAGTGGCCACTCTAGCGATTGGTGGTCAACGTGTAAGGGTGAGTGTACATCCATGTGGGGCACCTCTGTTTGAACACTGAATATTGGAGCACCTATAATTGATGTACGCACAAGCACTTTATTTCACAACAAAGTGGGAATTGGGAGTGGGAATTGAAATTATATATTATATAAAAGCTGTGCTTTTTCTTTTTTATGTCACTGTGACGCTAGTAAGCTCACATTTACACTGCTGCTGGCAAACATTTGATTTATTAATCTTTTTTCTTTGGCACAAATGTTTTTTCTTTCATATGCATATTTTGTACCTAGCCATTCCCTGTGGAAGTGGAAAGTCACTGTAGTAGGCTCTGTTACTTCAGCTCCTATGTTGGCCGCCTGCCCTGCTGCGTAGTAACCACAAGGGGTCGTCTGCTCTGCATGGGCATCATTCAGAGAATACATTGCAGTTCTCTGAATGAATGCAAAGCGTTCTGTGATTGGACAAGTTGGAGATTGTGACGTCCCCGCCCCTCCTCTTCACCTCATGCAATCAGAGAACACTATTCGACGTGTGTGCAGGTGTGCTGAAAGGCTCTGCCCAGCCTTCATATGTGAAGAAAGGTCCCCCAAAGAGGGTTGGGACTTTGAAGGCAACTAAATATAGGTACAAAAACCAAATATATAGTAACGCAATTTATTAAATATTATAATAAAAATTCAATATATGCGTAACATAACAATTGACTATTTAAGAACAACATAAAAAAATATACAGTAAATACAAAATGACACTGGTGTTGTCTCCTAAGTAGAGATTACGCCCAACGCGTTTCAGGATCTTATCCTTTCTTCAGTGGAGGTGTCGCCCCAATGCGCGTTATAAGTTAGGGGTGAACCCACATCCCTAGTAGCATACAGAACAGAAACACACTCACAAGGAGTGTAGCTCCTCTAACAGGACTTTTAGAGAGGGTCACTTCCAGTATAGTACAAGAGTAGTGGAGGTTTTTTTTTTTAATTTTTGAATATTAAAGAAAATATATAAGAGGATCATCATGACCTAACAGTAATACATAGATAAAATGGATGCATACAATTGAGGAAAATTAATATACATGGAACAATGACCAATTGTAATGATAAAGTTGATTGAACAACAATAAACATATGACCCGACGTTTCGAGGTAAAAAAGGGGTTGACCTCTTCTTCAAGGGTAGCAACAATTGGTCAGGATGATTTTTTCATCTAAAAAGTTACAAAGCAGAACTGGAGTAAGTAGACAAAAAATGAAACATCTTCATCAATATCAACAGTGAGTATAGAATTTATATCACATGAATCATCCACAGTAATATAATTACAACATTTGTTTGTTTAGCAAATATATGCAGATACTAACCACTCAGGTTCACATAGGGGTTTCCATGACATTCTCAGCATCCAGCAAGAACAGTACGACCAGTCACAGCTACACAGGGGCCCAAGACCAGAGAACAAAAGAAAATACGAAAGGAAAAAGGAGATACTGGCATGAGGCACAGAGACTAAATCCCAGAATGGGCAGAAGAAATCAAGGGCTGCAAAGGACATCCTCGAAGACAAGCACAGTCACCCCTTACGGATGGAACATGCCAGAGCCCATAAACAGGGGCCGACTGGTCATAAACCCGAGGTCACTGAAATAAAAATAATAAAGCATTTAGTAATAGGTTTGCAACAGGAGCCTAATGAAATTAGATCATTTCAAACAGGGCTCCATAGCAGATGATGCAAAGCATAAATGAGCATAGGCTTCAGAAACATACCTACAAAGCTTAGTTTATGGTGTATGGAATCACGGAACCAAAACCTTAAAGCCAGGAGGGGGAGGGCAAGCCACTAATATCAATCCCAAAGTTGTTTATAGGAAGCGTGGTAATCCCACAAGGAGTATCAACAGGGAGTCATCTAGAGTTATAGGGCACATAAGAGAAGAGGCAAAGTGTATAAGTAATAAGCGAGAAGTACGCCTAGTGACTCAAAACAAAGAGGCATCCTGTCACCAAAAGTAGAGAGGTTTACCTTCCAGCCTGTCATTCCTCGGCATCAATCTGTGGAGCGTTAGGAGCAGCTGTGAGTATTAAAACTCACAAAGTTAAATACAGCTGGCTCTAATGGAGGAGAGTCCGTGACAGGTTGGCCTGGGTAGTGGGCGTTCAGAGAGGGGGAGGACGTGTAGCATCTGGATGGATGCCCCCCGAGCACAGCCAGGCCACCCCCCTGGCACGCCCCTAGGTGGAAAAGCGTCCTATCAGGACGTTCGTGCGCGTGTCTACGTCACGAGGCTCCGTACTAGACGGAGCCATCGTGACGTAGGGGAGTCTCGTAGTGCAGAACTGGCGTGTCCGTCGGCATGATAACCATGTCAACAGACTGCCAGAGAGGAGGGGGGCCGAATGCTCCCGAAAAGGCGCAAAGCGGCTCCACGTGCGCCGAGTGGAGGGCCATGCAGCAATTGAAAAGGAATGAAGAAAGGAAATGGGGACTGGGAAAAGAGCAAAGGACAAAGAGAGATAGAAAAGAAGGAAATAAATGTAGAAATGGAAAAGGGGGAGAAGAGGGAGAGAGAACCAGAGGGGAAGAACTAAGAGTGAAGAACAAGCAGGTAAACCTTAGAGCAAAGAGCCTCGATCCCCGAGTACCCGGGAGGGATCAGTCCATACCGGATCCGAGAAGGCACTGGAAGAACAAATGTGACAAGTTATTTCTAAAGTTACAAACTGTCGTATAGATACACAGGATGCATGCAATACAATTCAAACTCTCTAAATTGGATATTATGGCATCCCTAGCATATTCAAAGTCAAATCCTAGAAGGATGGAAAATAACCCAGAAAAGGGGCATATGGTCTAAGAGGACCCAGATCTTATTGGACTAGTGTGCGCTCCAAGACGACAATAAGGAGCTAATTTATTGGTTGGTGGTGAGCATTGGAAGCATAGCCCAAGCTGAATGTTGGACAGATGGACTCTGTAAATTTTGGTCCCGGGGGCCACAGTAAGAATGTGTTAATCTAGGGATTCCCTTTCAGATCCCCGGAGGAAAAACTCCCCAGAAAGGGTCTGAATGAAATCGTACCATTGAGGCCCGGAGGTTTTGACGCATTTAAGCAAAATATCCACCTCTGTTCGGCCTGTATTAATGATTTATTGGTATCCCCCCCCCTCTTAGACCAGGGTGCATTCTGTCCAATATCAAAAAGGAAATCTTGGGGGCAACTCCATCATGTAAGTCCCTAACATGTCTCCCAAGTGGGAGGCTTGGATTGCTGGTCTGCATTGACACAATGTGTCGGTAGGCACGTCGCCATAAAGGCTGAATAGTTTTGCCTACGTAAAAGCGGAAGCAGTCACACAATAAGAGGTACACTACATCAGTTGTCTGACAATTTGCGTAGTGTTTGGAGCAATATTGTTCACCATTAGGAAGTATCACATTACGCGCAGTATTCATAAAGCGACAGTAATTGCACCCACCACAGGTAAAAGTACCTGGTTATTTGCATGGGTCCCGTCGGCCCAAATCATGATATTCACTGGACACCAAATAGTCTTTAAGGGATCTTGCCCTTCTAAAGGTGAAAGATGGACATTTGCTCACATATGGACCTATGGTTGGGTCCATAGAAAAAAATGCCAATATTTACTGGCAATTTTTTTTTGAAGATTTCATGTTAATTGCAAAATTTCGTTATGATAGAGATCGGATTTTTTTTGGTGTTTTTGGAAGAAGGATTGTACAGCAAATCATTCCTTGTTTTCAATAATGCACAATTGTAAGCCTTCTTAAGACATGATTTGGAGTAGCCACGTAGGAGTAATCTTTCCCTCAAGAGATCAGCCTTCTTTTTGAAAGTTATATCATCCGTGCAGTTTCTCTGTGTGCTTAAGCATTGGCTGAAGGGAATAGATGCAATCAAAGCTGTAGGATGAAAACTGCTGGCGTGCAGTATAGTGTTGCCCGTCGTTGGTTTTCTTATACAAACTGCTACTAATCCAACCCCTATCATCCTTGCGGATGATCACATCCAAAAAAATTATTGAGGAATTATCCGAAATCATTGTAAAAGTGAGGTTAAAGTTATTTACATTCAGGCATTTCAAAAATGGTTCAAGTTGGTCTTGTGGGCCGTCCCATATGAGAAAAACATCATCAATAAATCTGAGCCAAACGCTCACATTTTTCATAAAAGGGGCCAGATTGTCAGACTGATTGATCATACGTTCCCACTCCCCCAGGTACAGGTTGGCATACGATGGGGCACACGAGGTCCCCATTGCAACCCCCTGTACCTGGAGGAAGTGGGAGCCATTGAAAGCGAAGTGATTGTGTTGGAGAATGTAGTCAAGAGAACCCAACAAGAACTCACTCATTTTTGGATCAAACCTATTGTCCTGCAGGAAATGTGTCGAATGCAGCTTAGACCCTTGTTGTGGGGTATTGAGCTGTATAAGGCCTCCACGTTGATCGCCACCAGGGTCGACGTGGGGGAGATAATCAATCCATCCAAAATCTGTAATAGGTGAAGAGTGTCACGAAGATAGCTGGGAAGGTTTATCACCAATGGGCGCAAGTGCCCATCGATAAAAGTGCTGAGGTTCTCAGTTAATGAGCCATTTCCAGACACTATGGGTCTGCCTGATGGACGTTTGACACATTTATGCAACTTGGGCAAGGCATAAAATGTTGGAATTTTAGGTTGTTTCGTTTTGATAAACTCCCATTCAGATTTACTAATGACCTGTTGTTCAAAAGCAGAATCCACCAAGGAATAAAATTCCTGGTTGAATTTAGTGATTTTGTTTGCATGGATTTTGCAATACCATTTTTTGTTATCTAAAATTTTCATACACATATCAATGTACTGTGTGTTATCAATAATAACAATATTGCCCCCCTTGTCTGAGGGCTTTATTGTTATATGTGGATGGTCATGGAGTGCTTTCAAGGCTGATCTTTCTTCACTTGATAGATTTCCACAGTCAGATTGATTGGTTTTGATCTTGCAGATCTCACTGCCTACTAGTTTCACAAATGCTAAGACGTTAGAGTTGGTGTTTAATGGGGGGAATTTGTCTGATTTCTTTTTGAATTTGGGCATAGGAGGAAGTTCAGTGTGGTCAAACCGGCCCAGCAGATGTTCTAAATCAATCTGGTCGATCAGATCGGGAGGTTCATTTTCTCCCAATAGACTGACCAGTGTGTCTAGAGCTTTTAGTTCTTGTGACTCAAAATTAGGTTGGGAAGGTGTTTCCTTCGCGTACATCTGTTTAAAGATTAGTTTATGAGCGAACAATTGGAGGTCCTTTATGGCTTCAAATTTATTTATATTCTGATTGGGACAAAAGCTTAATCCTCGTGAGAGGATTTTTAATACCAAGTGAGAAAGTGCATACGTGGATAGATTTACCACATTAAGGTCTTGGGTGGGCATTTCCAATTAATGTATGGACGTGCCTACCGCGTCCCCATTTCATTGTGGGTCAGTGGTATTGAAACCCATTGCGCCACTTCCCTCCTGTGTTGCAATGGGTAGCGATGCAGTAGCGCCTTCAGTAGCTAGTCTTGGAAAAAGGGAATTAGCATCCAATTGAGGAGTTGTGGGTGCCAAATTCCTATTTTGTAAGTTTTTTCCCTGTGCCCCTTATGGGCCTTGATGTTGGACCGAAGTATTATACGTTGCAGTGATGCGTTTTTTTGGATGTTTCCCATTGGACCCACTGTCATTAGAGCCACATTTGGATTTTCTGGATCTATAGGATCCAGCCTGTCCCTTCAACGAATACAAGGACATTGATGAAGCATCTGATAGTTCAGAATCATTGTTGGAATGTTTGGTTCTGGAATTAAATTTGGCTCTAGTTTGTCCGGTCTTCCAATTATAGGCTTTATGCTCAGAAAAAGCTGTTTGGTCCCTCAAGAATTTGCTTTCCTTTTTTATCAGTATATTTTTATTAAATTGTTCCAAGTGTGCATTTAGCTCGTTGTCCAATTGGACAAAGGAGATGTGCGTTTTAAATGGTGTTAATTGTGTATAGAGGGATTCAAGTTCTTTGTCAGTTTGTTTGATAATTTTTCTGTATTCTTCTATCAAAAGGGACATCATGCCTTCTGAGCATGTCGATAACTTATTTTCCCAGGCCTGTTTAAAGGATGGATCCACATGTTCCATGGTGGGAAAAATCTGAATCCGTAGTCCAAACGGGTTGATGTTGTTCCTCATATATTGCTCAAATGAATGTATATGCCAGTGATTCAATGACTTTTTCTCTAGGAGTCTTCTAAGATTTATAAACATTTGGGATAACTCCGAGTCCTTTTGTTCTTTTTGAGAAATTTTTTTATAAAGACCGGACATGGCATTGCCCCAATTTTTTCCAGCATAATTGGTCATGATGTAGGTTCTAAATTATAAGTAAAGTAATTGTAAAGTAAGAAAACGCATAAAGGGAGGACTACCAAGTGAGGAGATGCGTGTTTTCCACCCTAAATTTAAATGGAGGTGGGAGGTGTCGCCCCAATGTGCGTTATAAGTTAGGGGTGAACCCACATCCCTAGTAGCATATAGAACAGAAACACACTCACAAGGAGTGTAGCTCCTCTAACGGGACTTTTAGAGAGGGTCACTTCCAGTATAGTACAAGAGTAGTGGAGGTTTTTTAAAATGTTTGAATATTAAAGAAAATATATAAAAGAGGATCATCTTGACCTAACAGTAATACATAGATAAAATGGATGCATACAATTGAGGAAAATGAATATACATGGAACAATGACCATTTGTAATGATAAAGTTGATTGAACAACAATAAACATATGACCCGACGTTTCGAGGTAAAAAAGGGGTTAGCCTCTTCTTCAAGGGTAGCAACAATTGGTCAGGATGATTTTTTCATCTAAAAAGTTACAAAGCAGAACTGGAGTAAGTAGACAAAGAATGAGACATCTTCATCAATATCAACAGTGAGTATAGAATTTACATCACATGAATCATCCACAGTAATATAATTACAACATTTGTTCATTTAGCAAATATATGCAGATACTAACCACTCAGGTTCACATAGGGGTTTCCATGACATTCTCAGCATCCAGCAAGAACAGTACGACCAGTCACAGCTCCACAGGGGCCCAAGACCAGAGAACAAAAGAAAGTACAAAAGAAAAAAGGAGATACTAGCATTAAGGCACAGAGACTGAATCCCAGAATGGGCAGAAGAAATCAAGGGCTGCAGTAACTCCACAAAGGGCACCCTCGAAGACGGGCACAGTCACCCCTTATGGATGGAACATGCCAGAGCCCATAAACAGGGGCTGACTGGTCATAAACCCGAGGTCACTGAAATAAAAATAATAAAGCATTTAGTAATAGGTTTGCAACAGGAGCCTAATGTCATTAGATGATTTCAAACAGGGCTCCATAGCAGATGATGCAAAGCATAAATGAGTATAGGCTTCAGAAACATACCTACTGTACAAAGCTTAGTTTATAGTGCATGGAATCACGGAACCAAAACCTTAAAGCCAGGAGGGGGAGGGCAAGCCACTAATATCAATCCCAAAGTTGTTTATAGGAAGCGTGGTAATCCCACAAGGAGTATCAACAGGGAGTCATCTAGAGTTATAGGGCACATAAGAGAAGAGGCAAAGTGTATAAGTATATAAGCGAGAAGTACGCCTAGTGACTCAAAACAAAGAGGCATCCTGTCACCAAAAGTAGAGAGGTTTACCTTCCAGCCTGTCATTCCTCGGCATCAATCTGTGGAGCGTTAGGAGCAGCTGTGAGTATTAAAACTTGCAAAGTTAAATACAGCTGGCTCTAATGGAGGAGAGTCCGTGATAGGTTGGCCTGGGTAGTGGGCGGTCAGAGAGGGGGAGGACGTGCAGCATCCGGATGGATGCCCCCCTGAGCACAGCGGTGTGTGGTGCCACCCCCCTGGCACGTTCGTGGGCGTGTCTACGACACAAGGCTCCGTACTAGACGAAGCCGTCGTGACGTAGGGGATTCCATCCCGCGCCGGATTCTCGCGGCGCAGAACTGCCGTATACGTCGGCATGGTAACCATGTCAACAGACTGCCAGACAGGAGGGTGGCCGAATGTGCCCCGAAAAGGCGCAAAGCGCCCCCCCCCCCGTGCGCCGAGTGGAGGGCCATGCAGCAATTGAAAAGGAATGAAGAAAGGAAATGGGGACTTGGAAAAGGAAAAGAGCAAAGGACAAAGAGAGATAGAAAATAAGGAAAGAAATGTAAAAAGGAGGGAGAAGAGGGAGAGAGAACCAGAGGGGAAGAACTAAGAGCGAAGAGCAAGCAGGTAAACCTTAGAGCGAGGAGCCTTGATCCCTGAGTAGCTGGGAGGGATCAGTCCATACCAGGTCCGAGAAGGCACTGGAAAAACAAATGTGACAAGTTATTTCTAAAGTTACAAACTGTCGTATAGATACACAGGATGCATACAATACAATTCAAACTCTCTAAATTGGATATTATGGTATCCCTAGCATATTCAAAGTCAAATCCTAGAGGGATGGAAATTGTCCTTTCTTCAGGGGCATTCCCTTGTGGAGAACAGTGTGCATCTATAATAAAAACATACATTAACGCTAAGAAACATAGAAATAAGGGGCATATAATGAGCATCATTTAGGGCAGGGAAGAAATCACCATACCACCCACCACCCACGCGGTCATGGCCCCACCACCAAATATAGAAAATAAATGTAACCTGATGTAAAAAAAAAAGTAGATTCACTGCTGGATGCAAACCGTGAATAGAGTGAAGTTAAGTCCCAACATCAAGCTAAGGCAATCCTTCAGGCCCAGGTAGTGATAGGTGAACCAATGAGTTCAGGTGTTGGCTGTCAAGAGGCAACCAAAGCCAGATATTTTAATTGCAGGATGCCCACATAATAACATATAAGTGGTCACAAGAAGGAATAGTAGTACCTGTGCAATTTATATAGAATGACAAGAAAAAATAAAAATAGTAAAATATGATATAACTATATTTAAGTGAATTGCATATTTGATATACTGACATAAACTACAATGAATGGCATGGGTTAACTGACAATTAGCCACCAAAATATAAACTAGAAGGCATCTAAACGTTATCCTCCAGTCAGGGCATAAAAAGTCAAAGCGATCATTGCCTAAAGAAAACAAAAAACAAATAAATATTGTTCTATTGTGTCTCATCTAAAATGGAACCACAATCCATAAAGCAACAAATGCTGCCATAAACTTAGTATACAGTGCTAACAGCCAAGCAGACATATCGGCATTAGTCTAAGTTAAACTATAGTATTAATGATTCTGGTCTTATCAAAACAAACATATATTAATCCGGACTATCAAAAAAAAAAAAATTGTTAAGTCAAGAAGTCCATCTATATAACTAAGGATGCCAAAAGCAGCATGTAAGGAAGTCCTTCCGTCAGGGAGCATAAGTGACAATGAAACTTTTTAACACAGGACTTTATATAGGCTGAAAAAATGCCAGCAACTACGCAGTACAAACCAGGTATTAGCTGTGGTGAATTTCATTAACAAGATGCGCGGCGTGTGATCACATCAAGAAGAATAGGGGTGGCATCAGGGGCGTCAGGATGTACGACAGCAGAGTGTGTAATCGCGCATGTGCGCCACTAAACAGGAATCATAACAACAGCGATCAGCTGATGGGCAAGTGGGAGTGTTGTGACGGCACCGAGTCAACCAACGTCTGTCCCATACTAGCACGCATGTGCCATTACAAGAATGTGATTTCATCAAAACCATGCGAGAGCGCAGCAACGAAGAGTCACGTCAGTCAAAAATCACAATCCCACTGCGCATGGGCGCAAATAAGAACAAGGGGTCCCATAATTGCAATGCAGGGCGGAAATATTGGCATCCATATTAGGGACAGCTCGAGTGTGTCAATATATTACAAAAAGACAAGCTCATTAAAAGTGACACTTGATATAAATAAAACACAGGTCATACAACTAAAAAACAATTAAAATTAAATGTTGATAAGGGCGCGCATTGGGTAGGCAAGGCAGACGGAATGCTTTCCTACCCTCAAGGGATGATACAGTCACCGTCAGCAAGCACAGAACACATCACATCAATTCAGAGTCTCACTGTTGGGAGAAAAGTGTACAAAAGAACCTTCAAAATTGGTGTTTTATAACAGATTCTGATTATACATTGCATTTTATGGCCTTTACAGAAAGCGGCATTCTCAACAAAATATAAAACCTATAATAATCAATTTACAAATACTTTTCACATACCCCAGAGCTAAACCCCTCAAGAAAAGGTCTATAACTTAATACACTATTAAGGCCTGGTACATTGGTGGCACATAACTCCATAATCCAACGAGATTCTCGCTGGAGAAGGAGTTTATTCCGATCTCCACCTCTCACATTTGGATGAATCCTATCAAGGATTATAAAACCAGAGTTAGACTTACTGGTAACCCCTTTTCCAGTGGTCTTCCAGGACAGCCCTTGAAGGATGGAGTCCCTCCCATCGCCACAGGAAACACATTGCCCCAGTTCAATGCAAAAACGGCCGTTTTTTCGGGAGCAATGATTTTAATGATGCTTAAAGTAAAAAAAAAAAAAAGTGAAATATTCCTTTAAATATCGTACCTGGGGGGTGTCTATAGTATGCCTGTAAAGTGGCACGTGTTTCCCGTGCTTAGAACAGTCCCTGCACAAAATGTCATTTTTAAAGGAAAAAAAGTCATTTAAAACTGCTTGCGGCTTTAATGTAATGTCGGGTCCTGGCAATATGGATGAAAATCAGTGAGACAAACGGCATGGGTACCCCCCAGTCCATTACCAGGCCCTTTGGGTCTTGTATGGATATTAAGGGGAACCCCGCACCCAAATTAAAAAAGGAAACAGCAGTATACAGGCTCTGTACTCTGAACAGCGGTATACAGGCGGTGCAAACAAGACAGGGACTGTAGGTTTGTTGTTAAGTAGAATCTGTTTGTAATTTTGAACTGATACATTTTTAATGTGTTTAGCTCCAGCCAAAAAATCTATTTTAAGCTTTTTGGAAAACATAGGGAAGGGTTATCACCCCTGTGACATTTGTTTTGCTGTCTGTGCTCCTCTTCAGAAGATTTCACCTCACTTTTTGTCCCAATGACAAATGTTTTTTGAAAATTTTGTTTTTTTTGTGAAACAAGGATTGGTGATAAAGCATCAATGGAAAGGATAAATGTTTTTCCCATATTAACTCTTACAGGAGAGAATTTCCCTTCCTAGGGGTAGATTTCATCTCACTTCCTGTTATCTCCTTCCATTTGCAAGTAGGAGTAGTTTGTAAGTTGGATGTTTGAAAGTAGGGGCCTGCCCTATATACTCAGCAGAAATTTGGGCCTTGGGTGGTGTTGTGGCCACAACACTGTAAGCCCTCTCAGGGCCCTGCTGTGAAATATTAGATCAAGAATTGTAATTACATGCCCCTGTTGAACAGGGGCTGAAAAATTGGGCCTTAGGCACTGGTGCTGGTGCCACAACACTGCAACCCCTCACAGATACTCTAGTTGGAACGCAGGAACGAGCCCTGCTGCAAAGTATTGCATCAGAAATTGTAATTACACGCCCTGTTAAACAGGGGCAGAAAAATTGGGCCTTTGGTGGTGGTGGTGGTGCTGGTGCCACAACACTGTAATGCCCCGTACACACGGTCGGACATTGATCGGACATTCCAACAACAAAATCCTAGGATTTTTTCCGACGGATGTTGGCTCAAACTTGTTTTGCGTACACACGGTCGCACAAAGTTGTCAGAATTTCCGATCGCCAAGAACGCGGTGACGTAAACCACGTACGACGAGACTAGAAAAGGCCATTTCAGAACCAAGCACGGCACCCTTTGGGCTCCTTTTGCTAATCTCGTGTTAGTAAAAGTTTGGCGAGAGACGATTCGCGCTTTTTCAGACTCGTGGCGTTCAGATCGTTTTATGCCGTTCAGTTTGTGCTTGTGGGTTTGTATCTGCTCTTCAGTGCGTGCAAGCAAGTTCCGCGTGACTTAGTCATTGTGTTCTTGTTCGTTCGTTACTGTTTTTCAGGTCGCTCTTCACAGGCCTTGCTGTTCTTCAGTGCGTTCTGTTACTTCGTTCTGAGCAGCCGACCGTTTTCTAGCCATGTTGCGTATGCGTACTCCTCGTAGAGTTCGTGCTGTGTGGGGGCTTGGTGTTGGGGTCCTGACCTTGAAGTCCAGTCCATGAACAGGGTGGGGAGGAGTTCATGGACCAAGAATTGGTTGCTTCAGCGTGACCAGTTCTCTCATATGCCTTTGCTCCGTGAGATCCGTGAGAATAATCCTGATGATTTCAGGAACTTTCTCAGGATGACGGACCCCGTGTTTCACCGTTTGTTGGCTTCGCTGACCCCTTATATTAGCCCCTTATATTATTATATTAGGATACCTGCATGAGGCAAGCCATCACTCCGGAGCAGAGGCTCGTTGCTACCCTGCGGTATTTAGCGACAGGGAGAAGTCTGCAGGACTTGAAGTTCTCAACAGGCATCTCCCCCCAGGCTCTGGGTATCATCATCCCAGAGACCTGTTCTGCCATCATACAGGTCCTGCAGAAGGAGTATATGAAGGTAAGATTTTTATCCTTTAATATCACATTTTATTGTATTTAATGTTTGCTAATATCTTGTATTTCTTTCCTCATTCCCTAATTACCATGATTGTAATATGCTGTGAATGTCCCCTTTGTCCTCATGCATGCTGGTTTTTTAGGTAATTAATTTTGTAGGTCCTTCATACAGATTGTCCTTCACTAACCTCCCCAACATGCTCTCCTGCCCTATATTCACCTCATGTAGTCACTTAACAATGTATTTTATCAGCTCCATAGTAGTGCTTTACCCCAAACACCCTCTAAAATGTTTTGAAATGTAATTTGTGCTTTAAATTCAGGCAGAGTGCCTGAGGCTTTTTTTTTGTGGTGTCCCCAAATCATTTTTAGTAACCCTCCCTCCCCAACTGCTAAGTCAGCTGATACCAATGCTCTATCTATCCTCAATCATCTATCTGCTGACTTTGCAAAACCCATACACACTATACCCATCTCTTTTGTGGTGAGATTTATGGATGAATTCCCCAAAGCATGTAGTGCAAGGGCCTGCCTGTATACTTTCCAATGGTAGTGTTTAAACTTTTTAGATCCTATTATTATCTTGATAGGTAATAGCAGAATGTCCAAATGTGCTCAAATGTGTACAGTGTGTATTTATATCTTTGTATTATGACACTTCTTACCTGTCCAGTGGGCTGCCAATAGTGTAACTAAGGAGGGGCTGTTCCAAGTAATACCCTGTATTTAGGCATTCATCTCTCAATGAAGTGAAGAGGGTTACCTGTCCAAGATTTCCCCACCCCCCATAATGTTAGAAATGGCCCATGAGAGGGGGGGGAGGGGGAATATGATAGGTGTACCTTATACTTTGGTGTTGTTAAATTCCCCTTAATAAATGCTATCTGGAGGTTGCCCCAGAATGTTTGTGCCTAATCTGCTTGCCATGTTTCTGAGCAAAAATATTAATATTTATTTTTTTTCCTCAACAGTTTCCTTCCACGCCACAGGAATGGCAGACTGTGGCCTCCCACTTTGCCCAGCGGTGGGACTTTCCTAACTGCGGAGGGGCAATTGATGGGAAACACGTCCACATCATCCCACCACCCAACTCGGGGTCGTACTATTTCAACTATAAGGGGTTCAATAGTATTGTGATGTTGGCGGTGGTGTCGGTTAATTACGACTTCTTGTATGTAGACGTGGGGAAGAATGGCCGGATGTCCGATGGTGGAGTCATCGCCCAGACGGAGTTCTACAGGCGTCTCCAGAATGGCAGCTTGGACTTGCCAGCTCCAGAGGACAATGTGGAAGGACTCCCATTTGTGTTCGTTGCTGATGAAGCGTTTGCGCTGGGGGACCATCTTATGCGGCCATTCCCAATGAGGACCCTCACCCCGGAACAGAGGGTTTTTAATTACCGGCTGAACAAAGTTCACATATGGTAAAACCTGAAGGCAATATCAGACATGAGTATTTAGGAACTGTGTTTGATATTGCGTTCAGATGGGGTCAAATCACCCCTTGAAAAGCCAAATTTGGAAGATGCACACAAATTGCAGAATGTCAACATGTGCTAGCTGCCATCACGGGGGCTCAAGGGATGTGTTTTGGGGGAGCAAGCCCTTCCTCACCGCTACTTTATTATTGAGGAAGGGGTTGCACCCCCAAAATGCGTCCATTGATCTCCCGTGATGGCACATAGCACATGTTGGCACACTGTGTGCATCCTCCAAATTTGGCTTTTCAAAACATTTAAAAAATATTTTAAACATTGTACCAAACAAAAGTGATTTTGTGGGGTATTAAATTCGCCCCAAAACATCAATGTTATTTTTTTTAATCACATCATTGATTTTTGTCTTGATGTTCTCCAATTCTAAATTGCACCCCATGATCTCCCCGATCAGGATCTGGGCACTTTCTGATGTGAAAGGATCTTGATCCCTAACATCACGATCACCTAAAAAGGGAGAAACCAAACAAAAACAGGTATCAAAAATCTGCCAGCATCCATCTCTTACCTGAGTCTGTGGTCGCAGACACTCACCTGTTGTGGTGCCAATTTCAACCACATCTTCTTCCTCCTCCTGCTCCACTTGGGTTGCGGGTATTTCACCTTCTTCCACAGGTGGGGGGTCCCTGGTCTCCTCAGATGAGGGGTGTCCTCCGAGTCTTTTCTCCCCTATGTAAAACAAAAATGGTATAATTAGCACACAGTGATTTGATGGCAGAACTATAAATAGGAAACATTGCTTGGAAGTGGGGTACAATTGTCAATTTTAGCAGAGTTCCAAGATGTCGCTTGTTTATTGTCCTTTGTCAACCTGCAATACTTTACCTGTTTAGTACAAGCTTCACAGATGGAGACCCCCCTATAGTATACACTGGAGCACCTGTGTGCCCCCCCTAATAAAAATGGTGTTCTTGTGTCCCACACTAGTGCTCCAGCGTCCAGATGTGAAAACAGCTGCTCAGTGTCCTTTCCTTACACAGAATCTAGTTTGCATTTCATTCTAGTAACAAACCCATCTACACAACCAAATATTTTCCAAGTAGGCCCTAAAAAATGTAGGAAAATGCATATGGCCTAAACAATGGTGTTTTAGAGGGCGAAAAAAAAAAAATGTTTGATACGAACGAATAATGGGCCCATGAACATTAAAATTTACATTTTAAACTGTACAATTAAGAAAAGCATATGGAGCAGCACGAACGTAATAAAGACAAAAAGAATAGGAACACAGCACAACTACTTACTTTTTTGCAGCACTCTCCGGATCTTTCGGTACTGCTCGGGCTCTCTTAATTTTAGGTCCGACCACCGCTTCCTGAGCTGATCTTTCGATCGTCGTACCCCGAAATTCCTGTGCAGACTTTTGACCACTTTCGCCATGATCTTGGCCTTTCTGATATTGGGGTTGGGGTAAGGCCCATACTTCCCGTCATAGTCGGCCTTCTTCAGGATGTCCACCATCTCCAACATCTCCCCAAAGGACATATTTGTGGCCTTAAATCGTCTCCTTCTGGATCGGGACGTGTCCGGATCCGGGCTTTCCTCCTCCTCGTTGCTATAATTAGCACGCACCTGCTCTGACTCCGCCATGTGCTCTTCACCCACTGCGCCGAACGAAAAGGGGCGGGGAATAGACTAGAAAGAACGTCAGGGGCGGGCGGAGTTACACGCATGCGCAGTGTGTATAAAGCGTAACACGCGTGCGTAGTACATACGATCTGTGAGCGGACGAAGGAGCATTGGACGCGCCGATCGTAAGAACGAAGGTAAGAGACAAACTTGTGCCTATACTGCTTCTAGATTGAGGCCTATATTGTAACAAGATTAGGAGAGTTTTGTCTGACATTAGGCTTTGTCTTGTGTTGTGTCTTGCAGTGAACATGGATATCTTATTAAAAGATAATGACTTCATGTCACTATTCATTGATATGTTAAGGGAGCTGCCATGTCTGTGGGAGATCAACAACCCACATTACAAGAACCAAACAAAGAGGAAGGCAGCACTGGATAAATTGTGGGAAATTGTGAAGCAGGTGATCCCCACGGCAGACATCACATTTTTGAAGATCTTAATTGGTGGCCTGAGGAGCACATATGTAAGGGAGCGCCAGAAAGTCCAGGATTCGCAGAGATCCGGAGCAGCAGATGACATCTATGTCCCCAGGATGTGGTACTATGACAGGCTGCATTTTCTGGCAGGCCAGACTGAACCCAGGCCATCCCTCTCCAGTCTTCCTTCCACGCTTCCTTCCCCTCCAGCTGAGGCTTCTGATGCCCAACCTGGGCCTTCCAGGCAACAACATGTGGAGGAGCCCAGATTGAACCAGGTGTAGCATTCCTCTAAATATTGCTGGTTGTCCAATCAATGATGTTAACTAGATGTTAGTTTGGAGTACTAATTTAGGATTGTGATTGATGATGCAAAAACTAAAACCATGTCCCTTTTTCATACACAGGGAAGTCTCAGCCAGGAGGTGGCCGGGCCGAGCTGCCTGCCTGATATGCCGGTCCCTCCCCAACACCTGGAAAGAGAAAGTGTCAGGAGGAGGAGTGCCCTAGAGGAGGCTGCCATAGGCCTCTTTTGGAGGGCTACAGAGGCCCTGGGAGCACCACACACCGTGGAGGAGGACATTGCTGCCATCATTGCCTCTAAAATGCAGAGGATGGAGAAGGGACAACAACTCATGTGAGTCGCTCATATTGGAGGCTCTTAATAAAGGTATGAGGGGCCAAATTACATCTCAGACACACCTTTGCGAACTCACAGATGGTCCTCCTCCTCCTCCTCCTCCAGGTCCTACTCCTCCTCCTGCCACATCTCCAACAGCACAGCCACAGCCCGGAATGAAGCGTGGAAGGAAGACCAGAAAGTGAGGACCCTGGATCCAGTCTGGTCGGCCAAAAGATGCAGCCTCTTGTGGTACCACAGCCTGGGGACACAGATGTCATCTGCTGCTTTCCGGATCTCTGGGACTTCTGGACCAGACTGGCCTCCCTTACATATGGACTCCTCAGGCCACCAATTTTGATGTTCAAGAATTGATGTCTGCCCTGATGTCCCAGGCTTCGCTAATTTCTCATGTTTATCCAGTGTTGCCTCCCTCTTTGGTTCTGAGCACTTAAAAAGGAATTTTGTTTTGAATTATACTTGCCTATGTGTGTTTGACTTCAAAAAGGACAGTTGGTTTGTGAGGATTCAGGTACATTTCAAAAATACAATGTGAAATTAACAAGGGACACCAACAACAACAAAAAATCTCCTTGAGATTAAATAATAAAAGATATCAATGGTGTTGTGGTAACTTGACACACAAAGCACACACAAAAATAGTCTGTAGTAAAAATAAAAATAACATTAAACAAAGATCAGCCTTGGAAAAAATACAAACATAAAATCTAAACCAAAAATGGCTTTAAATCACAAAAAAAAGAAAAAAAAAAAATTCTGTCAGATTTGACAAACAACAATATATTCCGGGAATCCCAAGAAAAAAACACAAAAATAACTTTGTGAGAAGTGTGTGTGAATATGAGCAGCAACTCTACTTAATTCTTGTCACATTATAAAGAAGAAGAGAGTGCGCTATATTAAACCATTTTTAACATTGCAGCGTGACGAAAGTGCTGTATCCATTGCGAACGCTAAGTTTACCAGACCGAGCTGTTCCGTGTCGGAATTTCTTCTGAGCATGCACTTTGTGCGTCGGAACAGGCCACACATGGTCGGAATTGACGCGATCGATTTTGTTGTCGGAAAATTTTATCTCCTGCTCTCAAACTTTGTGTGTCGGAAAATCCTATGGTACGGGGCATTAGTCCTCACTCGCTCTTGGTGGGCGCAGAAACGGGCCCTGCTGTGAAATATTAGATCAAGAATTGTAATTACATGCCCCTGTTGAACAGGGGCAGAAAAATTGGGCCTTAGGCACTGGTGCTGGTGCCACAACACTGCAACCCCTCACAGATACTCTAGTTGGAACGCAGGAACGAGCCCTGCTGCAAAGTATTGCATCAAAAATTGTAATTACACGCCCCTGTTAAACAGGGGCAGAAAAATTGGGCCTTAGGCACTGGTGGCGGCGCCCAGAACCAAAAATGTTCTTAAAAGCTATCAGCGTGATCATTGAGGAGGAAGAGGATAATTACTCAGGATAGTCACTCAGCATCAGCATAGGCAGTCTTTGAAGGGATCTGAGATTTCAAAAAAAATTATTTGGTTACATCAGCATCAGGTGCTTGGTAGCTGGTGGTGATCCAAGACTGATTCATTTTTATGAAGGTCAGTCGATCGACCGAGTCGGTGGACAGACGCACCCTGTGATCGGTTACAAAGCCTCCAGCAGCACTGAATGTGCGTTCCGAAAGAACGCTGGATGCAGGACAGGCCAGTAGCTCAGTTGCATACTGTGCAAGCTCTGGCCAGTCATCCATCCTCAAGACCCAGTAACCCAGAGGATTTTCGGTGGGAAAGGTGTCCAAGTCAGATCTTGCCCCTAGGTATTCCTGCACCATGTAAAACAGACGCTGGCGATGGTTGCTGGAACCGATCATACCTTCGGGCTGCAGACTAAAAAATTGTCTGAACGCATCGGTCAGACGGCCACCTTCTCCACCGCTCCTTCTTTGACTGACCGAAGCCTCAGCAACACGTTGCCCAGAAAGAGGAGCTTCTAACCTCCCAATCTCTGGGAACGCGTTGCACAGACCTTTCTGCAAGGCCTCCCAAAGGTGTTTCATCCTCTGCTTCCTCTGCGACGGCAAGATAAGGTCCGCAACCTTACCCTTGTAACATGGATCAAGGAGGGTTGCCAGCCAGTATTGGTCCTTCTCCTTGATACCACGAATACGAGGATCCTTACGCAGGCTTTGCAGGATCAGGGAGGCCATGCAGCGTAGGTTTGCTGAGGCATTCGGTCTGGAGTCCTCTGGGTCACTAAGGACGACATGGTCTGCAGCCACCTCCTCCCAGCCACGTACAAGTCCATGTGTTTCTTGGGACTGATCCCTTAAAGACTGCTGCTGATGCTGAGTGCCAGACTCCACCTCCATACTGACACAGTCCTCCTCCTCCTCCTCCTCTTCCAGTGTGATCGGCGGGCACGCAGGAACACTGTCTGGATAAAGGGGGCCTTGAGAGCTAAGGAAGTCCTCCTCTTTCTGCCTCAAGTGCCCTGTCCATTATTCCACGCAGCGTGTGCTCCAACAGGTGGACAAGGGGGACAGTGTCACTGATGCATGCACTGTCACTGCTCACCATCCTCGTGGCCTCCTCAAATGGTGACAGGACAGTGCATGCATCCCTGATCATGGCCCACTGGTGTGGCGAAAAAAAACCAAGCTCCCCTGACCCTGTCCTGGTTCCATAGTTGCACAGGTACTCATTGATGGCCCTCTGCTGCGTGTGCAGCCGCTGCAGAATGGCCAACGTTGAGTTCCACCTGGTGGGCATGTCACAGATTAGGCGGTTCTTGGGCAGGTTAAACTCCTTTTGGAGGTCTGCCAGCTGAGCACTGGCATTATATGACCGGCAGAAATGCACACAGACTTTCCTGGCCTGCCTCAGGACATCCTGTAAGCCTGGGTACCTGCCCAAGAACCGCTGCACCACCAAGTTAAAGACATGAGCCAAACAGGGCACATGGGTCATTTGTCCCTGTCGGAGGGTGGAGAGGAGGTTGGTGCCATTGTCGCAAACCACCATTCCTGGCTTAAGTTGGCATGGTGTCAACCACCTCTGAACCTGCCCCTGCAGAGCTGACAGAACCTCTGCCCCAGTGTGGCTCCTGTCCCCCAAGCACACCAGCTCAAGCACCGCATGGCATCTTTTGGCCTGCATACTTGCGTAGCCCCTTGAACGGCTATGGTTCCGAGGACCAAGCACAGGAAGAGGCCATGGAGGAAGAAGAAGAGGGGGTGGAGGAGAGAGGTGTGTCACAATCATTAGTAGTGGCAATTTGGAGGCGTGGTGGCGGAACAACCTCCAACACTACTGCACCTTGTCCTGCATCCTTCCCAGCTGCCAGCAGAGTCACCCAATGCGCCGTGAAACTTAGGTAACGTCCCTGTCCATGCCTGCTGGACCATGAGTCAGCGGTAATATGCACCTTACCGCTGACCGCCCTGTCCAGCGACATTGCCTTCCACATGCCAGTAGAGAGCCGGAATCGCCTTCCGTGAGAGTGGCGTTTGGGTACCTGCCACTGAGGAACTGCACATTCCACAAACTCACGGAAGGGGGCAGAGTCTACCAACTGAAAAGGCAGCAGTTGAAGTGCTAGCAATTTTGCCAAGCTAGCATTCAACCGCTGGGCATGTGGATGGCTGGGAGCAAACTTCTTTCAGCTGTGCAGCAGCTGGGGCAGGGAAATTTGCCTGGTACAATCTGACGTCGGTGTACCGAAAGCAGATTGCCCACAAGTGCTTGGCTGTGCCACACCTAATTCTACACCTTCATTCCTCTCAGTGCAGGTCTCAGAGAGGACTGAAGGTATAGTGGGTTTGGAGATCTCAGCTGATGAGGAGCAAGGAGAGGTCCTCTTTGTTCTTTGGTGTGGGTCTTTTAGATACGCTTGCCAACGAACTGCATGGAGTATTTTGAAGCGCGATCCAGTGTTAAGTGAGTACCTCTCTGACGGACCAAATATAGTGTATAGAAAACCACGAGACCTGAGAGGTCTTATAGCCCCCAGTATGGTGAGGGAACCCCTAAATAGGTCCATAAATGCATGGTCAACCATCTTTGACCAAAAAGGTAGTTACAAATGTAGTGTCAGGAACTGTGGCACTTGTCAATACATGTGGCACAGAAAAAAGACAGTTACTGGCAGTGACGGTAGGGTCCACCATCTGAAGCAGTTCATCAACTGTGGGATGGACTATGCGGTCTACGGCATTCTTTGCCCATGCGGACGCCTCTATGTGGGCCGCACCTCCCGTCCCATGAGAGTACGTATTGGCGAACACAAATGCGACATCACAAATACACGGGTCAAATATCCGGTCCCTCGACATTTTCAGGAAGTCCATCACGGTGATCCATCAGGCATGAATGTATTCGGGATCGAGTCTATTGGAGGCGGCCTCGATAGGGGCAGAAGACACCAAAGGCTCTGCAAACGCGAAGCCTATTGGATCTTCACCCTCGGGAGTATGACCCCCGGAGGCTTGAATGAGGACCCTGAGGTTCACAAAATCACGTGACTCAGCAGTGCCCACCCTTAGTGCTCTCATGTGGCATTGCCACTTTTTCCACACACACACACACACCCTTTCTTGCCCCTTCTGCTTCTGTTATCAGGTCGGCTTTGTTCGTTGCAATTTATTAGGTTTTTAATTGGTGTATTATATTTCACATCCTCTAGTGATCTATAATCAGTGTATTTTAATTAGTGCATTCCATTAATTCCAATTATAATTATAATTTTAATAACATTATTATTGTGTTACCATCAGCGATATGTTTAGCATTCATTTGATATAGGTATTCTTTGGCTAGTGACAAGCTTGTCACTTCACATATGCTGCACACAGTAACGAGGAAGGGACCACTTGGTTCTTTTTTGTGGGGTACACGATGAATTTTATTTGCATAATATCACTAAGCAGTCATTATGCTAGTTACTGTTTGTGCTACAGGTGTCCACTCCTTCAGTATCATCCCTGTGTATTATATTTAATTTCTTTGTTTTTTTTTGTTTTTTTTGTTTTTTTTTTGCCTAGGTTATCCGTTCATTTACACAATCTCCTCATACACCCTAGGTTGGTTCATGAGATGTCAGTGATATGGGCATTCACGTGATGTGCAGATTGGCATTGACAATGGTCTCAATGCCATATGACATTTATTATTACAATATAATTGTGTATACATAATCTATTATTTATACACTTGGTCCTACTTCCCCTCAGGTGCACATTCAGCACCATACAGGAGAATGAAATATACATAATATTTCTTGCGGTGCGGTGGCCCCTTTTACTTCATGTGCTACTTTTAGAATATGTCTACAACTTGAGTGCCGCGATTCTGGCATTGTGGCTGGAGCAGCTGCGGTCAGCGGGGCAGACCCATGATCGGGCCGGCGTCAGGCAGATTCTGCGCCTGTGCCGGCCATGTCCCTTCGATGGTCTGCCTCCAGTAACATGGCGCCGAGCGTTCTAATGCCGCTCACGTCACTGGGAGGCGACAGCAGGCGCAGAGGAAATGACGCGCACCGCCTCTTCCTCCTGTCTGGAATGCAAACGCACTGGCGTGCGTTCCAGCACAGGTACAACATGCGGAAACGATCGGCGAGCCGCTCGTATATGCAGAGCGGCTCACACAGAGAGCAAGACCGGACACTGAAGGTACAGTGTCCATTCACATACGCTAGCCTGCTAAGTATATGGCTCCTCCCCCTACTAACATATTTTTCCTTAGCCTGTGCCACTCTGCATCTCTCTGTGATCTATCACATCTTGCCCTTGTCACTGTGTGTTATGTACACCTACGGTTAGCCTTGGCTGTGGCTTTTTGGTAGTACTCAACCACAGTGATACTCATTTAGATTTTATATTTTTATTAACATTATTCATATCCATATTTGATATCATCATTCTTATTATTTTATTATATAATATATATTCATCTATATCATTTTATTATATCAACTCAGTATCATCTATCCACTTGCACAAGTGAGAAGCCTATGAGGGAGGGATCCACTGAGGGGGGGAGGGGCCCCATGTGCTCTCCATACTCCATTGGCTGTGCTTTTTTGGCACACACACTATATATACAGGGACCACTGAAGGAGGGTTCACTGCTGAGCTCTGATGAAGAAGGGACGTGCCCTTCGAAACGCGTTGGCTAGTAGTGATGCCTGTATGTTCCTCTAAGACCTTTGGAAAGCTTCGCTCATCACTATAACTATTTGCTGCTTGTTGCTGCTCGAGTTTTATGGCACCTGATTGTACTACTGCTTGTGAGTAATTTCTTTTATTATTTTATTTAATAAATGTTTTACAAAAGATAATGCACATGGCCGGTGCGCCCCTCTCTCTTTTTATGTCTTTGTTTGCTAGGATTCCCCATCCTTGAGGGCAGCAAGGCCTGTGACTTTTTTCCATATATCTGGTTGACCACTTGTGCGCAGGAGTCATTTTCTTTTTTCTACTCATTGATGGCCCTCTGCTGCGTGTGCAGCCGCTGCAGAATGGCCAACGTTGAGTTCCACCTGGTGGGCATGTCACAGATTAGGCGGTTCTTGGGCAGGTTAAACTCCTTTTGGAGGTCTGCCAGCTGAGCACTGGCATTATATGACCGGCAGAAATGCACACAGACTTTCCTGGCCTGCCTCAGGACATCCTGTAAGCCTGGGTACCTGCCCAAGAACCGCTGCACCACCAAGTTAAAGACATGAGCCAAACAGGGCACATGGGTCATTTGTCCCTGTCGGAGGGTGGAGAGGAGGTTGGTGCCATTGTCGCAAACCACCATTCCTGGCTTAAGTTGGCATGGCGTCAACCACCTCTGAACCTGCCCCTGCAGAGCTGACAGAACCTCTGCCCCAGTGTGGCTCCTGTCCCCCAAGCACACCAGCTCAAGCACCGCATGGCATCTTTTGGCCTGCATACTTGCGTAGCCCCTTGAACGGCTACGGTTCCGAGGACCAAGCACAGGAAGAGGCCATGGAGGAAGAAGAAGAAGAGGGGGTGGAGGAGAGAGGTGTGTCACAATCATTAGTAGTGGCAATTTGGAGGTGTGGTAGCGGAACAACCTCCAACACTACTGCACCTTGTCCTGCATCCTTCCCAGCTGCCAGCAGAGTCAACCAATGCGCCGTGAAACTTAGGTAACGTCCCTGTCCATGCCTGCTGGACCATGAGTCAGCGGTAATATGCACCTTACCGCTGACCGCCCTGTCCAGCGACATTGCCTTCCACATGCCAGTAGATAGCCGGAATCGCCTTCCGTGAGAAAAAGTGGCGTTTGGGTACCTGCCACTGAGGAACTGCACATTCCACAAACTCACGGAAGGGGGCAGAGTCTACCAACTGAAAAGGCAGCAGTTGAAGTGCTAGCAATTTTGCCAAGCTAGCATTCAACCGCAGGGCATGTGGATGGCTGGGAGCAAACTTCTTTCAGCTGTGCAGCAGCTGGGGCAGGGAAATTTGCCTGGTACAATCTGACGTCGGTGTACCGAAAGCAGATTGCCCACAAGTACTTGGCTGTGCCACACCTAATTCTACACCTTCATTCCTCTCAGTGCAGGTCTCAGAGAGGACTGAAGGTATAGTGGGTTTGGAGATCTCAGCTCATAAGGAGCAAGGAGAGGTCCTCTTTGTTCTTTGGTGTGGGTCTTTTAGATACGCTTGCCAACGAACTGCATGGCAGGTCAACATATGTCTGGTCAAGCATGTGGTGCCCAAGCAGGAGATGTTTTGGCCACGCGAGATACGCTTGAGACATATGTTGCAAATAGCAGTGGTGCGATCTGATGCACTGGTCTCAAAAAAGGCCCACACCAAAGAACTTTTGGAATAATGTGCAGAGACAACAGCGCCCTGCACATGCGGAGCTTTGGGTGTGATGCAGTCAGTGTGCTGCCCTTAGGCTGGTCCCTGGAGGGCATCCTGCCTCGTCGGTGATGTGCCTCCTCCTCCTCTCTCCTATCAGGCACCCACGTTGAGTCAGTGACCTCATCATCCCCTCCCTCCTCTTCACTGGAGCAAACCTGGCAGTATGCTATACTGCAGCTAGCAAAATCAACTGCCTGCCTGTATTTTGAGAACACCACCAACCTTCTACAGGTAGCTTTAGCTGAACACTGTGCAGAGCTCGCAAAAAACTAACTTGTAGCTTATTTAGCTGCCTGCAGTAGTGATAGGATCAGGAAAACACCAACAACCTTCTACAGGTAGCTTTAGCTGAACACTGTGCAGAGGTCGCACTACACTAACTTGTAGTTTTAGCTGAACACTGTTCAGAGGACGCACTACACTAACTTGTAGCTTTATCTGAACACTGTGCAGAGGTCGCACTACACTAACTTGTAGTTTTAGCTGAACACTGTGAGGAGGACGCACTATCCTAACTTGTAGCTTTAGCTGAACAGTGTGCACTACACTAACTTGTAGTTTTAGCTGAACATTGTGGGGAGGACGCACTACACTAACTTGTAGCTTATTTAGCTGCCTGCGGTAGTGATAGAATCAGGAAAACACCTCCAACCTTCTACAGGTAGCTTTAGCTGAACACTGCAGAGGTCGCACTACACTAAATTGTAGCGTTAGCTTAACACTGTGAGGAGGACGCACTACCCTAACTTGGAGCTTTAGCTGAACACTGTGCAGAGATCACACTAAATTAACTTGTAGCTTTAACTGAACACTGTGAGGAGGACGCACTACACTAACTGTAAATAGTCTGGCTGCCTGACTGTGGTACTAATAGGATCAAAAGAACACCAGCAATTTTCTTCAGGTAGCTGTAAATACTGTAACAAGACAAGCCTGCCTGTCAGTAGGAAGATAACAGGAACGGATCTAGCTAAACTGAATACAGTGTGTATATATACATATATATAAACAACACCTGGGATGCATATATATACATAATACACTGCAAGTGCAGCTAACTCACTGACTGTCCTGCCTAATCTATCTAACTTAAATTAAATGACACTGTCTCTCTGTCTATCTCTTTCAACGCCGGAACACACACTACACAGGGCCGCCGTGAAGGTGGCCTTATATAGTGTGGGGCGTGTACTAAATCCCCTGAGCCATAATTGGCCAAAGCCTCCTTGGCTTTGGCCAATTACGGCTCTCTGTTCAGACGGCGCTGTGATTGGCCAAGCATGCGGGTCATAGTGCATACTTGGCCGATCATCAGCCAGCAATGCACTGCGATGCCGCAGTGAATTATGGGCCGTGACGCGCCACACGAATTTGGTGCGAACGGCCCATATCGTTCGCAATTGGGCGAACAGACGATGTTCGAGTTGAACATGGGTTCGACTCGAACACGAAGCTCATCCCTATTGTCAACCTTTAAATCCTCTAAATGTGTATCCCAGAGGGAAACAGCGGTGAAGGTCTTAATGTTTTGGTATAAAACTCCAGAACGCATTCATCACATTAATCTCGCCCTCTCACCTCGGTGTTGGAGATGTGGAGAGGAGACAGGTTCGCATTTTCATATTTTCTGGTCTTGCCCACTTATACAGACATTTTGGTTAGAGGTGATGCAAACTATTCAAAGTGTAACAGGTATCACATTACCCCTGGACCCTATTCACTATCTACTTGGGCTCCCCTTCCCTGGTATCTCCAAACCAATTAGACGATTAACCTCATATGTACTCCTAGCTGCAAAAAGGGCCATACCGTTTTGTTGGTTGTCCAATACCCCGCCCTCCCATATACAATTTTTACAACTTGTAGCGGAAGTTAGAAGGATGGAATATCTTACAGCTACAGTGCATGATACGGTCTCTCAATTTAATACAATTTGGGAGCTCTGGGATCAATCCAAATATGGGGATCATGTCAACTGAATATTTTTTTTTTGTGAATTGAATATGTTACTCTCAGTAGGCCCTTCCCTGTTCTTTATCTATTGTTCTTCAGTAGATTCCTTCGTTGTGAGACTATATGTAACTATACACACTCTGCAATTTATGTTATTGCTCTTGACAACTGGTTAATGTTATTCTTATACTCGTGTACTATGTAAACAGAGAAATTTTATAGATATATGTTTCCAAGCTGTGAACGGTTGTGTACCTCTCTAATGCTACTTGTCTCATGTTCCGTGATGTACCAAGTGGATTTTTGTTGTTTATTGCATTACAAAAATATATAAAATAAAAAAACTACAATTACAAAAAAAACAAAAAACTTGTCGCCTTGAAAAGCATAGGGAAGGTTTTTAAGAGCTCCCCTCTAGGAGTGCCTGCCTTTAGGTGTTCTTGTAGTTGTGACAACCAGAACTCTAGATTTATAGCTACACAAGAAGTGGCTAGAGCTGGCTTCAGGCCTGCCATTGAAGCATCCCAGGCCCTTTTTAAGACTACGTCTGTTTTCCTGTCCATTGGGTCCTTTAAATCACCCATATCCTCAAAAGCAAGGTCAGACTGTTTTGATACTTTGAACAGTGGATACATCTTGTCATGTCTGGACAATTGAACTTCTTCCTCATCAATTTCCAGTGTATCATAAATAGCGCTCAACAGCTTGTCCACTTCCTCAAGGGACAGCTTGTAATTTGCGGCTTTGTTAGCTACAGCCTGATCCTCATCCTGGTCTGAGTCTGCGTCAGAGGATTCAGGGCTAACTCTACAGGGAGCTGGGTGTTGTAAGGCCTGGTGAAGAGAGAATCGCAGCTGCTCTACTGGTGGAAGCAGACGTGTTTACATGTGCAATTAGCTCCCTGAGAGATTTAAAGGTTGATGTCATCTCATCTTTAAAGGAGCTAAGGAATTTAGCCAAGGGAGAGTCTGCCTCTGATTTGAGTAAGCCTGCGATACACTGTTTGCATAAAGCTTTGTTAGAGCCTGAGGATAACTTGTTTCCACAATTAGGGCACTTCTTACGGCCTGACTTGTCTTCCCTTGGAGTCTCCTTAGCCTGAAAATAAAGAATAGATGAACTCAGCATCAAAAAACCTTTTACACTCTTTAAACACCCATGCTGCAACCACCAAACTGCATAAACCCAGGACAGTGAGGTATCCACCACCATGGAGTACTACAAGTCCCAGCCTTACAACTACCCACATGAAAAAACCTCAGTACAGGGCTTGCCCAGCAGCCTACCTGGGTTTGGCTGGTGCCTGCACCTGCCGGAGTGTCCTGGGCATTTGCCTCCATGGTCCCCCCCCTCCTGCTCCGGATCCCACCGCTAGTCCGGTATTGCTGGACACTGGTCGGGAATAATAGGCCCAGCCTGGGCTTTCCCCTTTCCTCTTTCTCCTTGCGCCTCTGGAGACCGGGAGCCAGAAGTCTCGGTGCACAATGATGGCGCGGTTCCGCCAGAAATGACGCAAACGGCGTCTCCGGCCCCCACCGCAATTGCAGCAAGGAGCTGGGACGGACGAATCCACCTATACTGCTCCTGGGGGAACCTGCTTCACCCTGCCACTGGCACACCTCGGCACTCGAAGGGGGTGTAACGGGTCTGCTCCTATCATGCTGGACGGTACCCCAGCCCAAAAACAATAAGGTAAGGATTATACTGGAGCCAACGAATAGGACCCAGTCCCCCTGTGCAGTCGCCACACCCTTCAGGCAGCCCCTGAGAGATGCAGCCCTTCTCTTGGTTCCTAGCAAAATGTTCCTCCGATGGAGGAAACACAAATGACTGGCCAGGGACCTGAGGGACCGCCTTTTGAACTGTGGCAATGTGTTTCCTGTGGCAATGGGAGGGAATCCATCTCTCAAGGGCTGTCCTGGAAGACGACTGGGGAAAATAAATTTTAGGGGTTTTGCCACCATGAAGGTCCCTAACGTGTTCACCAAGGGGCAGGTCTGGGTTGGCTGTAGTTATACTTTTAATATGTCTCCCTGCCCTTTTACGAAACTCTAGTTTCGTTTTGCCGATATAGAAACTCTTGCATTACAACATGTAAATTACACCTATGGTCTTTCAATTAGCAAAGTGCTGGGATTTGAATATTTTGCCATTGGGTATCATAATGTGAGGTCTAGTATTCATATATTGACATATGGTACAGCCCCCACAAGTCAATGTACCCAGACGTTTACATGGATCTTTCCTAAATTCGCCTACAAATTCAGCATGTACTAATTTGTCTTTTAAAGATGTAGCTTTGCGGAATGTAATGGTCGGGTGCGATGATATATGGCAGTGATGGTGAACCTTGGCACCCCAGATGTTTTGGAACTACATTTCCCATGATGCTCATGCACTCTGCAGTGTAGTTGAGCATCATGGGAAATGTAGTTCCAAAACATCTGGGGTGCCAAGGTTCGCCATCACTGATATATGGGAACATAGGAGGGAGTCAGCCTGTAGGATCTTCCAATGTTTTTTTTAGGATATGTTTGATGTTTTTGTGCTGATTGCTAAACTTCGTTATCAATCTAATGTGTTGTGGTTTTGTGGAGATGTCCTTGTCTTAGAAAAAGTAGATCTATTACATGCCCGCCTATACTCCTTTTTGAGGCAAGTATAAGAATAGCTGCGTTTGAGCAGATGACTTTTTAGACCGTCAGCCTCAATTTTGAAAGAATCAAAGGTAGAGCAGTTTCTCTTGAGCCTGAGGTATTGACTGTATGGAATAGAACGAATAAGCGATTGCGGGTGGGCACTTGACGCATGGAGGATGGTGTTCCCCGCAGTGGGCTTCTGAAAGAGCCCACTGGAGAGACCACCATCCTAATTTTTCTGAACAGTAACATCCAAAAAGGTAATCTTGGTGTCACTATAAGACATTGTAAACTGTAAATTGAAAGCATTCTTGTTGATGGCCAACATAAATGCATTCAAACTTTCAATAGAGCCCTCCCAGATGACGAACACATTGTCTATATAACGATACCATGTAGTGATGGTGCTCATCAGTGGAATCAACTCATCATCCAAGAGAGAACACTCCCACTCCCCCAGGTACAGGTTCACATAAGAGGGGGCACATGAAGTCCCCATAGCGACCCCCTGTACCTGGTAGTGGGACCCATCAAAAGTAAGAGTATTGTGTGTTAGAATATATTCAAGAGCTGATATAATAAATTGATGGATTTTTTTGTCGTCTCTATGTGACTGAGAGAGTATATGTTGTATAGCATCAGGTTCATGTAGTAACCGTAAGAAGGATAGCGGGACCACCAACCGCCTACACAGCCATACACGGCTTTCTCTTCCCCTTCCCTCTGTTCCTCCATATCCCTTTGTCCTGTCAACTCTGCTTGGAGATCGAACACTGCAGCAACTACAGCAGAAACACAGCACTACAGAGAGAAGTATATCTCCCGGAACGGCTGACTTCTACATCTAACAAGTGTGGATTCCCTGCAGCGGCGGTGACGGAAAACAGCTGATTACAGCGATCCTGTTTAGATGCCGACAGCGGGAATCACCCAATAAGCATAAGAGACGGTGAGATGTATAAAGTTCCTCATTTGCTGTTAATGCATCTCGTTATATGCAACTAAATCAACTCTATGTTACACCTCATACAGATACTATGTGTCACTGAGCAACCTATACTACATAAAACGGAAGCTGTTTCTGCAACAGGACATTTAAGAGGGATTTAAAAAGGAACATTCCACATTGTAACAATACTAACTAAATATCTTTTATTTACAAATATTGAAAACAAAGTATCATCTTGAATATACAACATTGACTTTTCTGGTCTATCAAACAACAACCAATATTTGTTTTCCCCTGTATCTCAGGATATCCATACCAGCAATCACATTTGATCAATTGATCGATCGGGATTGATGTATGTATGTGCATGTGAGAATGAGGTATGAAAGGTGAATACGTTTAATGGTGGCCACCGCTAATCCTCTTCAGACATTAGGTCTTTTTAATGTGGTTTGGATTTAGAGGTATACTGTTTTGCACGTTTGTATTTTTGTATCGATATACTTTGTGAACTTATTAGTTTAGTTGGCAAAGTCTGTTACTAGGATAATCAATAAATTGATTAATAGCTATATATCCGGTTTGTCCTCTTTGAAGAATTGCTGCTGTGTGTTATACACAATCTGTTTTTGCTATATGTTGTATAGCCGCTATTCCAAGATGGTGCGGGATAGAACTATATAATGTTTCAACATCAATAGCCACTAATAGGCTATCTGGATTGAGAAAGACATTTTCGAGAATCTATAAGAAATGTGTAGTATCTTTTATGTGAGATGGGAGGTTCATGACGTGGGGCCTAAGAAATGCATCAATATATTTACTCAAATTATCAGTAATGCTCAGGACCTTTGCCAAGAAGAGAATATTCAGCTTTCAATAATTAATAATCAGAAAGATTAATGATACTAATTAATGATCTAATCCCAACAAAGGAATCCTGTATAGGAGAGACACCCGTGCCCAAAGATATATTAGAACCATCACCAGAATGCCCATAAGGGCGAACAATAGAACCACCGTGAGTGTTACCTTTACCAGAATGAAGAACAGATCCGAGGGTAGAGGGGATAGATGGTTGTTGTATTGGTGTAAATTTCACTATGCGTTTCTTTTGTAATATATACTCTTGTGAACGGGATCATTTGGTCTTTTGTGACCTTCTGCCATCATGGTGCGATTTTTGTGAAGCAGAAGCTGTAGAAGAATTAAAAGTGGAATTATACAACTGACCCTTCTGTATAGAATCTCTCTGTTATTCATATGTTTGGTCTATTGCCCTGGTGCCATCTATAGGCCTTCCCTTCTTGGAATGCCCTTTTGTCTCTACTAAATTTTTTCTCCTTAATTACTAAGGTGTCATGAGTAAAAACATCCAAATGATTTTTCACGTTGTCTTCCTGTTCCTTAAAATTAGATGCATTTTTAAGGTGCTGTAATTTGTTATAGACTAAGTCCATATCTTTATCAATATTGCTTATCCGTTTATGGTATTCTTCATTAAGAAGTTTCATCATAGTTGCTGTGCATTTTTGTAGGTTACTCTCCCATTTCTTTTTAAAAGTAAGATCCACCTCTTCTAAGATGGGAAAAATGTGAATTCTAAGACCAGATGGGTTAATGTCCTCTCTTAGGTATCTCTCTCAACTCTCAGTGTGCCAAAACAGCACTGCTTTCTTTTCAACTAGTCTCCCAAGTTGGGAGAAGAGTGAAAGGACCTCTGACTGGGATGCCTCCTGTGTGTCATGTTTGCTATAATAACTGGCCATAAGGGCCTCCCACTCCTGACTCTGAACATGATCCCAACGAAAATTATGTCTAATAGTAGATATACACACAATTTGTTAACAGATTTGTAATATAAACAAAGAAAAAGAAGAAAAAAGATTATTATTATTATTATTAATTTAGAAAATAGTTTAAACAGTATAAGTACTGAACAAAATTTAGGTCGACTTCTGGTGAAAATTAGGGGGACATGTGCAAAATAGGGATGAGCCGAACACCCCCCCCCCCCCCCCCCCCGGTTCGGTTCGCACCAGAACCTGCAAATGGACCGAAAGTTTTAAAAACTTTTCAGGAGCAGGGGTTTTAATAATGCTTAAAGTGAAAAAAAGTGAAATATTCCTTTAAATGTCGTACCTGGGGGTTGTCTATAGTATGCCTGTAAAGTGGCACGTGTTTCCTGTGCTTAGAACAGTCCCTGCACAAAATTACATTTTTAAAGGAATAAAAGTAATTTAAAACTGCTTGCCGTTTTAATTTAATGTCTGGTCCCGGCAATATGGATGAAAATCATTGAGAAAAATGGCATGGGTACCCCCCCCCAGCCCATTACCAGCCCCTTTGGGTCTTGTATGGATATTAAGGGGAACCCCCCACCCAAATTAAAAAAAGGAAAGGTGTGGGGCCCCCAGGCCCTATATACTCTGAACAGCAGTATACAGGTGGTGCAAACAAGACAGGGGACTGTAGGTTTGTTGTTAAGTAGAATCTGTTTGTAATTTTGAACTGGTACATTTTTAAAGTGTAGCTCCAGCCGAAAAAATTTTTTTTAAGCTTTTTAGAAAACATAGGGAAGGGTTATCACCCCTGTAACATTTGTTTTGCTGTCTGTGCACCTCTTCAGAAGATTTCACCTCACTTTCTGTCCCAATGACAAATGTTTTTTTTTTTAAATTTGGGGTTTTTAGTGAAACAAGGATTGGTGATAAAGCATTCAGTGGAGAGGAGACACGTTTTTTCCATATTAACTCTTACAGGAGAGAATTTCCCTTCCTAGGGGTAGATTTCATCTCACTTCCTGTTGTCTCCTTCCGTTTGCAAGTAGGAGTTATTTGTAAGTTGGATGTTTGAAAGTAGGGGCCTGCCCTATATACTCTGCAGAAATTTGGGCCTTAGGTGTTGCCACAACACTGTAAGCCCTCACAGTTACTCTTGGTGGGCGTTGGAACGGGCCCTGCTGTGAAATATTATATCAAGAATTGTAATTACATGCACCTGTTGATCAGGGGCAGAAAAATTGGGCCTTTGGTGGTGGTGTTGCCACAACACTGTAAGCCCTCAAAGTTACTCTTGGTGGGCGCAAAAATGGGCCCTGCTGTGAAATATTAGATCAAGAATTGTAATTACATGTCCCTGTTGAACAGGGGAAGAAAAATTGGGCCTTAGGCAATGGTGCCACAACACTGCAACCCCTCACAGATACTCTAGTTGGAGCGCAGGAATGAGCTCTGCTGCAAAGTATTGCATCAAAAAATGTAATTGCGTGCCCCTGTTAAACAGGGGCTGAAAAATTGGGCCTTAGCCACTGGTGGCGGCGCCCAGAACCAAAAATGTTCTTACAAGCTATCAGCATGATCATTGAGGAGGAAGAGGATAGTCACTCAGCATAACAGGATAGTCACTCAGCATCAGCATAGACAGTCTTGAAGGGATCTGACATTTCAAAAAAAATTATTCGGTTACATCAGTACCAGGTGCTTGGTAGCTGGTGGTGATCCAAGACTGATTCATTTTTATGAAGGTCAGTCGATCGACTGAGTCGGTGGACAGGCGCACCCTGTGATCGGTTACAAAGCCTCCAACAGCACTGAATGTGCGTTCTGAAAGAACGCTGGATACAGGACAGGCCAGTAGCTCAATTGCATACTGTGCAAGCTCTGGCCAGTGATCCATCCTCAAGACCCAGTAACCCAGAGGATTTTCGGTGGGAAAGGTGTCCAAGTCTGATCTTGCCCCTAGGTATTTCTGCACCATGTAAAACAGACGCTGGCGATGGTTGCTGGAACCGATCATACCTTGGGGCTGCGGACTAAAAAATTGTCGGAACGCATCGGCCAGACAGCCACCTTCTCTCCTGCACCCCCTTTTACTGACCGAAGCCTCAGCAACACATTGTCCAGGAACAGGAATCTGTAACATCCCAGTCTCTGGGAACGCATTGCACAGACCTTTCTGCAAGGCTTCCCAAAGATGTTTCATCCTCTGCGACGGCAAGATAAGGTCCGCAACCTTACCCTTGTAACGTGGATCAAGGAGGGTTGCCAGCCAGTATTGATCCCTCTCCTTGATACCATGAATACGAGGATCCTTCTGCAGGCTTTGCAGGATCAGGGAGGCCATGCAGCGTAGGTTTGCTGAGGCATTCGGTCTGGAGTCCTCTGGGTCACTAAGGACAATATGATCTGCAGCCACCTCCTCCCAGCCACATACAAGTCCATGGGTTTCTTGGGACTGTAAATGATCCCTTGAAGACTGCTGCTGATGCTGAGTGCCAGGCTCCACCTCCATGCTGACTCAATCCTCCTCCTCCTCCTCTTCATGTGTGATCGGCGGGTATGCAGCAACACTGTCTAGATAAAGGGGGCCTTGGGAGGTAAGAAAGTCCTCCTCTTTCTCGCTCTGTTCTGCCTCAAGTGCCCTGTCCATTATTCCACGCAGCGTGTGCTTCAACAGGCGGACAAGAGGTACAGTGTCACTGATGCATGCACTGTCACTGCTCACCGTCCTCGTGGCCTTCTCAAATGGTGACAGGACAGTGCATGCATCCCTGATCATAGCCCACTGGCGTGGGGAAAAAAAAACAAGGTCCCCTGATCCTGGTGCCAGAGTCGCATAGGTACTCATTGATGGCCCTCTGCTGCGTGTGCAGCTGCTGCAGCATGGCCAACGTTGAGTTCCACCAGGTGGGCATGTCACAGATTAGACGGTTCTTTGGCAGGTTAAATTCCTTTCGGAGGTCAGCCAGCTGAGCACTGGCATTATATGACCTGTAGAAATGAACACAGACTTTCCTGGCCTGCCTCAGGACATCCTGTAAGCCCGGGTACCTGCCCAAGAACTGCTGCACCACCAAGTTAAGGACGTGAGCCAAACAGGGCACATGGCACAGGGCACATGTCAGTTGTCCCTGTCGGAGGGCGGAGAGGAGGTTGGTGCCATTGTCACAAACCACCATACCTGCCTTAAGCTGGCGTGGCGTCAACCACCTCTGAGCCTGCCCCTGCAGACCTGACAGAATCTCTGCCCCAGTGTGGCTCCTCTCCCCCAAGCACACCAGCTCAAGCACCACATGGTATCTTTTTGCCTGCGTGCTTGCAAAGCCCCTTGAAAGCCTACAGAGCACCACTGGTTCCGAGGACAAATCAGCACCGGAAGAGGCCATGGAGGAAGAAGTGGAAGGGGTGGAGGAGAGTGGTGTGGCAGTATCACCACTAGTAGAATTTTGGAGGCGTGGTGGCGGAACAACCTCCAACACTACTGCACCCTGTCCTGCATCCTTCCCAGCTGCCAGAAGAGTCACCCAGTGCACGGTGAAAGATAGGCAACGTCCCTGTCCATGCCTGCTGGACCATGAGTCAGCGGTAATATGCACCTTACCGCTGACCGCCCTGTCCAGCGAGGCCAAGACATTGCCTTCAACATGCCGGTAGAGAGCCGGAATCGCCTTCCGTTAGAAAAACCGGCGTTTGGGAACCTGCCACTGAGGAACCGCACATTCCACAAACTCACGGAAGGAGGCAGAGTCTACCAACTGAAAAGGCAGCAGTTGGAATGCTAGCAATTTAGCCAAGCTAGCATTCAACCACTGGGCATGTGGATGGCTGGGAGCGAACTTCTTTCGGCGGTGCAGCAGCTGGGGCAGGGAAATTTGCCTGGTACAATCTGATGTCGGTGTACCGATAGCAGATTGCCCGAAAGTACTTGGCTGTGACACACCTAATTCTACACCTTCATTCCTCTCAGTGCAGGTCTCAGAGAGGACTGAAGGTATAGTGGGGTTGGAGATCCCAGCTGATGAGGAGCAAGGAGAGGTCCTCTTTGTTCTTTGGTGTGGGACTTTTAGGTACGCTTGCCAACGAACTGCATGGCAGGTCGACATATATCTGGTCAAGCATGTGGTGCCCAAGCGGGTGATGTTTTGGCCACGCGAGATACGCTTGAGACATATGTTGCAAATAGCAGCGGTGGGATCTGATGCACTCGTCTCGAAAAAGGCCCACACCAAAGAACTTTTGGAATAACGCGCAGAGACAGCGGTGCCCTGCACATGCGGAGTTCTGCGGTGTGATGCAGTCGGTGTGCTGCCCTTAAGCTGGCCCCTGGAGGGCATCCTGCCTTGTTGGTGATGTGCCTCCTCTTCATCCTCCTCTCTCCTATCAGGCACCCACGTGGAGTCAGTGACCTCATCATCCCCTCCCTCCTCATAACTGGAGCAAAGCTGGCAGTATGCTGCAGCTGGGGGAACATGACTGCCAGATTGCTGTCCTTCTTGGACAACCCCTCTCTCTGGGCTCACGTTACTGCCTTCCTCTAACTGGGTACCATCATTGGAGCCTTCAAAATGCTGGGCATCCTCCTTGAGCACGTACCCAACACTGTGGTCAAACAGTTCGGGGGACCCCCTCAGGCTGATATGGTGGGGCTAGGGAAGGAGTGACTGATGCCATTGAGCCGATGGAAGAGGCCACCTTGGCAGCTGCTTTGCCAGACAAAGTACCCTAAGCCTGGGTGAGAGAGGATGAGGAGGATGAGGACGGTTTGGTCATCCACTCTACCAAGTCTTCCACATGTTGCAGCTCAACACTGCTAGCTGCCGAAAAAAAGGCCAAGCGTGTCCCATGGCCACGTGCTGATGAGAATGCACCATCTCCACGATCAGCACTGTTGCCTCTAGACACAGAGTCTGCTTGCCCTCTTTTATTGGCTTGTGACTGTCTGCCTCTCCTTGTTGGCCTTCCATACCTACTAATGGCCTGCAGTGAGATGTAGCTGCACAAAGCTGGGATGTATATATATATACTGATTATACTGCAGCTAGCAGAATCAACTGCCTAACTGTAGTAGTATTAGTATGAAAACACCAGCAATTGTCTTCAGGTAGCTTTAGGTGCACACTGTGCAAAGGACACAGTACACAAACTGTAAATACTGTATCTGCCTGCCTGTGGTATTAATAGGAGCAGAAGAACACCAGCAATTGTCTTCAGGTAGCTTTAGGTGCACACTGTGCAGAGGACACAGTACACTAACTGTAAATACTGTAGCTGCCTGCCTGTGGTATTAATAGGAGCAGAACAACAGCAATTTTCTTCAGGTAGCTTTAGGTGCACACTGTGCAGAGGACACAGTACACTAACTGTAAATACTGTAGCTGCCTTCCTGTGGTATTAATAGGATCAGAAGAACACCACCGATTTTCTTCAGGTAGCCTTAGGTGCACACTGTGCAGAGGACGCACTACACTAACTTTTAAATACTTCAGCTGCCTGCGGTACTAATAGGATCGGAAGAACACCACCAATTTTCTTCAGGTAGCTTTAGGTGCACACTGTGCAGAGAACGCACTACACTAACTTGTAAATACTACAGCTGCCTGCGGTACTAATAGGATCAGAAGAACACCACCAATGTTCTTCAGGTAGCTTTAGGTGCACACTGTGCAGAGGACGCACTACACTAACTATAAATACTGTAGCTAATACGACTAATAGGATCAGAAGAACACCAGCAATTTTCTTTAGATAGCTGTAAATACTGTAAAAACACCTGCCTGCCTGTCAGTAGGAAGAGAATAACAGGAACGGATCTAGCTAAACTGAATACAGTGTGTATACACACACAATAAACTGTAAGTGCAGCTAACTGACTCCCTTGCCTACTCAATCTAACTTAAATCAAATGACACTGTCTCTCTCTCTCTCAATGCCGAAACAAACTACACAGGGCCGACGTGCAGGCGGCCTTATATAGTGTGGGGCGTGTACTAAACCCCCTGAGCCATAATTGGCTAAAGCCACCCTGGCTTTGGCCAATTACAGCTCTCTGTACAGACGGCGCTGTGATTGGCCAAGCATGTGGGTCATAGTGCATGCTTGGCCAATCATCAGCCAGCAATGCACTGCGATGCCGCAGTGAATTATGGGCCGTGATGTGCCACTTGAATTTGGCATGAACGGCCCATATCATTCGTAATTCGGCGAACGGTCGAACATGCGATGTTCGAGTCGAACATGGGTTCGACTCGAACTCGAAGCTCATCCCTAATTATGGATAAAAGAGAGCTTACTATAGATAAGGCAATATAACAAAAATCCGCTGGGAGAGAGAAGCACACTCTTCAGCTTATGGTAAACAAATGAGGCAATTTAAAGCCCAAGTTTGGCGCCAAAAAGATTCCCACCATGCTCAGCTCGCCAAGAACAGTCAACAAGGGAAATAATCCCTTGCTGACTGCATCATAAGGCAGCGACCAAGAAATAACAATGGCCACCACCATAGCTTGGCATCGGAGACATAGTGATGTCAGAACATGGATATCAATACTGGAAATGTGTCACCGCATATACATGCAGTGCGTATACAAAAAAAAAAAAATATTATTGAAAAGTGCCTGTGAATTAATGATCACAAGTGTCAAAATATGATATTCTCGGGAAGGGAGGAGGGTGGGGGAAGGGGATACCGTATCAGAATAAGTCCTCATAGAGGACCAAATATAGCCCTAGATTGTTAATATAAAAAAATATAAGAATCCCTCAGTCAGAAATAGCCACAGGATAGGAGATTTAGCTACAGTATATGTCAAATGTAATGAATCCAGGTCTAAGCTGTTGTAGTCCAAAATAGACTACAAAAACAAGCAAATATGCATATATGTAGCAATTGTTAACGTGGGACCTCCAAGTGAACAGAAACAGAAAATAGCCTATCATTATAAATAAATAAAAAGTTACTTACTAAAGATACGGCAATGTAACGAAAACCCCCTGGGAGAGAGCAGGACAATCTTCAGCTTAGCATCGGTGAATCTACCTACAATATCTCAAACTGACTTGCACCATTTGCACCAACCCTTTACAACACAGAAAGTAGAAAAAACTATTAAAACCTCCCTCACATCAATTCCCCAGGACTTGATGGATATTCTTCTGAATATTATCAAATGTTTGGCCCCATCCTATCACCTCACTTACATCAAGTTTTTGGGGCGGCAATGACCGCTGCAAAATTTCCTCTGGAAATTCTCACAGCTACAATAATCACCCTTCCCAAGCCGGGCAAAGAGCCAAACTTACCACAAAACTTTACGCCAATCTACTGAACGTAGATGTGAAAAGATGCTAGCAAACAGACAAACAAACCTGCTGCCAAAACTGATAAATCATGATCAAGTAGGTCTTGTATTGGGTCGCCAGACTACAGAAGCCACCAGAAGAATGCTAAACCTCCTGCATTTGGTTAAAGAAAAAAGGGGAACCCTACTCGGCTTCTCACATTGGATGCAGAGAAGGCTTTCGACAGAGTGCACTGCAGGTATCTTGGCAGTTTTGGAGAAATTTGGAATGAACGGCCCAATGCAAAGCTCAATATGAGCATTATACTCATCTCTTTAAGCATTTGTTTTTATGGAAGGAATACTTTCCAAAACATTCCAAATTACTAATGGGACCAGACAGGGGTGTCCCCTGTCCCCTATAATTTTTGCCTTAATTATGGAACCCCTAGCGGAGAAAATAAGATTAGATCCGAACATACAGGGCATCATAGCTCACAAACACCAACATACCATATCATTGTTTGCAGACAACGTCATTCTTTCTCTATCTAATCTGGCCATATCATTACCTGCAGCACATGATATATTACAATTGTTCAGCACAGTGTCCTATTACAAGGTTAACATCACCAAGTCAAACATATTAGGAATGCACATAGATAAAAACCTAGAATTGTCCCTAAAATGGATCCTTCCATAACCTTGGACCAAAGACTCCATCACCTACTTGGGAATTAAACTCACCTCCCCCCTCACAAATCTATATAATTTCAACTACATCCCACTAGTCAACACCTTCCAGCAAGAACTCTCAGGTATCCAAAAACACTTCCTAACCTGGTCTGGACGCTTAGCAGCATACAAAATGTTACTACTCCCAAAATTAATTTACTACTTCAGAGCTTTTCCAATTCAAATACCCTCCTTCTTTTTCACAACAATGCAAAGGTAACTATCGAAATTTGTGTGGGCGGGGAGAAGGGCTTAATGTTCTCTTCACATACAGGGGGTCCCCGGGTTACAAACAAGTTAGGGACTGTAGGTTTGTTCTTAAGTTGAATCTGTTTGTAAGTCGGAACAGGTACATTTTCTAAGTGTAGCTCCAGCCAAAAAAACTATTTTTAAGCTTTTTGGATAGCATAGGGAAGGGTTAACACCCTTGTAACATTTGTTTTGCTGTGTGTGCCCCTGTTCAGAAAATTTCACCTCACTTTCTGTCCCAATGACAATTGGATTTTGAAAATTTTGGGTTGTTGTGGAAACAAGCCTTGGTGATAAAGCATCAGTGGAGGTACCTTTTCCCCATAATAGCTCTTACAGGAGTGAATTTCCCTTCCTAGGGGTAGATTTCCTCTCACTTCCTGTTGTCTCCCTCCGTTTGTAAGTAGAAGTCGTTTGTAAGTCGGATGTTTGTAACTAGGGGACCCCCTGTACAGAGCAGACACAAATCTGTGGGAGGCATGGGCCAACCAGTGTTAAAAGATTACTTCACAGCAGCAGTTTTAGACCAACTTAAAAATTGGTTCACTAAACACACTATTAAACCCTGGTGTCAACTAGAACTAGCATGGTTAAATAATCTCCACTCTCACTTCTTATGGCCTCCAATCCACCTAAAAACAGTGACATAGCAGACCACCCCACTATTTGGGAAACATTTCAGGCCTGGTCTGAGCTAAGCCCAAAGGGGACTGAATTTTACCCAACAACTAATATCCCCATCCCTCTAGAAACCCTGCAGTGGATAATCCCCAATTTACGGTTAAACAAATGGTTAGGAAACAATATCCTAAACTTAGCAGACATCACCATAGGGGACAAACTGATGCCTTTTACAACTATTCAACAAAAAATACAACATTCTGAACACAGAATCCTTCACTTACACCCAGATTTCCTCCTACTATCAAAGAACGAAGGTCACCCATATACCGATCTTAGAAAAAGTATGGAAATTTATTCAGTCTTGTAACCCCAAACTGAAAGGCATTACTCTAATTTACAACTCACTGAAGTCAAAAGACGCATTCACCAAGCACAAACCCACTACTGAAATGGGAAAAAGAACTGGGAAAAGACTTCTCAGATCACTACTGGAAAAATGCAATTAAATGCAATCACAGTTCTCTAGGTGCTCAATTTACGAAAAACTTGCTCAAAAACCTATGTTGAGGTGGTATTTTACTCCTTATATGGTTGCTAAATTTTCAAAGGATAACTCAAACCTGTGCTGGAAGGGGATGTGGGCAAGTGGGTACCCTGACACATATGGTATGGTCCTGCCCTAGTCTCCGTAAGTTCTGGTTAGAACTTTACAATTTGATATCAAAGGTGACGGGAGTCCATGCAAAACAGAACATCGAACAAGCCATCCTTAGTATAAATATGACAAACTATCCAATCGCAGTTAGATCTATAGCTATACATATTTTACTGGCAGCACGCTCTGCAATAATGTATAGCTGGAAGTCTAAGCATATTCCCAACTTAAGGGACATCACAGCCAAAATAAATACAATAGCTAAATATGAAAGGATTTTGGCATAAAAAGATGGTAACACATCTAAATATGAAACCAACTGGTCCCCTTGGAAAACCTTTTTCTGACACACCCTAATTACCTAGGTAGTAGTAAGATATCTCACGTAAATCTTTTTTCTTTTCCTTTATGTTGTTCCAAACCACATGTATTCATTATATGCTGTTTTTCTTAAAAGTTAATGCTCAGTTCCAGCATTGAAGGAGCAACCGGGTGGGGAGGGATACCCCTCTCGGGGCACAGCTAGTACCTATGGGGGTGCCCTGGAGGGAGGTTCCTCTCTCTATGTATCTGGTAAATGTAACGTTTTGATAAATTCGAGGAATACTGACTAATAGGAAAAAATAGGACGCAACTTATACGCTATAGCTAAAGAAAGCTACAGTTTGCATTATATCCTTGTCATGACAGCAATATTGAATATGTAAACTTTTGTAATACTTTTCTATATTTGTTGAATATTTGTTCAATAAAAACGATTGAATCAAAATCTCCTCTTCTTGATGGTAAATTAAGTTTGTAGATTCCCTTAAAAAGAAGTCCCCGAGGTTCACCACTATTAAATTTAATAAAGTGAACAGCAAGGGGACGCTAATCATCCTTTTTAAGGATACTTTGAATGTGTTTGCCAACTCTGACTTTGAGTGGTCTTTTTGTCTTGCCCACATAAACTTTGCCACATGGGCACGTTAGCATATAAATAGAATAAATAAGTGCAGCGCTAAGGTTGCAAAAAAGCAAATTTGCATAAATTATATAAATGTGACTTAAACATAAATATATCAAATAAACAGATTCATACATGGTGAAATGTGAATTAACCAAAGAAAAAGTGAAATTTCTGAAAAAATACAGGTATGGTGAAAAATGTGCTAGTATGGTGACTTTACCATAAATCAGGTGAGAGATAGAAATTAGGGTGTTAATATTAAACAGAAACACATCAAATAAACAAAGATTAACACATAATGAAAGTGAGTCCAAACTCAGAAAAAATTTGAATAATTTCTGAAAAATGTGCTAGTATAATAATTTGCTAGTATAACAACTGCACAATAAACAAAGTCCAAAAAACGAAAATGGTGATTTATAAAGTCCAAAAAAATCCAATCAGATGTGCAGTCACGTTAAAAAAGAAACATAAGAAAAAAATGCTGGTATAATGAAAAATGTGCTAGTATGGTGACTATACCATAAATAAGGTGAGAGATAGAAATGGGGGTGTTAATATTGAACAGAAACACATCAAATAAACAAGGATTAACACATAATGAATGTGAGTTCAAACTCAGAAAAAATGAGAATCATTTCTGAAAAATGTGCTAGTATAATAATGTGCTAGTATAACTGCACAATAAACAAAGTTCAAAAAACAGAAATTGTGAATGGTAAAGTCCAAAGAAATTCAATTAGATGTGCAGTCCCGTTAGACATATGGAGGATTCCAATCACCGGTATGAACTGTGAAGGAAAAAAAAGAAGTACCACCACCATAAACAAGGGGAGGCTTACCAGATCTTATTGACTTGGCGGGGCTTACACCACCCAAGTCTGCAGAGCTTATTAGGTTGAACACATCTGTTGGAAATAACCGGTCCTAAATCTGTATCAATCAATCGACCTTGGACGGTCACTGAATAGTGACTTAAAGGCTCCAATCATCGTGAGGAGGGTGGAAGGTAAATGCCAGGAGGGATATATCATGCAATGAAAAGATGGGCTAACATAGCGTGATACCGTATAAAAAAGGCAATTTATTAAAAATAGAATAAAACACTCACATTTGGAAGAGTAGAAAAAAGCATGTATAAAACAAAGAGCGATGCAAACAGGAGGTCCACCCGACGCGTTTCGACTCCACGGTCATCATCTGGGGTGTGGACCCCCTGCAACAGCATCGCTTATAAAGTAAAAATGACCCCAGAACCTGCTAAACGCCGGAAATGGCTCCACATTCCGGTTCCTGTGTCGCGATCCCGGAAGAGAATGCATACCTAGATATTCCAGGTCAACATTATGTGCATGTCTCCATAGTATATGATGTACATAACATAAAATAAAAGGCGGATAAAGTACAGTGCACAGCCCTGTAATTACAAAATTTCCTTATGTCGAACTAACACTTCCTTGTAATGAAAATGAGGCTTGGTTTGGTGATATCTGTCATACAATGTGACCAAGCCTCATTATGAAAACGAGGCTTGGAATTGTGTAATGGCTATCAAATAGGCTAGACAAGCCTCGCTATGAAAACGAGGCCTGGCTAGCTGGTGTCCATTTAATATGGGAAACCAAGCCTCATCTTGAAAACGAGGTTTGAAGTTAAGAATATGTGTAATGGCCGTTGAATAGGCTAGACAAGTCTCGCTATAAAAACAAGGCTTGGTTAGCTGGTGTCCATTTAATATGGGAAACCAAGCCTCATCATGAAAACGAGGCTTAGTATAGTAACCTCCATGTGATTTGGTGAAATAAACATAATAGCATAGTAACTAAACCTCGCCGTATACACAGAGGGGCCGATCACATGCCGTCCCGAGCCAATCAGCAGAGAGTAAATCACAATAACAGAAAAAATGTCCACCCGCCCCACAGAATGAAGAAAGTGCACATGATTGAGTTATTGATACTAAATCCAGCTTAAAGGATCAAGGTGTTCTATTGGATGTAAGTCCAACAGCGCTGCAGCAAGGTCTGAGGTCAGCGGTCAGAAATCAAATAAAATAAACACTGATAGCTAAATATAAACCAAATATAGACAAAAAAGACCCTACTCCAAGAGTTAAATGAAAAACTTAAAAAAAACATTGTTAACAACAATAGAGAGTGGGTTAAAAATAGCCCATATACACAAATAAATAATAAAATAAATTTGTATGTTGAAAAATTTGTAAAAAAGGAGGGGGGGGGGGGGCTTCCAGGTGATATTAGAGCAAAAGTAGGCAATTAAGCTCTATTTAAAAAAGAGTTATGCCCCGTACACACGGTCGGACATTGATCGGACATTCCGATAACAAAATCCTAGGATTTTTTCCGACGGATGTTGGCTCAAACTTGTCTTGCATACACACGGTCACACAAAGTTGTCGGAAAATCCGATCGTTCTGAACGCGGTGACGTAAAACACATACGTCGGAACTATAAACGGGCCAGTGGCCAATAGCTTTCATCTCTTTATTTATTCTGAGCATGCGTGGCACTTTGTCCGTCGGATTTGTGTACACACAATTGGAATTTCCGACAACAGATTTTGTTGTCGGAAAATTTTATAGCCTGCTCTCAAACTTTGTGTGTCGGAAAATCCGATGGAAAATGTGTGATGGAGCCCACACATGGTCGGAATTTCCGACAAGGTCCTATCACACATTTTCCGTCGGAAAATCCGACTGTGTGTACGGTGCACTAATGTCTCACTCTACGTTCATTCTCTGTGGATGGTGGGTCTGTAATTCATAGATCCAGAAGGTTTCTAGTCTGGATACCCCTGGCTGCTAGGTTGCAGGTTCACAGCGCAGTATTCCTTTAACTTTATTTTACGTTAGCATATAGATAACCCGAGTAGTGGAACAGTTTATAAAATTATTCATTTTGAACTTTTTTTACCGTCAGAGCTGGCAAACACATCGGTCCTATCCACAAATTTGCAGACCGTACATCTGCCACAGGGGTACATACCTCTCAGAGGTGGCAGGTCGGTCAACCAATTAGATTTAATTGATCTCTAATATTCAGAATGGACGAAATTGTCTTTAAGTTTGGGAGATCTCTTCGCAGTTAACAGTGGTCGGTCACCTACAATCTGCCCTGACAGTAAATGCCAGTGTTGACCCAGGATACTTTTAACCTGAACCCACTGGGCTCCGTATTTGGTTATTATCCTAACAGGCGCTTGTTGTTGAGTAAGTGCTTTCTTGCTTTTAGTTTTATCCAGGAGATCCTTCCTGTCCACTTGGATTGCTCTCTTTTTGGCCTTTCTGATGCATTTATGCGAGTATCCTCTCTCTCTCTGAACCTGCCATAGAGTTCCTTTGCCTCACTCTCAGTCATCCTCATGTAAGCAGTTCCTTTTTGTTCTTAGGAACTGTCCAACAGATTGTCAGGGCTGGCTCAGCCCTTCCTTCTCTGAGCTGGCCGCTCAGCTGTCAGCTAATTGCAAGCTTTCATCCCTCTCCAGTTAACCAGCTGTTGTGGATGTGCTCCTCAGTCCCGCCTACTTAAAGATCTCCAGCTCACTTCATTCATGCCTTCGCCTTGGCCACATCACAAGAAACCATCTCCTGCATTCCTGTTTAAAGACTGGCTTTGCTGACATCCCTTCTGGCTCCTTATCCTGCTTGCTGTTCCTCTACTTGGATCCCTGACTTCTGGCCTGGCTGATTACCCGATCTGGTTACTGAACTCTGGCTATGCTTTGACTACGTTTACTCTATTTATCTTTTTATTTTTATTAATAAACAAGTGTGATTTTACTGTACTTCTGTCTTGGTCTGGTTCATGATTTCTGACAGTAGGAGAAGGCCGTGAATTCAGAAGATACAGTCAATCCACTTGTTGGTTATATTTTTTCCATATTGGATGAGCAAGATCACCGCATGGATCAGTTTGCAATGGCGTTACAAACTGAGTCACATGGCTCACCTGGAATCCCCCACTGTGGCTGCTCCGGTAAAACCTGAGTTGCAGGCCATCCCTGCTGCTGCGTCAGTCTCTATGCAGGCACCCGCCTTGAGTATTTCCTCTATAAGAGGTACATCTGGTTCTGCCCTGCTTCCCCAGCGATTTGAGGGTGATCCAGTTCAATGCAGAGGGTTTCTCAACCAAGTTGAGATATACTTTGAGATGCTGCCCCAGGCGTTTCCCACGGACAGACGCAAAGTAGGGCTCTTGATATCTTTGCTTTCTGAGAGAGCCTTGGCCTGGGCTAACCCTCTATGGGAGACGCAAATACCAGTTGTCTTGAGTTACCCAGAGTTTGTGGCCTCCTTTAAAAGGGTATTTGACGTTCCCGCACGCTCCGCTTCTGCTGCCAAGTGCCTCATGTCCATCAAACAGTCCGAGAACTGTTGCCGACTATGCCATTGAGTTCCGTATTCTGGCAGCAGAGGTTGCTTGGAACAAGGAGGCCCTCGTGGCTGCTTTTTCTCATGGTCTCTCGGATTCCATCAAGGATGAGATAGCAGCCCGAGATATACCCACTGAGCTGGAGAGCTTGATCTCGTTTGCCATCCTCATTGACTCCAGACTCAGAGAAAGCCTCTGTATTTTGTGGTCCCACCCATGCCCCCCTCACCTCCCATGCCGCCTGGTACCTAGTCAATCAGTGAAGATGAACCCATGCACTTGGGCTTCACGCATCCCTCTGCGGATGAGAGAGCCTTTAGGAGGAGGGATAGATTGTGCCTTTATTGTGGCCAGGCAGGTCACTTTTTGAAGTCTTGTCCTACCCGCCCTGGGAACACCCGAACCTTGAGGTCCTGTCATGGACAGACCTTAGGTGGTGTTGTGTCGTCCCCAGTTATCCAGAAGGATAAGCCCCTGGTTTTGGTCACCCTTTCTTGGGCTAAGTTGTCTATCGAGATACAGGCTCTAATCGACTCTGGGGCTGCAGGCCTGTTCATTGATGCTGCCTTTGTACCAAAGCACTCAATTCCAGTGCAGCTGCGTGACACTCCACTTGCCATTGAGGCTCTTGACGGGAGACCTCTACAGCCTGCCCATGTGGCTCATGAGACAGTTCCATTGTCCATGGCCGTAGTGGCTCTTCACCATTAGATAATCCAATTCCAAGTGATTTCCTCTCCTAAGTTTCTGCTGGTTATTGGTTATCCTTGGTTACAGAGGCACAACCCCTCTTTTGATTGGCTCCGTGCTGAGGTTCTCTCCTGGTCACCACAATGCAGTGAAACATGCTTCTGGAAGGTAGCCAAGGTCCTGTGTACCTCTTCACTCTCCTCCCTGCCAGAGGAGTACCATGATTTTAGCAATGTCTTTGACAAAGGTCAAGCCGGTAGTTTGCCTCCACACCGGCCATATGATTGCGCAATTGTTCTTCAACCTATTGCCACTCCCCCTCATGGCCGGGTTTACCCTTTGTCGGTCTTGGAGGATAAAGCCACGGAGAAGTATGTTGCAGATGCACTTTCTCAGGGTTTCATCCACAAATCTTCGTCTCCTGCTGGTGCTGGTTTTTTCTTAAGAAGAGGAGCGGTGAACTGAGACCTTGTATTGATTATAGGGGTCTCAATCGTTTCACGATTAAGAATGCCTACCCGATCCCGTTGATTACAGAGTTATTTGACCGCCTCAAGGGAGCAACGGTTTTCACTAAGCTTGATCTGAGAGGGGCTTACAATCTCGTGAAGATTAAGGAGGGCGCCATTATGAGTATCTCGTAATGCCTTTTGGCCTTTGTTACGCCCCGGCAGTTTTCCAGGAATTTATTAACAATGTCCTAAGATTTGTTGTAGTTATGTGTGGTGGTTTATCTCGATGATATCCTCATATTTTCCAAGTCCCTGGAGAGACCACACAGATGTCTGTTGTGTGCTTCAGAAATTAAGAGAGAACAATCTCTATTGTAAACTGGAGAAGTGTGAGTTCCAGGTTAAATTCCTGGGCTGTCATTTCCACTGCTGGTTTTTCGATGGACCCAGAGAAACTTTCGGCAGTCCTACAGTGGCCTCGACCCGTAAGGTTACATCCTCTGCAGCGTTTCCTGGGTTTTACCAACTATTATCGGAAGTATAGCCCCTGACCGATATGACCAGAAAGAACGGTAACCCACAGTGTTGGTCTCCGGAGTCCATTAAGGCCTTTGAAAGTCTCAAGGCTGCCTTTGTTTCTGCTCCTGTGTTGGCACATTTTGATCTTACGTTATCTTTTATCCTTGAGGTTGATGCTTCTGAGACTGGTGTTGGCACCCTTCTGTCTCAACGTCCTACCTCTGAGAGTGCTATGCATCCTTGTGGCTACTTTTCCAAGAAATTGTCACCTGCCGAGTGCAATTACGAGATTGGTAACAGACAGCTGTTGGCAATCATTTTAGCCCTGAAAGAATGGAGACATCTCCTCGAAGGTAGCACTGTGCCGGTTTTCATTCTTACTGACCATTCTTGTCTGAGGCTAAATGCCTCTCTCCCAGAAGGGCACGATGGGCTCTTTTCTTGTCAAGTTTCAATTACATTGTTTCATTCTTACCTGGTACTAAGAATGTAAGGGCTGACGCCTTGTCACAACAATTTTCCTCCACTTCCAAGTTGGAGTCGGTTCCACTTCCAATCATTTCTCCTGATCGTATTCTGGCTACTAAGGATGAGCCGAACACCCCCCTGTTCGGTTCGCACCAGAACATGCGAACAGGAAAAAAGTTTGTTTGAAGACGTGAACACAGTTAAAGTCTATGGGACACGAACATGAATAATCAAAAGTGCTAATTTTAAAGGCTTATATGCAAGTTATTGTCATAAAAAGTATTTGGGGACCTAGGTCCTGCCCCAGGGGACATGGATCAATGCAAAAAAAAGTTTTAAAAACGGACGTTTTTTCAGGAGCAGTGATTTTAATAATGCTTAAAGTCAAACAATAAAAGTGTAATATCCCTTTAAATTTCGTAGCTGGGGGGTGTCTATAGTATGCCTGTAAAGGGGCGCATGTTTCCCATGTTTAGAAGAGTCTGACAGCAAAATGACATTTCAAAGGAAAAAAGTCATTTAAAACTACTTGCGGCTATTGCATTGCCGGTCTGACAATACACATAAAAGTTCATTGATAAAACGGCATGGGAATTCCCCACAGGGGAACCCTGAACCAAAATTAAAAAAACAAAATGATGTGGGGTCCCCCCAAAAATCCACACCAGACCCTTATCCGAGCACGCAACCTGGCAGGCCGCAGGAAAAGAGGGGGGGAGGAGAGAGCGCCCCCCCTCCTGAACCGTACCAGCCCACATGCCCTCAACATTGGGAGGGTGCTTTGGGGTAGCCCCCCAAAACACCTTGTCTCCATGTTGATGAGGACAAGGGCCTTATCCCCACAACCCTGGCCGGTGATTGTGGGGGTCTGCGGGCGAGGGGCTTATCGGAATCTGGAAGCCCCCTTTAACAAGGGGACCCCCATTTCACTAAAAAACTGTCAAAAATGTTAAAAATTACAAGAGACAGTTTTTGACAATTCCTTTATTTAAATGCTTCTTCTTTCTTCTATCTTCCTTCATCTCATTTATTTTTATTTATTTATTTCAGGTACTTATATAGCGCCATCAATTTACGCAGCGCTTTACATATACATTGTACATTCACATCAGTCCCTACCCTCAAGGAGCTTACAATCTAAGGTCCCTAACTCACATTCGTACATACTAGGGACAATTTAGACAGGATCCAATTAACCTACCAGCATATCTTTGGAGTGTGGGAGGAAACCGGAGTACCCGGAGGAAACCCACGCAGGCACAAGGAGAACATGCAAACTCCAGGCAGGTAGTGTCGTGGTTGGGATTCGAACCAGCGACCCTTCTTACTGCTAGGCGAAAGTGCTACCCACTACACCACTTCTTCTTCTTCTTCTGGTTCTTCTGCCTCTTCTGGTTCTTCCTCCGGTGTTCTCGTCCAGCATCTCCTCCGCGGCGTCTTCTATCTTCTTCTACTCAGGCCGCTCCGCACCCATGGCATGGGGGAGGCTCCCACTCTTCTCTTCATCTTCTTCTCTTCTTTGTCTTCTTCTCTTCTTCATCTTCTTCTCCAGGCCGCTCTGCATCCATGCTGGCATGGAGGGAGGCTCCCGCTGTGTGACGCGTCTCCTCTTCTGACGGTTCTTAATTAACGGGGGGTGGGGCCACCTGGTGACCCCGCCCCCCTCTGACGCACGGTGACTTGACGGGACTTCCCTGTGACGTCACGGGGAATGCCCCAGGGAAGACCCGTCATGTCCTGTGCGTCAGAGGGGGGCGGGGTCACTGGGTGGCCCCCCCCCGTTATTTAAGAACCGTCAGAAGAGGAGACGCGTCACACAGCGGGAGCCTCCCTCCATGCCAGCATGGATGCGGAGTGGCCCGGAGAAGAAGATGAAGAGAAGAGCGGGAGCCTACCCCCCATGCCATGGATGCGGAGCGGCCCGAGGAGAAGAAGCTAGAAGACGCCACGGAGGAGATGCTGGACGAGAACACCGGAGGAAGAACCAGAAGAAGATGAAGGAAGGTAGAAGAAGCATTTAAATAAAGGAATTGTCAAAAACTGTCTCTTGTCATTTTTAACATTCTTGACAGTTTTTTAGTGAAATGGTAGGGATACTTTTGTACCCCCTTACCATTTCACACAGGGGGGGCCGGGATCTGGGGGTCCCCTTGTTAAAGGGGGCTTCCAGATTCCGATAAGCCCCTCGCCCGCAGACCCCCACAACCACCAGCCAGGGTTGTGGGGATGAGGCCCTTGTCCTCATCAACATGGGGATAAGGTGTTTTAGGGGCTACCCCAAAGCACCCTCCCAATGTTGAGGGCATGTGGCCTGGTACGGTTCAGGAGGGGGGGCGCTCTCTCATCCCCCCCTCTTTTCCTGCGGCCTGCCAGGTTGCGTGCTCGGATAAGGGTCTGGTATGGATTTTTGGGGGGACCCCATGCCGTTTTTTAAAAAAATTTTGGCACGTTGTTCCCCTTAAAATCCATACCAGACCTGAAGGGTCTGGAATGGAATTTAGGGGGACCCCCACGTCATTTTTTTTTTTTTAAATTTTGGCCGGGGTTCCCCTGTGGGGAATTCCCATGCCGTTTTTATCAATGAACTTTTATGTGTATTATGTGTCGGACCGGCAATGCAATAGACGCGAGTAGTTTTAAATGACTTTTTTCCTTTGAAATGTCATTTTGCTGTCAGACTGTTCTAAACATGGGAAACATGCGCCCCTTTACAGGCATACTATAGACACCCCCCAGCTATGAAATTTAAAGGTATATTATACTTTTATTGTTTGACTTTAAGTATTATTAAAATCACTGCTCCTGAAAAAATGGCCGTTTTTAAAACTTTTTTTTGCAGTGATCCCTGTCCCCTGGGGCAGGACCCAGGTCCCCAAACACTTTTTATGACAATAACTTGCATATAAGCCTTTAAAATTAGCACTTTTGATTTCTCCCATAGACTTTTAAAGAGTGTTCCGCGGCATTCTAATTTGCCGCGAACACCCCAAATTGTTCGCTGTTCGGCGAACTTGCGAACAGCCGATGTTCGAGTCGAACAGGAGTTCGACTTGAACTCGAAGCTCATCCCTACTGGCTACGGTTCACACCAGTCTTACTTCTCTTTTGGATGACAAAATTCTTGCTGCTCAGGTCGATGCTCCTCCTGAGAAACCTTGTGACCGCTGCTTTGTCCCAGAGTGTTTCCGTACTGCCGTGCTCCAGACTTACCATTCTCCCATGGCAGCTGGCCACCCTGGTAAGAATGAACTCGTTTGGGCCATTTCCCAACAATTCTGGTGGCCTAGTCTATGTACTGATGTAACTGCCTTCGTAGCTGCCTGTTCCGTGTGTGCTCAGAGTAAGACTCCACGACACCTTCCAGTGGGCCTCCTACAACCCATACCCAATGGAGAGAGGCCTTGGACCCACCTGTCTATGGATTTCATTGTGGAGTTGATGTGTCGTATTCCACTTGAAGTTGCCCACTTCTAAGGAACTGGCTTCCATTTTTGCTCGGGAGATCTTTCGCTTACATGGGCTACCCAAGGTGATTGTCTTGGACAGGGGTAGTCAGTTTGTGATCTCTCCTCTGCATGTCAACCGCAGTCTAATGAGGCCACAGAACGAGCCAATAAGTCCTTGGAGCAATTCCTACGTTGCTATATTTCTGACCATCACAACAACTGGTCAGACCTATTACCATGGGCAGAGTTTGCTCACAACAGTGCATCTAATTCTGCTTCCCGTTTGTCTCTGCTTATGGCGAATTATGGTTTCCAACCTTCCATGTTGCCTGACTCGTTTGTTCCGAAGAGTATTCCTGCGCTAGAGGAGCATCTCCGTGGTCTTTGTTCCACTTGGCACAAGTCCAGGAGGCTTTGCGACATGCTAATGATAGGTACAGACTCCATACTGACCGCAGACGCCTGCCTGCACCTTCCTACTAGGTTGGGGACAGGGTCTGGCTGTCATCTCGCAACCTTCGACTTCATGTTCCCTCACTGAAGTTCGCACCTTGGTTTATTGGGCCTTTCTGTATCCTTCGCAGGATTAACCCAGTGGCTTACTCGTTGGACCTTCCCCCTAGTATGCGCATCTCAAATGTGTTTCATGTCTCCTTATTGAAACCGTTGGTCTGCAACCGCTTTACCACCTCGGTGCCATATTCTCACCCTATACAGGTTGAGAACCATGAGGCGTATGAGGTACAATCCACTGTTGACTCCCGTAGGTTCCGTGGGCTCATACAGTACCTGGTGCATTGGAAGGGGTATGGTCCGGAGGAACGCTCCTGGGTCTCATCCTCAGACATAAGTAAATGAATGAATTAATTAATTTAAGGTCTGCGCTTAGGACGTGTGTGAAGGTTGCAGCCTCCCCAAAAAGCCCCCCTGTAAGAGGGCTCTAGAATATAGAAAAGAAAGATGATGTGAAGGGGCGAGTGGCACTACCTATATGTCAAATAGTGCTCTATCAAATCACTCTATAGTGGCTAAGTATTAAAAGACACAGTGCTATTGTGGAATAAATTCTAACAAAACAGTTACCATAAAGGTGATAGTGTAATAGTTATCACACCTAACCTACCCCAGTGGGTGAGTACTAAAACCCTCTAGGTATGGGCACCAATCCTACACAGGAGAAGTTGTCACCAAAAATGTAATAACTTACAAATTAGTGTAACATAAAAATAAATCCTCTCCTTATATCAGTGCATAAAACATCCAAACATGAATATCATGATAATATAGTGATCCTCTGCTTATAACAGTGCATATAGTGTCCAAAACCCAAAATACAGGATGTGAGTGAACCCAAAAACCAAATAAGAATGCAAAGAATTGCACCAAAAAACAAAAAAGTTATAAAAAAAAAAAAAATTGCACCAAAATGTAATTATCGCACCATATACAAAAACATATAAGTGTACACATATAGTGTCCCGGTCATAAATCAAGGTGTATATAAACCCAAGATGCAAAAAAAAAACAAAAAAAAAAATCGCTCCAAAAAACAGAAAAAATGCATTAATTACACCAAAATTAAAAATTGCACCAAAATGCAGTTTATTGCACCATATACAAAGACCACATAGGTTCATTCATCCCAATGAAGGTGACTGTTCATGTTTAGAGGAATTGTAGCAGGTGACTTTAGTGATCACAGAATCTTGACAGGTGACTTGCGTGTTCCCCCTCAAGGGTCCCCACTCACCAGATCCTACTACCCCTACAGGGGTAATGCGCATGCAGCTCCTTAGGTTGGCAGGTAACAATTGGTATCATAAAAAATAAGCTGCGCTATAAATTGATTTTTGAGTATAGAAACAACAAAAAAGCAAATAAAGAACCATATAAAAATTGTATGATTACACATAAATAAATATATACAATATACTATCACATCAACATTCTATCACCAGTGACATGTGCGAAAAAAGGAGACAATTAGTGAACATAAAATGTGTAGCAGAGAGCAAAAGCTACAGAACAGAGTCCACTCTAATAGGCAAATTTATAAAGCCCACTTAATAGAGTCTTCTAGAGGGTGACTTTGTAATCTTCCTGCCAGCGGTGACATGCAACTTCAACACTGAGGGTGGTGTGTGCTGGGGTACAATACAGAAGTGCCTCCACCCACGAAAAATGATGCCGCTTACCAGGTCCTTAGATCTCTTTTTAGGGAGATCAAACGTGCCTTTGGCTCTCAACCCCAGCCTCGGGTCTTTCAAAGGCTGTCAACGCTAGAGGGCATCCTCAAAATCTCAGCAAAAGATGTCATCTTATATGGTGAGTGTGTGTTCATAAACCATAAAATTACATAAAACTTCCATAGCGTGATATGTTTTTAAAATGTTTAATAGAATAAAATAGTATTGCACTTACAATTATGCAGCAAAATTCAAGCGATGGTTGTAAAAACAGAACCACGAGCCGGCCGGCTCTCGTATGCTGGCCATAGCTTCCAGGACTAGCGCGGTATGTGGTGACGTCAGCATGCCGCTTAGGGAGGAGCGTCGTGCTGACGTGACCACATACCGCGCTAGTCCCGGAAGCTACGGGCAGCGCACTCTGACTGCGTTCCACCTACTCATTCAGCCTCCTGGAAGTCACGTGATGTGCGTAGTGACGCCGTGCGTGTTTCATCATAGACGTCTTCAGAGACGGCATCACTTCGCACCCTTGAACGCAATCAGAGTGCACGCTGTCCAACTACAGCTCGGTTGCCTATGCTCTATACCGGCAAGTGCAGCCCCTATGGGACTAGGCATTACGCTGCATGAACTGCATTTTTTTGTCTGTTTTTATACATTTTTTAAAATAATCTTTTAATAAACGGAACAGAAATCTACTGTGCTGTCCTGTAATCCATCGATCAACATATCTTTTTACAGTACAAGCACCAACATTTCAGAGACAGAAGAAGAGGGGGATTCGGACTCTGGAAATATAATACAAGCCGCAGAGATTGTAGCCAAAGAGATACCAGCAGAGCATGGTGCTGAACAACCCGTGTCATCCGAACCATCACCAAATTCAGCTTCAGCAAGAACAATCACCCAGGAAAAACAACGCGTGCCTGTAAGAATCCCATACAAAATGACCCATTGTAAAATGTTTACATTGATAAATGTTCTAAAAAAATTCTCCCTCAACAGAATCGTTCTGTTCGTGTCACAACAAGAACTAGACAACGTGGAGGACAATCCAGGCCAGACATTGAAGGAGCTATACTAGAATTCATGGAAGACATGAGGGCAATGAGGAGGGCTGACATAAGGGATCCTTTTGCTGACCCCTTAAATCAAGATGCAGTTTACCCAGGTCCCCATGCATAGAAAAATGGAGGTGCAAATGTCTCTATTCAATTACACTGGTGTGTGTGTAAGGGCTGCAATTTCCGGTGACCCCATGCTGCTGCTCATAAATGAGCAACAACGCCCCTACCAGGGTTATGCATTGGACCCTGCTCCACTAAACCTATCATCTCATCAGATGTATCATCATCATAGCTCTCAAAATATTACCCCCCCATCAGCAACATCAACCAACCACCAGTGTCCACAATGTATTGACCCCACCTCAAGTGGCGCCTCTTACCAAGCCTATCTCCAGTTCATATGAGGCATCCAGGTCTCAGATGCACTCCTTTCCTAGTTCCTCCCAATTGACCAATCTATATTCCAATTCCCCCAAAGAGCCTTATTACCAGGATCTTTAAAGTAGCATGGTTTATTGCATGGGGGGTATAAGTATCATACTAAAAACATGACGCTTTATTTTTTTGCAAGGTTGAGAATCACAGAGATCAGACATTTCTTGTAGTTGGCCACCAAGTTTGCACACATCTCAGGAAGGATTTTGGCCCACTCCTCTTTGCAGATCATCTCCAAGTGAATGTTTCAAGGCTGACATTTGGTAATTCAAACCTTCAGCTCCGCTCCCTCCACATATTATCTAAGGTCAAAGTGCCGGTTCCCACTAGTGCGATGACAGACATTGCATGTGATGTGAACAGCAATGCACTATGAATCACATGTGATGTCTGTCCTTGCACTAGTGTGAACCGGCACGTAAGGTCTGAAGACTGGCTAGGTCACTCCAAGATTTTCTTGAGCCACTTTTTTGTTGGCTTGGCTGTGAGTCTCACCTGTGAGATCACCTGAGCTTCACATGTTGCCACTGGTGTCCTCTTCCACTCCTCCTTGACGACATCACGTTGCAGGTAGATGTTAGATACATTGCGCTCCTCCACCTTCTGTTTGAGGATGCTCCACAGATGATCAATAGGGTTTAGGTCTGGAGACATGCTTGGCAAGTCTATCACCTTTACCCTCAGCTTCTTTAGCAAGGCAGTGGTCGTCTTGCAAGTGTGTTTGGGGTCATTATAATGTTGGAATACTACCCTGCAGCCCAGTCTCCAAAGGGATGGGATCATGCTGTGCTTCTTCAGTATGTCACAGTACATGTTGGCATTCATGGTTCCCTCAATGAACTGTAGCTCCCTAATGCCGGCAACACTCATGCAGCCCTCAGACCATAACACTTCCACCACCATGCTTGACTGTAAGAGAGACACACTTGTCTTTGTACTCCTCACCTGGTTGCCGTCACCCACGCATGACATCATTTGAACCAAATATGTTTATCTTGGTCACATCAGACCACAGGACATGGTTGCAATAATCCATGTCCATAGTTTGTTTTTTATAAAATGTGAGGGGTTTACTCACTTTTTTGGGATACTAAATGTAAGAAAAATATGTTTGTATATATGTTATTTTTTCTGGTTACACAATATATGTTTGCATATAATATATTTTGAGATATATACTGTAGTCACTTATTTTCTATGACATGAATAAAAAATATTTGATTGCATGGAAAACTGCATTTTATTTTTGTACTCTCTATACACTAAATAAAAATTTTCAGACAAAGTAGATAATGGATTACATAGGCAGCGAATAGCAATGTTGGCACTGCTTAAACATGAGCATACTGCTATGGAACCTCTCCATCAGGGAACAAAAAATGGTCTGCAAACTGGTCACACAGAGCAAGGACAGAATAGCTTGGGTGCAGTCCACAAAGATTGACAGAGGGCAAATGGATTTCATCTTCATCTTCCATGCTGATGCCTTCCTTCTCACGAATTATGTTGTGCAGCACACAGCATGCTTAAATAACACCTTCAGAATTGGCCAATTTCAGTTGCAAGGCACTGTGGAATATGCGCCATTTGCTACTTAGTATGCCAAATGTGCATTTGATGTACCTCCTTGCTCTACTGAGTTGGTAGTTGAAGATTCTCTTTTTGTTGTTTAAATTATGTTTTGCATATGGCCTTTAAAATGTGCCTTGAGAGCGCAAAAGACTCATCAGCCACGAGGACATGAGGCATATCGGGTCCAGATGTTCCAGGAAGTGGTTTGTCAGCCGGTAAATTCATCCTGCCCTCTAGAAGCCTTCTCCCCCTTCTGGATTCCCTAAACGCTCGGGAGTCAGCAGTGCTGCCATACGCACCAATATCCACTGCAACAAATTTATAGTTGCTATCACAGATTGCCATCAGAACCACAGAAAAATATAAAAAAAATAAAATAAATATAAAATAAAATAAAAAAAATATTTTTTGTAGTTATAATAGCTGGAGCCAGATCCAGGAGGCATTGTATTCCGAATGTGTTTGCCGTCCAAGGCTCCAAAGCAGTTTGGAAATTGCGTGTTCTTCAGGAATCCATCTGGGATTTCCGACCACATTTGTACGTCAGGAACTGGCATCACAAACGGTCTTAGCTCCTCCCATATAGCCTTGCAGGTGCCATGTACAATTTCTGATATTGTTGATATATCCAGCAGAAAATAGTGGTTCAAACTGGTGAAAGTTTGACCTGTGGCAAGAAACCTAAGATGAATATAAACAAATGTTAGGCTGGACTGTACACAATGGTATATGTGCATGAGCTCTATACATCCAATACCAGAGGAGGAGGAGAGGAGTGAGGTGTCGGGCGGACGGATCGTGGGACAGGGTAAGTGGCTGTTTATTAAAAGTCAGCAGCTACACTTTTTGTAGCTGATGACTTTTAATGGGGTGGAACTCCACTTTAAGGGGGGGTTGGGTGGCAGTTGAGAGGGGTCTAGGTGAGTGGCGGGGGGGTTGGGGAGAGTTATGTACATGCCTTGGTAAATATCCAGGGCTTTGACTATTGGCTCATAGGAGGGCTCATAATCTAAAATAAACAACAGCAAGGCTGGTGTACCTGAGAGTAAGTAGGAGACGATCCTCGGGGGCACACAACGTCTCATGTTTGCGTCCAAGCGATGCAGACATGGTTGAAGTTTTTCTAGGATTAAATCAAACGTGGGGATTCTGAGTTATCCTGGTAAAATTGTAGATTTTTATGGTTATCTTCGCAAATCGGCATAATGCAGAGCAACAAAACCCTCATAGGGCCTCTTCAGCAGCATAGGATGTGTCCAATAGGTGCAACGTTTTCGCTGCAATCTTCTGCTCTTCTGACTCTCCACTCTCCTCACATACTCCATAAGGACAACACATGTCGTCCCAAAATCGGGTAAATAACATAGCTAAAAATGCTAGAAACGCACAGAGACAGGTAACAGGACAAAAAAAAATGTCTGCACACTATCACTGGGACCACAAAGCAGCATGGGAAACACAATGCATGCTGGGGAAGAGCAAAGTATCACGGGAGATTAGATAAAAAAAAGATGAAAAACGGATGAGAAACTGAAGAGAAAGCAATATAAAAAGATGAAAAACAGACGTCCGTTAAAAAAAACGGATGTCTGCGGATGTAAAAACGGACGTTAGAGCATGTAAAACGGACGTTCGAGGACATGAAAACGGATGTCAAAATTGACATCCGCATCAGCTTTTCTTTTTTTTTCTTTTAACAGAAAAGTTTTTATTTTCTCCAGAAGGAGAGTATTTGAACATATAACATAACAATAAAGAACAAGAGAGTGCTGCTACATAATATGCAAATACAGTTATGGTGAATAATTTCAAATCAGACTAACTTAAGTCATTCTAATACAGAGTTGTGTATAATTCTTAATAAACGAATTATGAATAATAATACACATCTTTAGGTTAATGCCTTTTCAAGTATCTAGGGTAAGGTGGCAATACCTTGGTGCTAATCATATTTATTTTATTTTATTTTATTTTATTAGAAGAAAAAGGGGGGGGGGAGAAAGAAAGAGAGGAAGGAAGGGGGGAGAGACAAAGGAGAGGGAAGGAGGTGGGGGAGATACACTGGGAAGGTGGGAGAGGGCACAGCGGATGCGGGATGTAGCACACTTCAAATAAAGTATATAGATCTTACTGGTGAGCCCAGGCACCCCAAACCTTTCAAAACTTTTTGGACATTTGCGGTTAATATAGGCAAGTTTGTAAAGTTGTAGTGTGGAATCAACTAAGGCTTTCCATTGAAACCGTGGGGGGGGGGTCAGGCTGCTTCCATTTAAGCAGTATAGTTTTCCTAGCATAGAACGAGGCGTAGAACACAAACAATCTTTTATGGGTATTAGTTATGAGGTTATCACACACTCCCAAAAGTAAGACAATCGGGTTCACTTGTATATGCAGATCGCCCACCGAATTAATAACATTCACTACTTCTAACCAAAACTGTTGTTTGATAGGGCACGACCAGACAACATGCATAAAGGTACCTAGGTCTCCACTACATTTCGGGCATCTGTCAGATAATGTCGGATATATTTTAGCCAATCTCTGCGGCGTATAGTACGCTCTGTGGAGAAATTTAAGCTGAATATAGCGATCTCTTGCCGAGACCATGAGGGGAATGTATTGCTGCAGTCCTTCCTCCTCACTTAGTATCCGCAAATATAGGGAGGATAAAATGCAGTCCACGTTTCTGGAAATCAGGAAGGTCTCAACCCCATGTGAATGTAAAGTGATCCCCGCCGGGTATTGGGCCTGTATCGCATGACGCAATTGCAAATATCTAAATAACATTCGTGAGGGGAGTTGAAATTCGTTTTTTAAGTTCTCATGGGAAAGGTTCCTCACCCCTGACATCACATGCTATAGTATTTTTATCCCATATCCTGCCCACAATGCCGGATCTGAAACTGTTTGAAGATGTTTCCGTTTGGGGTTACCCCATAGTGGCGTGTATGGGGATACAGAATTTGGTTCAGTAAGTGCCCTAGACATTTGCTCCCACACTCTAAGTGTCGTGTGTATTGAAGACGTCATATCTGGGTGTGCTTTAGGGCCCCTAAACACCAAATTACTCAGCGCCGAATAGGATCCCAATATAGCAGCCTCCAAGTTGACCGCTGGATTGGACTTTGGCTGGGAGAACCACCAACGAACAGTTACAGCAACCGCTGCCCGGTAATATTTTTTGAAACAGGGGATTGCTAGACCCCCCAACGACAAGGGAAGCTGTAAGGTGGTCCGGGCAACTCTAGGGGTTCGTCCTCCCCACACAAATGTGTTAACTATTTGATCCAGCTTAGCAAAAAAGGAATTAGGGATGGGAACCGGTGTATTACGAAAGACATAAAGGAACTTAGGGAGGAATGTCATCTTAAGAAGATTAATCCTTCCTACAGGTGCCCAGGGAGAAGGGGGAGGAAAGTATTCCGTTTGTGCGGATTCGTGCGGTGGGACTATTATAGAGTAGTTTTATCCAAGAGATAAATTTGGGACCAAAGTTAAACCTTTCAAGGACCTGCCATAAGAACTCCCACTCAACCGAGTCGAGGGCCTTCTCGGCATCTAAAGAGGCCACCACACCTGGGAGGTCCCTTTTCCCGGCTAAAGAGATGTTGGTGTATAGTCGACTTAAATTAATGTCAGTACCTTTACCCGGCATGAATCCTGTTTGGTCGCCATGAATTATAGAGAGGATGACCGAGTTGAGCCTAGTTGAGAGTATTTTAGTGGTTATCTTGGCATCTACGTTTAAAAGCGAGATGGGGCGATACGAGGCACATGATGTAGGGTCTTTATTAGGTTTGGCTATAACTACAATAACTGCCTCCGACAATAGCAGCCCTCCCATAGCATCGTCAGGAGTAGGCTGTGGAATTTAGGGACAATCACTATTTGCTTTATAAGATTCTGCTGGTAAGCCGTCAGGGCCCGGAGTTTTTGCTGACTGGAGTGCCCTCACCGCCATTTGGACCTCCTTAACAGTGATCGGGGCATCTAATGTATTACAGGCCTCGTCTGAGAGTTGTGGGAATTCTATTTGGTTCAAAAAATCATGAAGGTCCTCACTGGTAAAGGTGGCATTAGAAGTATAGAGTTGTTTATAATACTTAGCAAATTGGTCGTTTATGCTAATGGGGTCAGAGCAGAGCTCTCCCTTATTGTCCTTTATGTGGGAAATATGTGACAGGGAGGAGCGTTCCTTAGCAAACCATGCCAATAGTCTACCCGTCTTCTCTCCCTGTTCAAAGATTCTCTGTGACTGAGCAAGCAACTGTTTCTTGGTGGTCTCAACCCTCATCAGGGAAATTTCCCTGTGTAGGGATTGTAAAGCGTCGTACATCAGTATATCTTTAGTATGCACATATCTATCTTCTAGTAGGAGAGCCTTCCTCTCTGCCTCCTCCAATGCCAGTCTTGTGTCCTTTCTGACCCTCCCTATTGCAGTTTGATATTGGCCCCTAGTATATGCCTTAAAGGCATCCCAAAGTGTCGGCGGGGGGACCGTGCTCTCGTTAATTGCCCAGTAGACTCCCAGCTCTCCCTCCACCAGGGGGGTCACCCTTTCATCCGTAATCCACAGGCCAGAGAGCCTCCACAGTGCGGCGCCCGCCGGTGAGTCTGTTTGTAGTTTAAGCAGGAGAGGTGCGTGATCTGAAATGCCACGCGGCAGGATCTTAACCTCCTGTATCCGGGAGAGCAGGGAGTCGGTGGCAAAAATCAAATCAATTCTGGAGAAAGAGGCATATGTAGCCGAATGGCAGATATGTTGTTTCGTATTCGGGTGCCTCAGTCTCCACACATTATTGAAACCAAAATTTTCTGCCCAGTGAGAGAGAGGGGAGACACCAGGGGATCCCACACCAAATCTGTCTAGAGCAGCATTCGGGGCCATATTGAAATCTCCAGTCAATATAACTCCAGCTGATGGGTATAATGCTATTATTGGAGTAAGCTTCCCGAGCATATCCACCGTGGCAGGAGAGGGAATATATATGCCCACAATTAACAGCTCCAGTCTGTCACACTTTGCGTGAAGGGCCACGTATCTCCCCTCCGGGTCCAGGTGGAGATCCAACAGGGTAAACCCAAGTGACCTGTGAACCAGGAGAGAAAAAAATTGACTCGCGCTCGAAACAAAAACTAACATGTGTATGACTGAAGAGAAGTACTCAGCCTATATATAAAAATATAAACATATGATAAATGTGACAAACTGAATACTAGGTTGGGAAATAGATCCCACTTCCCCTTAAAGAAATATATTCAATAACAAGTCAAATTCATACATAAAACCGTGAGGGATTGCAGTGTATAAAAAGGAATAGAGAGAGAAGACTGCAGATAAACAGATTTTACACTATGGGAGCCTTCTTCTGTTTCCCCTATATGATGTCGACACTCCATTGAGGGCTGAGGTTTGCCTTTCCCTGTGGATCCATCCGCAATACAGCCTTTTTTCCAATCTGGTCATCATTCTGGTTCTCGAGCTGTCCGAAGCAGCAGGACTACAATGCCCATTTAGACCCTCTGTAACGGGGGGTCATGGGGTTCCGGTAAGCGGCCAGGCACTTCATTTATGGTGGTGGACCCACACATCTGGGATTTCATTTAAATTGGACCTTTTTTGCACTTCTTTTGCATTACCACAGCACTTGTAGGGTGTTTTTTTACATATGGACTTTCCCCCATTTTTATATTTAATTTTTTTATATTTTCTCCAAATAAGATACTATTCCTTTTTATACACTGCAATCCCTCATGGTTTTATGTATGAATTTGACTTGTTATTGAATATATTTCTTTAAGGGGAAGTGGGATCTATTTCCCAACCTAGTATTCAGTTTGTCACATTTATCATATGTTTATATTTTTATATATAGGCTGAGTACTTCTCTTCAGTCATACACATGTTAGTTTTTGTTTCGAGCGCGAGTCAATTTTTTTCTCACTTGATTTCTGTGTGTTTGTGTCACATATAGGACTCTGCAGCATAGATTGTTTACATGATTTATTTTTGATGCGCAGTTATTTAATTATTTTTTCCTGTGAACCAGGACACTGACACCCCTGGAATAGGAAGAATAGGTTGAGTGGTAATATGCACCAACCCAAGGTTTCTGGAGTGTCATCGTCCTGCTCCCAACCAAATGTGTCTCCTGAAGTACACATATGTGTGGGTTATATTTTTTCACAAAGTTGAACACCAAAGATCTCTTTATCTTGGAGTTCAGACCTCGAACATTCCAAGACAAAATAGTCAGGGGAGTCATTTAAATCTTATAGGGAATAGAGAAGGGCGATCAATCAGCATTATCCATAATAGACTGTATATGAAGATACACAAGAATACCATAACCTTATTAACCACTGTGAGAACTTTATCAGGGAAAGTACCCCTGCCATCTAGTGCAAGAAAATCAGAATTGTACTGACCCTTTAGATAGAAAACAATAACATAAATTAGAGCACACATGTAGCAACAAAAAAGTCCCAACAAGGAGCAAAAACCTATGCTCCAACACCATTCCCCATCCCCCCACCCCGCACCACCCCCCAAACTTCGGTGTGCTTCTTTCCCGAGAACTGTAATGGCAACTGCCAATGGGGCACAATCTCTGATAATGCTAGGGTGTAATGCCGAATAAACAATGTAAATACACCAAAAATAATCATCTAAAGCTTATATCTATACAATACATAGTGATATTCCTTTTAAATATGGGACCATGCCAGAAATAGGTATGTGTGAAAAGAATAATAAAAGTGAAAAATAAAATAAAAAGTTCAAAAAAGTGTCCCAAATAACAATGTGTAAAATCCAAAAGAGATCCGGAGGAAGATATATTGCAGGATTCGGGAATATTCGATCCATCTCCCGTGCAGCCCACCACCAAATGGTAAAGATGAAGGCTTACCAGAAAGCCTGCGACCGCCCTTACTCAGGGGGGTCAGAACAAGCTTAGTTGTGGAAATGTCCAGGGATGATGGAGCCTCCGAGTCCTCTCTCACTACATCGGGCAGGCAGCCCACAGCAACGGGAACCCCGAAGAAGAAGTTCACAAGAATTCCCTCAATGTTTCTTCTCGGAAAAGGTCAGATATAAATGAGCAAAGATATGAACATGACTGGATGTCCAGACCGACAGGTAATGGCTCAGTAGTGCAAACCACATGGGTCTCAGCCCAACCCAGAATCCAGAAGAAGATCAATGAATCTAGCATGGGTTGACTGCATGGACTCCAGGAGGCTCCATCATCCCTGGACATTTCCACAACTAAGCTTGTTCTGACCCCCCTGAGTAAGGGCGGTCGCAGGCTTTCTGGTAAGCCTTCATCTTTACCATTTGGTGGTGGGCTGCACGGGAGGTGGATCGAATATTCCCGAATCCTGCAATATATCTTCCTCCGGATCTCTTTTGGATTTTACACATTGTTATTTGGGACACTTTTTTGAACTTTTTATTTTATTTTTCACTTTTATTATTCTTTTCACACATACCTATTTCTGGCATGGTCCCATATTTAAAAGGAATATCACTATGTATTGTATAGATATAAGCTTTAGATGATTATTTTTGGTGTATTTACATTGTTTATTCGGCATTACACCCTAGCATTATCAGAGATTGTGCACCAATTTCTAATCACCAGTTACACTCTTATGTCCAGCGCTACACTGATTGCTGTATATTTGATCTTTGCCTTATATCGAGGTTATAGTGTTTAGCAGCAGGATTTTACTCAATCTTTGTCACTTACGATTCATTTATTTTTCACATCTTCACATTTATGCACGTAGCGCGGTTCCTTATTTATTTATAGTAACTGCCAATGGGGGAAATGAACAGAAAGACACCTGAGTATCACAGTACTTGCAACATGTCTTCCAGCAAATGTCAAAAAGTCTCAACGGTCCCTGTAGATTATAGGATCTGGATCACCCGGAAGAAAAGAGCAAAACAGACAGATCTCCTCCGGGGGCACAATTCTTGAACTTGTTACAAACTCCTCTAGGAAGTGCATAAGGCATTCCTCCCCCCTCTACCCCCCAAGGGCACAACAGTTATGTGCAGGAGTAGGAGATGATCTACATGTGGTCAGTCACCTAATGCATAAAGATCTTCATCTGGAACTTAGGAGGTCTATTAGGTCATGCCCAGCTGTCCCACACCAGAAGAAGGGGAGGGGGGGAGATAAGTCAGCACCTCAATCACATAATAAACGACAATGCAAGGGGAAGTCCCCAATCCATGGGTGGTAAGTAGGATAATACAAACATACCATGTGCCCCATAGCCTTCATCAATTCCTGGGTAGGGTCTCCAGCCAGTGCGATGCATCTTCAGGGGAGGTAAAAAAATGTACCGTCTCACCATCATGGACTCGCAGCCTAGCTGGAAACAGCATGCTGTACTTTATCTTCCTGTTACGCAGATTAAGCTTCACCTGGTCGAATGAGCGCCGTAACTTCTGTGTGTCCACCGAGAAGTCTGGAAAAATCATCAATTTCGCTCCTTCGTACCGCAATTGATCGATTTTCCTTGATTCACGCAGGACCACGTCCCGATCTCTAAAATTCAGTAATTTCAGAATAAACGTGCGTAGAGGAGCTCCCGGGGGCCCCCGGGCAGCAGGCATCCGATGTGCCCTCTCCACCACGAAGAAATCAGAAAATGGCGCCTGGGGTAGAAGTGTGCGTAGGAGGTGTTCCGTAAAGGCCGTGGGATCAATTCCTTCAGCCCCTTCAGGGAGTCCCACCACGCGGAGATTATTCCTCCTATTCCTATTTTCTGCATCCTCTGCGCGAGTCTCCAGGGATTTAATTTTAGTTTGCAGCATGCGGAGTGAGATTGTGTGGTCCTGCAGCGTGTCCTCTGTGTCCCCCACGCGGCGCTCAGCTTCGGTAAGACCAGAGCTGAAAGTGTCCATATCTCTACTAATGAGGCTAATATCTAGCTGCATCTGTTCAATCTTGCTAGTGAGGGTCGACTGGCATGTAGTAATCACCTGCATGAGAGCCTCAAAGTTAGACTGCTCCTTCTCACCAGAATCTGTGTCAGTGCCATCTGCCTGGGACGCCATATTAGAGCCAGTGGCGGGACGAGAGCTCCATGTAGTGGTATTCAGGGCAGCTTTATGGTATTTGTAAATGTGGTACAGCGCTGCGCTAAAAACAAACTGGGGGAGCAGCCAACACACCCGTAGACTCAAGGGCAGAAATAACAACGAAAAAATACAAAGTGTGGCGCTAATAGTAGCAATATATGAAACTAAGCATTAGGTAATATCACACAATAAAAATGTGAAGCAAAATTGACACGTGAGCACAAGTGACAGTGACTAATGAACAGAGATAATAAATAAATATATGTGTTCAATACAAATATTAGATATGATCTAAAACAATAAAGGAAATATGTGATAACAGTGCATGAACAGTTATCTAATGTAAAGTCCAAAACACCAAAAAAATTTGTGACAACAGTGCATGAACAATTTTAGGCAGGTGTTTTCTTATATGTGTAGAAGAGCTTTCAACCCAGTAGCCTGGTAGGTACTTGGACCATAGAAGACCCGAGGTGCACGGAAGTTTGGAAACAGTGCCAGGACCATCAACAGAAGCTATGGAGGCTTACCGGAAGGTATGGCTTAAATGGCGTATGCCATACAGGTCAAAAAGGCTTAGTGACCAACAGGTCTAGACGTATTATCCGGTCAGAAGTTATCGTCACACAAACCATGGGGAGGAAGAATCGGTCAACACGACTTTTTCTCTCCTAGACAGAAGTTATCTGAGGTTCCCAGGCCAAGAGCTCTTGGCCGGATAATACGTCTAGACCTGTTGGTCACTAAGCCTTTTTGACCTGTATGGCATACGCCATTTCAGGCCATACCTTCCGGTAAGCCTCCATAGCTTCTGGTGATGGTCCTGGCACTGTTTCCAAACTTCCGTGCACCTCGGGTCTTCTATGGTCCACGTACCTACCAGGCTACTGGGTTGAAAGCTCTTCTACACATATAAGAAAACACCTGCCTAAAATTGTTCATGCACTGTTGTCACGAATTTTTTTGGTGTTTTGGACTTTACATTAGATAACTGTTCATGCACTGTTATCACATATTTCCTTTATTGTTTTAGATCATATCTAATATTTGTATTGAACACATATATTTATTTATTATCTCTGTTCATTAGTCACTGTCACTTGTGCTCACGTGTCAATTTTGCTTCACATTTTTATTGTGTGATATTACCTAATGCTTAGTTTCATATATTGCTACTATTAGCGCCACACTTTGTATTTTTTCAGGGCAGCTTTATGGGACTTTCGGGCGGACAGGGACCCCTTCCCCTTTGTCATACCGTTCTCTGCCGTCTTCTGAGTCGTCCCAAGCTATTCAGAATCGCCGATCTGCAGGGAAGCAGGGATGTTTGCCGGAGACTGAGCGGAGCTCCTTCACTGCACGTCTGCTCCAGTCTCCATCTTGGACACGCCCCCCCACATCCGCTTTTCACCCAAAAAAAAAAAACTGAACTGAACGGACAGAAAAAAAGAAACGCCCGTGTGAAAGAGCCGTAAATCGTCAATTGAAGCTTAAAATCTGGAGTAAATCTTTATGGGGTCACAAATATACACATACATACGAACACAATACCAGTGTGTGTGTGTATTTGTGATCCAATAAAGATTTACTCAAGGTTTTAAGCTTCCATCTACCATGGCTTGGCTTCAGTTGTCTGGAGTACACTTTTAGGCTCCATGCATACTGGTTTAAAAAACGCTGCCTCTACAGGAGTTTTGTGTTCTGCTTGTAGAAGCAGCTCAATGTTATCCTATGTGTCTGTGCACATGAGGACGATTACAGGCATATTTTGAGCTCTATGTTTAGAGGCAGGAAAAAAAAACCCTTCTGGTTTGTGTTTGATTGGAGCTTGCTGGCAGAAAAAACATAAAACTCTCCTAAACTTTGTACAAAAAACATTCTATATGAGTGTTTTTTTTTTTTCTGCCAAGTGAATTGGAGTTTTTTTTATGCCCAGTGTGCATGGAGCCTTAGTATTTATTTGGTTGAGGGTTAACGCCTAGACACTTTTTAGCATGAAGATTCAAAATGGACAATCTTCAAAAACAGACCATTCTCCATCTCCGCTGCTTGAAAAGCTATAAAATGTTCCAGGTTCACTGTGATGTTGTTTACAAGTCAACACACACATCATAGACATTAGAACAAGTGGCAACTATGCCAGACAACTAAATTCAAGCCATCATTAGAGGAAGGAAAATCCTTGACAAAATAAATCTTACATTGAAGCTTAAAATCTTGAGTAAAGGGTGGCACAGGATGAGGTCAGGTCACGGTGTGTGTGCTTTTCTGTAGTGTGTGTGACTGTGTGTTTGTGTGTATATCTGTGATCCAATAAAAATAAGATTTACTCTTTGTGAAACAAAAAAAAAAAAAAAAAAAAAAAAAAGATTTACTCTAGGTTTTAAGCTTCATTTTACGATGTATTCTTTTAAACATTTTCCTTACTCTAATGGTGGCTTGGCTTCAAAAACAAACCATTTTCTTTCCAGTGCTATAAAGCTATAACAAATATACAATAACACTGGTGTGGCAGACTGACAGTTGGGCACACTGCACTTCCTGGATGTGCCAAAAACCTAAAAAAAAAAATACATAAATCACTGCTCAGCATTTGGGAATATGTAGGTTTTTCTGTAAGAACACTAGTTGATCCACATGCTCTGGTTTGAGAGTGCTTCTTTTTGAAGTTACCACATTTCTTACAGTGGAGAAAACCCACTCTGCATGCTTGTGCCTGGGATACACAAGTATTGCTTTGACAGCTGAGAAAGGAGGGGAAATATGACCTCATGCTCACATCACCAGTTCAAAGTGTCCTCAATGAGAAACAGAGGTAGGGCGTTACAATATTTTTCCATTTCCTCTTCAGTCTTCGGTTCTATTGTACCTTCAGCGTCAATGAAAGACTGTCCCAGCAAAGTCATGAGCAGCGATGTGGCCTTTCTTTTGGGAGGAGAATGGCTGTCCTCGATGCATATTTCTTCTTCCAGAGTTCCTTTTCCCCTGGGCACTTCATCCACATTTTTCCTCCTATTAGATTTAATCTGTGTTTGAACAAAATAATAGAAAATAGCATAAGAGCACACAAAGTGAACTGCCTGCGATTCTGATGGGGTGCGGAAACCGCACATCAGTGTGAAGCGGTGTTTACAACAATGTAGCTAGGCTACTAGCTGTTTCAAGAAACTTGATGAAATTCAAATTACCTCTCCAAGGATGCAGCCTCCTCAGTCACTCCTCTCTATAAAAATCAATATACAGTCAGGTCCATAAATATTGGGACATCAACACAATTCTAATCTTTTTGGCTCTATACACCACTACAATGAATTTGAAATGAAACAAACAAGATGTGCTTTAACTGCAGACTTTCAGCTTTAATTTGAGGGTATTTACATCCAAATCAGGTGAACAGTGTAGGAATTACAACAGTTTGTATATGTGCCTCACACTTTTTAAGGGACCAAAAGTAATGGGACAATTGGCTGCTCAGCTGTTCCATGGCCAGGTGTGTGTTATCCCCTCATTATCCCATTTACAAGGAGCAGATAAAAGGTCCAGAGTTCATTTTAAGTGTGCTATTTGCATTTGGAATCTGTTGCTGTCAACTCTCAATATGAGATCCAAAGAGCTGTCACTATCAGTGAAGCAAGCAATTAATTAGGCTGAAAAAACAAAACAAACCCATCAGAGAGATAGCAAAAACATTAGGTGTGGCCAAATCAACCGTTTGGAACATCCTTAAAAAGAAAGAACGCACCGGTGACCTCAGCAACACCAAAAGACCCGGAAGACCACAGAAAACAACTGTGGTGGATGACCGAAGAATTCTTTCCCTGGTGAAGAAAACACCCTTCACAACAGTTGGCCAGATCAAGAACACTCTCCAGGAGGTAGGTGTATGTGTGTCAAAGTCAACAATCAAGTGAAGACTTCACCAGAGTGAATACAGAGGGTTCACCACAAGATGTAAACCATTGGTGAGCCTCAAAAACAGGAAGGCTAGATTAGAGTTTGCCAAACAACATCTAAAAAAGCCTTCACAGTTCTGGAACAACATCCTGTGGACAGATGAGACCAAGATCAACTTGTACCAGAGTGATGGGAAGAGAAGAGTATGGAGAAGGAAAGGAACTGCTCATGATCCAAAGCATACCCACCTCATCAGTGAAGCATGGTGGTGGTAGTGTCATGGTGTGGGCATGTATGGCTGCCAATGGAACTGGTTCTCTTGTATTTATTGATGATGTAACTGCTGACAAAAGCAGCAGGATGAATTATGAGGTTTTTCGGGCAATATTATCTGCTCATATTCAGCAAAATGCTTCAGAACTCATTGGATGGCGCTTCACAGTGCAGATGGACAATGACCCGAAGCATACTGCGAAAGCAACCAAAGAGTTTTTTAAAGGGAAAGAAGTGGAATGTTATCCAATGGCCAAGTCGATCACCTGACCTGAATCCGATTGAGCATGCATTTCACTTGCTGAAGACAAAACTGAAGGGATAATGCCCCAAGAACAAGCAGGAACTGAAGACAGTTGCAGTAGAGGCCTGGCAGAGCATCACCAAGGATGAAACCCAGCGTCTGGTGATGTCTATGCGTTCCAGACTTCAGGCTGTAATTGACTGCAAAGGATTTGCAACCAAGTATTAAAAAGTGAAAGTTTGATGGATGATTGTTAATCTGTCCCATTATTATTATTATTATTATTTATTTATTTATTTTATTTATTTCAGGTACTTATATAGCGCCGTCAATTTACGCAGCGCTTTACATATATATTGTACATTCACATCAGTCCCTACCCTCAAGGAGCTTACAATCTAAGGTCCCTAACTCACATTCATACATACTAGGGACAATTTAGATAGGATCCAATTAACCTACCAGCATGTCTTTGGAGTGTGGAAGGAAACCGGAGCACCCGGAGGAAACCCACGCAGGCACAGGGAGAACATGCAAACTCCAGGCAGGTAGTGTCGTGGTTGGGATTCGAACCAATGACCCTTCTTACTGCTAGGTGAAAGTGCTACCCACTGCACCACTGTGCCACCCATATATAGCGCCGACAGTTTACGCAGCGCTTTACAACATTAGGGCAGACAGTACAAGTACAATACAATTCAATACAGGAGGAATCAGAGGGCCCTGCTCGTTAGAGCTTACAATCTAGGAGGGAGGGTCAAGTTATACAAAAGGGTAATAGCTGTGGGGGATGAGCTAATGGAGAAAATAGTTGTTAGATGGAGGCAGGATAGGCTTCTCTGAAGAGGAAAGTTTTCAAGGATCGCCTAAAAGTGGATAAATTTGGAGACAGTCTGACAGATTGGAGTAGGGAATTCCAGAGGATAGGTGAGGCTCAGGAGAAGTCCTGGAGGTGGATATGGGAGGAGGTGATGAGGGAGCTAGAGAGCAGGAGGTCTTGGGAGGAACGGAGATGGCGATTAGGTTGGTATTTTGAGACTAGGTCAGTGATGTAAAAAGAAAAACACAAAAAAGAGTATCCAGCGCTAACCCAGGAGGACCCAGGCAATAATAAACTGCTAGCAGATGCTAAAGGCTAATTCAATAAAAACCTCATATAAACATCAGTAAATAAAGTGCTGCGCAATTCATAAGAGTCCATAAATTGATAAAAACACAAGTGGTGTTGGTGTAGATAAACGAGCAAATTGAAGTGCAAATGACACGCAGGAAACAAATCTCAAAGACGGGTATCAGTGATCCCTCCACCGCACACAGATGGCCTCTCACCTCCCAAATTCGACCTGAAACAGGTCACACAGCGAGAGTCAGTGTAGCTGACACAGCAATCCAGGCAAACACTCCAGACATAGCCGCTCCAGGATGCGTCTCAGTCAACATAATATGGCGTGTGGAAAGAGATAACAAAGCGATCTAATGCTCTCAGTATGTTCAATCTTTTATTAAGGTAAAAAAGATAAGGTGCACTTACATATAACGGCACTCAGGTCCGAGTGCCGGCGGACAAACGAAACTGATAGTGAACGAGATGGCCGCGGGTGACGTCATGCGAACACCTGACCCCCGTACGCGTTACGTCCGTAGGCGGGACTTCATCAGCGTGGGGCAGAGTGCGCACAGATGGCCCGCTTGTTATTTATTGCCCTGGTAACCTATGGTGAGCCAATAAAAGAACTGGACACAACAATCCAATGGCCAACTCTAATCTAAATATTAGATCAGGCTACAACCGAAGGTAAATAAACAATACAAAGTGCTGCTGTGCTTATATGTACAAATAGTGGCGTAAATTTATTTAAAATTCATATAGGGATGACTCATACCTCATATATATGATATAAATATAAAAAAAGAGGGGAAAGAAACAAACCAAAAAAACGCCTTCATTTGCATAAATATAAGACAGGAAAAAATCCTGTGCAGCCCATTAAAAAATAAATATAATTGGCAATCTATATAAAAATCTTATATAGAAACATGAACGTCATCCACAGCCATCTCGCTATAATACCATATACATAAAATTAAATATTGAATAAAAATTCATAGACAGAAATGTTTTTTAAAAACAAATATATATTAAAAAAAATATGTAAAAATACGGGATAAAAATTCAAATGTAGAATAAAATAAACAAGAGCTGGATACAAAACTAAAATACAAACTATCTATTTGAAATAAAACAGTTAAGATCAAAATCCACGTTCATTCCTGCAGGTGACATAACTTTGTTTTCGTAGTTCCAGAATGATTCTCTACGACTTAATTGTCTTATATAATGACCACCTCTCCAGTGACGGGGAACTTTTTCTATACCCCAAAATTTGAGACATTTGGGATCCCTTTGGTGACAAGATCTAAAATGTCTTGAAACACTATGCGTCTTCACACCCCTTTTGATATTGCTGATATGCTCGCCCACCCGTACATGTAGTGCTCTTGAGGTGCGACCCACATATTGTAGGCCGCAATCACACTCAAGCATATAGACAACCCCTACAGATGTACATGTGATAAGGCTTTCAATCTGATAACTTTTCTGGGTAACGCTTGAGACAAACTCTTTACGCTTCTTAATGTTTCTACTGGCATGCTTACAGGTAGCACATCTGCCACACGCGTAGAAACCAGACAAGAATTTGAAAAGCCTGTTATCTGCCATTTTTGGTGGGTCTACTACTCCTGGTGCTAAACAGTCATCTGGTGCTAACACAGGTTATTTTCCATGACCCTCCCCCTCAGTTAACATGCTACAAAAGGTACATTGACAATATTATTATGGTTTGGGAGGGTGATGTGTTGAGTCTCCAAGTATTCATTGACAAACTTAACAGCAATAACAAAAACATCCAGCTTACTTGGACCATAGAACATCAACAGATCACTTTTTTAGATCTTGAAATTTTCAAGAATGGGAATAATTTCCAGACCAGAAACCACTTTAAGGCCACTGACCGGAATGCTTATATCCCACTTACTAGTTGCCATCATAGGTCCTGGCTATGTAATATTCCCAGAGGCCAATTCATCCGGTTGAGACGCAATTGTACTTCGGAAGAGGAGTTTGTATCTCAATCGCAGATTTTGGCAGCTAGGTTTAAAGAAAAAGGATATACACAGCCTATGATTGACTCGGAAATCGAGAAAGTCAGGCTGACAGATAGGAGTACCATCGTGGCAGATAAGATCAAGACCAATGATGTTCAAGATAACACGGCTGGCTATAGAATTCTATTGGATTATAATATCCAATATAAGAAATTAGAGAGAATCATTACCAAACACTGGCCTATACTTCAATGTGATTGCATTTTGGGACCTACCCTTCCCCCATACCCTAAGTTTATTTATAGCAAGGCACCCACACTCCGTGACTGTTTAGCACCAGGAGTAGTAGACCCACCAAAAATGGCAGATAACAGGCTTTTCAAATACTTGTCTGGTTTCTACACGTGTGGCAGATGTGCTACCTGTAAGCATGCCAGTAGAAACATTAAGAAGCGTAAAGAGTTTGTCTCAAGCGTTACCCAGAAAAGTTATCAGATTGAAAGCCTTATCACATGTACATCTGTAGGGGTTGTCTATATGCTTGAGTGTGATTGCGGCCTAAAATATGTGGGTCGCACCTCAAGAGCACTACATGTACGGGTGGGCGAGCATATCAGCAATATCAAAAGGGGTGTGAAGACGCATAGTGTTTCCTTGTCAAAAGAAGTTTGAGTATACAATGTTATAAAGATACATAAAGTAAGTTTACAAGGATCTATAAAGTAAGCTCATTGTTTTACAGTAGGGTTTATATAGGTAAATATCATGAAATTTCAAATATTAAACATTGGGTTCACGTAAACCTAAATTAAAGATATATATCATTTCCTTAGTTACTTTTGTAGGTATTTAAATGATTTATACCTACTATACATATTGTTTACAAGTAGAGTGTATATAGGTCAAATAAATTCTGATAATGAGCTTTAATCGTAAGGTGGAGAAAAGGAAAGAGAAAGAAGAAAAAGGGTTGAAAGGTAGAGGTATGGTCCACAAAGTTGTCCCGCTCGTCAGTTTATTATTCTTTTTAGTTCTCTTTGAAGCCTTAGAATGGGTGTCTCTGTAAGTCATTTAATCTGTTACCATGGCAACAGGACAGAGTCATTGAAGTTTGACAGGAACTGTTGTTTTATCCAAGGATGCCAAAGTTTTTCAAATTTTGGAATTTGATTTTGATCGATGGCTACCATCTTAGCATGGGACATTGTATTATTCATTCTGTGAATTGTTTCTGCTAGTACCAATGTAGGAGATTTCCATGCCTTGGCCACTGTTTGTTTTGCAGCCGTTATTAGTTGGATCATAAGTTTGAATTGAGAGAGTGTTAACCATTCCGGTTTTAGATTAAGTAAAGTTAAATATGGATCTGGTTGTATTATTTTTTTAAATATTTTAGATGCAATCACGAAGACTTCCTTCCAGAAGGTTTGGATTACTGGGCACGTCCACCATATGTGTAAATATGTGCCTATTTCTGGGCATCCTCGAAAACAAAGAGCTGAGGTATTAGGTGAATATTTTGCCACTCTAGCGGGTACAAGGTACCAGCGAGTTAGGACTTTATAATTTGTCTCCAGTGCTAAGATGTTGGGTGAAGATGACTTAGATGTGAGCCATATGTTAGACCAGTCCGTGTCTTCTAAAGTTCGTCCCAGGTCCTCCTCCCACCTCTGAACGTAAGAGGGTCTATTAAGATTTGCTACTCCATATAATTGATTATAAAGTGATGAAATTGTACCTTTAGCAAATGGATCTTTTGTACAGATTGATTCAAAAATGGATAATTGGGATAATGGTGTATCCCCCTTTAGGAATGGTGTATAGAAATTTTTGATTTGGAGATATCTAAATATCTCAGAGTTTGGTAGATCATATTTTTCTCTAAGCGATGGGAATGAAAGGAATGATTTAGATGCTATGAAGTCATTTAGTGTCTGAATGCCTGATGTTGTCCAAGCTTTAAAAGAATTTGGGTAGATCCATGCCGGATAAAAGGCCGGATTTCTGATAAAAGAAAGGAGAGGATTGTGTGGAGATTGTAACTGATATTTGGTTTTTAGTTTATCCCAGAGAGATAAGAAGTGTTTAGTTATGGGATTATGAATTTTAAAGCGGTCTTTAGGATCAAGCCATAATAAATTTGATATTAATAGAGGGTCATTTTCTGAAGCCTCTATAAATACCCAAAATGGAATTTCCTGTTTTGCATGGTATTTGGACAGACTGGCCAAATGTGCTGCTCTGTAGTAGTTAGTAAAATTAGGGTATCCCATGCCTCCTTTATTTTTGGGAAGATGTAGTGTGTGTATAGGTATACGTGGTTTAGAAGAGCCCCATATAAACGAAGTTGCTCTTTTTTGTACTATTCTCAAAAAATAGGAAGGAATTGGAATAGGGAGGACTCTGAATAGATAAAGCAATTTGGGTAGAATAGTCATTTTGATTGCATTAATCTTCCCTATCCAGGATAAAGGAAGTTGCGACCATTGTTTTATTAGATTTGTGATCTGTCTTAATACAGGAGGATAATTGGTTGAGAATAAGTCAGAATGAGATGCTGTTAAATGAATTCCAAGATATGGGATTGATTTTTCTGCCCATGTGAATGGGAGTGCAGCCCTAGCCGGGATCAATTCCATGTTTGTGAGTGAAATATTAAGCACTAGGCATTTCTTAGGATTAATCATAAGGCCGGATAGGGCTGCAAACCCATCAAGAGCTGGTATTAAGTTAGGACCAGAGACCTGTGGTGATGATAGAAAAAGTAATATATCGTCTGCAAATATACATAATTTGTGTGTAATACCTCCTACTTCAATGCCAGTTATAGTTTGGTTTGTTCTGATGTATTGGGCTATGGGTTCGAGTATAAGGGCAAATAATAAGGGAGATAATGGGCAACCCTGTCGGGTACCTCTTTCGATATTAAAGGCTTCAGATTTGTATCCAGCATATTTTATATAGGCTTTGGGTTTATTATATAATGCTTTGATCCATGTTAAAAAGTGGGGTCCAAAACCCCATTTTTGTAATGAATATTGCATATATTGCCAGGATACTGTGTCAAATGCCCTCTTAATATCGAGAGATAGAAAACATAAAGGGATTTTCCGTTTTTTAGCAATATGTGCCAATAACACTGCCCTGCGTATATTATCGCCTGCCTGTCTATTTGGCATGAAGCCTACTTGATCTCTATGTATTAATTTTCCTATAATGCTATTGAGGCGTTTTGCTATTATTTTTGCTAATAATTTAATATCGAGGTTTAACAGAGAGATAGGCCGATAATTCACACAGGAAGTATCATCAGAAAGGGGTTTTGGGATCATACAAACAATTGCCATTAGTGTTTCTTGCCGAAAAGAATGTCCATCTAGAAGTTTGTTAAAAGTTTCAGTGAGAATGGGAGAGAGTATTTCTGAGAATGTTTTATAGTATAAAGCCGAGTAGCCGTCTGGGCCTGGTCTTTTGTTAAGTTTTAGGTCTTTTATGGCGTTAGCAACTTCATCTATAGTTATAGGCTCATCCAAACTGCTTTTTTGATTCTGAGATAACTCAGGTAAGGTTATTTTTGAGAAGAAGGATTCAGCCTCTGTAGGATTAAATTCATTGTTTGTCTTGTATAAAGTTGCGAGATGTGAGTGAAATTTATGGACTATTTTAACTGGATTACAAGTGTAAACATTTTTTGATAATTTCAAACGTATTGGTTTGAAAGATTTGTTAGTTGAATTTAATGCCCGAGCCAAATATGTACCTGGTTTGTTTGTATTCATGTAGAAATTGTGTTTGGAGCGTTTGAGGGATTTATCAACTGACTCAGTGAGAAATAGATCGTATTCCAATCTAGATTTTTCCAGATGAGATTTTGTACTCTGAGATGGATTATCTTGAAATGATATGTAGGCTGCATTAAAATTGAGTTCTAGTTTTTTTGCTAGATTTTTGCGTTCCCGTTTAAATAGTGCCATTTGTCTTTGTATTGTACCACGCAAGACAGGCTTATGAGCTTCCCACAGTGTTATTGGGGAGATGTCTGTTGTATTATTAATTGATATGTATTCCTTTAAAGCTTGTTCAATGGCCATCTGATGTAGTGGGTGTTTGAGCATTATGTCCGGTAAGTACCACGTTGGGTCATGCGCTTTTGGTATGGCTGAGGCTATAGTAGTGTATACTGCATTATGGTCAGACCACAGAATCGGAATTATATCTGATGCAATAATTTCTGGTATCATTCCTATTGTTAGAAAAATATGATCTATTCTGGTGAAGGTTTGATGAGGGTGCGAGAAATAAGTGAATTTCTTTTTCATTGGGTTACTTTCTCTCCATGAATCTACCAGATTGTATTTGGAAAGAAGTTGAGAAAAAGGTAATCTAGAGGTTATTTTGGATGGTGTAAAAGGTGATTTATCTAGAAATGGGAGGAGGACCTGGTTCGAATCCCCACACATTATCACTGTTCCTATTTTGTGTGTATTAATCACTTGTAATATATGTGAGAGGAATGGTATAGGTTGTTTGTTAGGAGCGTAGTAGGAAATCACCGTGATTGCTGTATCCATTATATAACCTATGAGTATCAGGTATCTACCTTCTGGGTCTTTAATTTCTGATGATAAGGTGAATGGTGTGGATAGGTGAAATGCAATTAGAGTTCCCCTTTGCTTGGTACAGGCAGAAGCCGTGTAAATTTGTTGATAAAAAGGAGAAATATATTTTGGAGTAGAATCTTTGGTGAAGTGTGTTTCTTGGAGGCATACTATGTGAGCCTTCTTGTTATGGAAAGTACGGAAGGCTTTGGTCCTTTTTTGAGGGACATTTATTCCCTGAACATTCAGGGAAAGTATATTCAGTGGTGCCATGGCAATAGATCAAATAGTTTTGACTTACTTTTTGTTATGCAGAGCTGACTGCGCAGATCAACCTGTGTGGACTGAAGAGATGAATAGATAGAAAAGAAACCAGTGAATTCTGGAGTAAAGAGTAAACAAAAAACATATGAGATTAGATGATACATTGTATAAATTATTTTTTGCAAGTAATCACAATTTACCCGTGAAAGAGAATAAATATCTCTCTCAGGGGAATAAGTGCCTTCGTCACACTCCCACATAATATGGTTGGGAGAATGAGGAGGGCTAATGGGGGTACACGGATCTTCCGCTTACAGGAGAGAAGTGCTATGTCAAAAGACATCAAAATGATGTTTCATTAATTGGAGTGCAGAATATAGTTTTTGTTGAAATTATTTATTCCAGGGTGGTTGTATATGGTTAGTCTTGCCCTAGGCTAAATAATTCAGTTATAAAGGTACTGTTAAAAACTTTGGTATTGATGAAGATAGTTTGAATTATTTTGGGATTTTAACCCTTTTAGAGTAAACAATTACATATTTTATTCATACGTAACTGTTTAGATATGTTAACTCATAAAATTGAGGTTGTATTGCTTCAGATTTGAATAAACAAAAACATAATTCTAGGAACTAGTTAGGTAATAATATATTTGTTTTAAGAAAAGAAAGAAAAAGCTTCCATTACTTCTGGATTATTGAACATATTTGTCCTAAAAAGTAATAAATCTATTGTTATTACCTGATAATATATAACTGAACAAGAATTTCCTTATTTCACTTATATATTCTAAGGCTATATGAATCAGAAGTAATAAGAAATATAACTGGAATGTAACATGATCCCACACAGTGTGTGACTATCAGAATGCAGTTACATTCAGTTAAAAATTAGTTTTTTTATAGAGAACCATCTCTTAGTATAATAAATGAAGAGATATCAGGAATTAGGATGTCAGTCCATTGAATCTTCTTGGTCCATGGATGATGTGGCATAACGGCCTCTTTTGTGAGAATGATGATTCCCATTTTGTTCTGAAATTTTCTGGGTGCTGCCTGAAGGTGAAGATGATGCCATTCTTCTGCGTGTGGGAGTGTTGCTGCTTGTGGGTTCTGTCAGATTTAATTTTAAAAGGGTTTGTTGTAGTTCATCTGCTGATCTGCTTCTGTAAATTGTACCTTGGTAGTTAAATCTGACTGAAAAGGGGAAGCCCCATTGATACATAATGTTGTGGCGTTGCAGTTCCATTAGTTGGGGTTTCATGGATCGTCTTTTCGTAATAGTAAGTTGGGATAGGTCAGCAAAAATTTGATAATTGTGTCCTTGAAAATTAAGTTCCTTTTTTTCTCTTGCAGCAGTTAGTATTTGTTCTTTCGTTCTGTAATAATGAAATTTTGTGATTATATCACGTGGGGGTCCATCTTTCTTTTTGGCTGTGAGGGCTCTGTGTACTCTGTCCAGTTCTAAACGTTCAATAGGGATATCTGGCTTTAGTTCTTGTAATAGAGCAGTAATAGTAGATTGCAGGTCTGTCACAGTTTCAGGTATTCCCCTTATGCGTAAGTTTGAACGTCTGGCTCTATTTTCGTAATCTTCGAGCTTAGTTTGAAGTATTAAATTCTCTTCTTTTAATTGTTCCAATTCTGTTATATTTTCTTGGGTTGTAATTTCAATTTCATCCATTTTTATTTCTAAGGCTGCGGTGCGGTTTCCCAGCTCTCTTATTTCTTTGGTTAGGCTTTTTGTTATTTGGTCTGAGGTTTGTTTTAAAGCCTTATGAAGCATCTTTTCAAATTGTAATAATATTACTGGGGATACTGAGGAGGCTTGTGGAGAAGTTTGTGAGAGGATTTGTTCTGTATCTGACTCAAATGGAGAGTCTTGCTGTGACATTTTCTGTCTGTGAGAGCGCCCTGATGCTGTATCTTGTGAGGTGACTGGAGCTGCTTCAGCTGCAGTGAGTGCCTGTGAGCTCTTTGTGAGGTGATTTTTATTTTTGCCATGGTTTCCTCCCAGTACCATATTTCCTGCCCAAACTTTCACAGTTTGTTCCCTGGGGCAAAAAGGTTCAAATGGATACCTTTTGAGCCTGCAGGCTCCGCTTTGTCCTTCTCTTCTCTCCTCAGCGGTGTGGAGCTCTAACAATGCATGTCTGCTCCGCTAGGCTCCGCCTCCTGCCCTCGACGCATAGTGTTTCAAGACATTTTAGATCTTGTCACCAAAGGGATCCCAAATGTCTCAAATTTTGGGGTATAGAAAAAGTTCCCCGTCACTGGAGAGGTGGTCATTATATAAGACAATTAAGTCGTAGAGAATCATTCTGGATCTACGAAACCAAAGTTATGTCACCTGCAGGAATGAACGTGGATTTTGATCCACATTTGAATTTTTATCCCGTATTTTTATATATTTTTTTTAATATATATTTGTTTTTAAAAAACATTTCTGTCTATGAATTTTTATTCAATATTTAATTTTATGTATATGGTATTTTAGCGAGATGGCTGTGGATGATGTTCATGTTTCTATATAAGATTTTTATATAGATTGCCAATTATATTTATTTTTTAATGGGCTGCACAGGATTTTTTCCTGTCTTATATTTATGCAAATGAAGGCGTTTTTTTGGTTTGTTTCTTTCCCCTCTTTTTTTATATATATATCATATATATGAGGTATGAGTCATCCCTATATGAATTTTAAATAAATTTACGCCACTATTTGTACATATAAGCACAGCAGCACTTTGTATTGTTTATTTACCTTCGGTTGTAGCCTGATCTAATATTTAGATTAGAGTTGGCCATTGGATTGTTGTGTCCAGTTCTTTTATTGGCTCACCATAGGTTACCAGGGCAATAAATAACAAGCGGGCCATCTGTGCGCACTCTGCCCCACGCTGATGAAGTCCCGCCTACGGACGTAACGCGTACGGGGTCAGGTGTTCGCATGACGTCACCCGCGGCCATCTCGTTCACTATCAGTTTCGTTTGTCCGCCGGCACTCGGACCTGAGTGCCGTTATATGTAAGTGCACCTTATCTTTTTTACCTTAATAAAAGATTGAACATACAGAGAGCATTAGATTGCTTTGTTATCTCTTTCCACATGCCATATTATGTTGACTGAGACGCATCCTGGAGTGGCTATGTCTGGAGTGTTTGCCTGGATTGCTGTGTCAGCTACACTGACTCTCACTGTGTGACCTGTTTCAGGTCGAATTTGGGAGGTGAGAGGCCATCTGTGTGCGGTGGAGGGATCACTGACACCCGTCTTTGAGATTTGTTTCCTGCGTGTCACTTGCACTTCAATTTGCTCGTTTATCTACACCAACACCACTGGTATTTTTATCAATTTATGAATTGCGCAGCACTTTATTTACTGTAGGTTAGTGATGTAGCTGGGGGCAGAGTTGTGGATGGCTTTGTAACTTATTGTTAGTATTTTGAATTTAATTCGTTGGGCGAGTGGTAGCCAATGGAGGGATTGGCAGAGAGGGGTAGCAGACACTGAGCGGTTTGTAAGGTGGATGAGTCTGGCAGCAGCATGTGTATATATATTATATATCTATCTGTCTATATAGATAGATATCCAGTATCTCAGGGCTCAAAATTTCAAGTCCTGAGCTGCTAGCCAGGCCTTAAGGGTTACTCGCCACCAGTTGCCCCACCCAACCCTTAACCTGCCCCGCACCTAAACATGCCCTCATGAATCCTTATCTCATGAAATGACACTTAAATGTTTTATGCAGAATTAAGTTATAAAAATAAATATTAACTACAACTGTAGTTAATATTTAATAGTTAATACCTACAAATATTAACTATCCGTGCCCATCAGTGCAGCCTCACCTGTGCCCACCATTGTGGCCTGTGTCCACCAGAGCACCCTGTGTCCACCAGTGCATCCTACCTGTGCAGGGGAAGAGTGGAGAGGAACTGCCGGCTGGATGATCAGAGCTCCGAGGAACATCACAGCTTTCATTTCAATTGCAGTATGTTCCCATTGCTCGCCATCACATACAGCCCCTCCTCTTAACTAGAGAACTTTGATACATGTCACACGTCCCGGGATTGGATGGATGATCTGTCTATCAAAGTCCCTGGACAAGGAGGAGGGCTGTATGTGACGGCCAGTGCGGGGAACACACATTTAAAATGAAAGCTGTGATGTTCCTCGGTGCTCTGATCATCCGGCCGCCTGCTGTCCTCTCTCTTCCCCTCTACAAATGACTCCCATACAACCCCCCCTACCGCCCCCCACTCCCAGGCAGCCGTAGCTCGCCAGCCCTTAAATTCCACTAGCAAGATGCAAGCAGGCGAGTGGAATTTTTGGGGGCTGCAGTATCTCACAAAAGAGAGTACAACCCTCACATTTTTGTAAAGATTTTATTAAATCTTTTCATGTGACAACACTAAAGAAATTACACTTTGCTACAATATAAAGTAGTGAGTGTACAGCTTGTATAACAGTGTACATTTGCTGTCCCCTCAAAATAACTCACAGCCATTAATGTCTAAACTGCTGGCAACAAAAGTGAGTACACCCCTAAGTGAAAATGTCCAAAGTGGGCCCAATCAGCCATTTTCCCTCCCCGGTGTCATGTAACTCGTTAGGTCTCAGGTATGAATGGGGAGCAAGTGTGTTCAATTTGGTGTCATCGCTCTCACTCTCTCATATTGGTCACTGGAAGCTCAACATGCAAAAAAACTCTCTGAGGATCTGAAAAAAATTATTGTTGCTCTACATAAGGATGGCCTAGGCTATAAGAAGATTGCCAAGACCCTGAAACTGAGCTGCAGCATGGTGGCCAAGACCATACAGCGCTTTAACAGGACAGGTTCCACTCAGAACAGGCCTCGCCCTGGTCGACCAAAGAAGTTAAGTGCACGTGCTCAGCATCATATCCACAGGTTGTCTTTGGGAAATAGACATATGAGTGCTGCCAGCATTGCTGCAGAGGTTGAAGGGGTGGGGGGGTCAGCCTGTCAGTGCTCAGACCATATGCCACACACTGCATCAAATTAGTCTGCATCGCTGTCGTCTCAGAAGGAAGCCTCTTCTAAAGATAATGCACAAGAAAGCCCGCAAACAGTTTGCTGAAGACAAGCAGACTAAGCACATGGATTACTGGAACCATGTCCTGTGGTCTGATGAGATCAAGATAAACTTATTTGGTTCAGATGGTGTCAAGCGTGTGTGGCAGCAACCAAGTGAGGAGTACAAAGACAAGTGTGTCTTGCCTACAGTCAAGCATGGTGGTGGGAGTGTCATGGTCTGGGGCTGCATGAGTGCTGCCAGAACTGGGGAGCTACAGTTCATTGAGGGAACCATGAATGCCAACATGTACTGTGACATACTGAAGTAGAGCACAATCTCCTCCCTTCGAAGATTGGGCCGCAGGGCAGTATTCCATTATGATAACGACCCCAAACACACCTCCAAGACGACCACTGCCTTGCTAAAGAAGCTGAGGGTAAAGGTGATGGACTGTCCAAGCATGTCTCCAGACCAAAATCCTATTGAGCATCTGTGGGGCATCCTTAAACGAAAGGTGGAGAAGCGCAAAGTCTCTAACATCCACCAGCTCTGTGATGTCATCATGGAGGAGTGGAAGAGGACTCCAGTGGCATCCTGTGAAGCTCTGGTGAACTCCATGCCCAAGAGGGTTAAGGGAGTGCTGGAAAATGGTGGCCACACAAAATATTGACACTTTGGGCCCAATTTGGACATTTTGACTTAAGAATGTACTCACTTTTGTTGCCAGCGGTTTAGACATTAATGGCTGTGTGTTGAGTTATTTTGAGGGGACAGCAAATTTACACTGTTATATAAGCTGCACACACTATGTTACATTATAGCAAAGTGTCATTTCTTCAGTGTTGTCACGTGAAAAGATATAATAAAATATTTACAAAAATGTGAGGGGTGTACTCATTTTTGTGAGATACTGTCTATATAGTGCAGCGCAACTACCAAAATCAATAGTGAATATGTGTAAATAAAAATACAACAATTAGACTTCTTTCACACTGAAAGCGCCGGCCGTTAGCACTTAAGCGACACTTGTTTTAGCAGTGCTTTAGCGCTGTTTAAGTGGTGCTATTGCTCCCACTTTTCAGCTGCTAGCGGGGCACTTTAAACCCCCCAAAAAGGGTTAAAATCTCCTATTTTTGTGGCTCTTTCAAAGAGCTGTCCATTCATTACAATGAGCAGGGCATTTTGGGAGCGCTAAATACAGCGCTCCCAACCCGTCCCAAAGATGCTGCTTGCAGGACTTTTTGGAACGTCCCACAAGTGCAAAGCCCGAGTGTGAAAAGTCACGCTGGAATGAATGGGAGTCGGTTTTCAGGCACTTAGCAGAGGCTATTTCCAGTGCTAGAGCACCTGAAAACTGCCCCAGTGTAAAAGGTGTCTTATGTATCCAAAACAATAGTTGCTATTCACAAAATAAACAGTGAAAGTGAGTCCAAAGGAATCCTGCAATGAAAGGCAAATAATTGGAATAAATCAAGTTCATGTTGCTAATAGTTCAAAATATAAAATGACAAAATTCTGTGATCTTTCACCTCCGTGTTGGATAATCAAAACAGTGCTCATGAACAATCCTCCACCAGTGATTATATGGCAGCTCACCTTATACTTAGTCCTCTGTTTTACCAGTGGGTCCAAGTAAGCAGTCCCCTAATGGGGGTAAAATCAGGTGTGTGCTCCGCTCCGCTCTTAATCTCCATCGCCTTCTTTCACTGATGTATACTCTCGTTCAGCGGTATATGCAAATAAATTAAATATATCTAAATCTAAAATAGTGTTCTCTCTAAACACTTTATTGCCGAATAAAATAAAGATAAAACACTCACTTAAAGCATTTGTTAACCCAAAAAAAAAAAAAAAACATGGATCCAGATTTATAACACATTTTATGACAAAGTGCTTGTCCTGTGTCATTTGGCCCCCTTTAACACCTAAAAAACCTGGCTCATCCTGCCAGTTTCTCCCCACCCCTCTGTAAACTGACCATGGTGTATCATGGCTGCTGAGACCAGACGCTGTGGTCAGTTTATATGCCTCTGTCATCAGCAGCCTGCTATCTGCTCTCCTCTCTGCTCCTGTGTCCTCCTCCTCCCTCCCCTCTCTGTCTGTGTGTGAGCCGCCCCTCCCCCCTTCTGCTGCTCTCATAACACTAACCTGTACACATCATCGGCACTGCCTCCTATTGCAGTGTCCCCCTCTGTGAATGATTTCTAAATATAAATGCTGTAAATACCTCATTTAAGAGCTGAGATTGCGATCACATGACCAGCCAGCTCTCTCCTCCTCTCCAGAGGAATCTCAACCCGCCCACTGCATCTCTCAGAGAAGAAAAGGAGAAAGTTGGCTGGTCATGTGATTGGCTGTGAAATGAGGTATTTGCAGCATTTATTTTGACATAATAACATACTACTCCCTGTGGTCATAACCACCAAATTGTTAGAAGCAACATGGGTCACAATATAATGACAATAGAAAATATATAAAATATATAAACTAAAAACACCTAATAAATGAATAACCAATATATAAATAATTGAAAGAAACACTGCTTTATACCTAAATAGTATTGCTAATGATGCCCTTCCCTCCTATTAAATATTACCTCTATCTATTCTAACATAAAAAAATAATTGGCTACTATACCCACAATAATTCTTTCACAATAAAATTGAGATCACTTGCACTCTATACAGCCTCTTAAATATCATTGCCCACTACTGGCCATCAATGTCTAAATCCTCATATAAATCTGACATAAATGTCCTGTTAACTTATATAGTCTACATACAATCTCCACAAATAGTATGAGTTACCGCCAAATGTTAATATTCTAATTTAAAAATTACCCCAGAGACAAACCCCATACACTACAAATAGTATGTCAAAGGGGGGGTTCTTTCCACATTAGGGTACAAAGTAGCTAACTGTTTTATAAGTGATCGGTAAGTTTTAGGCAAGATTTAAGGTCAGACTATATATTGAGGCCTTTAGGAGCAAGGACCTTTGCCTCAAAAATCCAAAAAGATTCCCTTTTACTGAGCTGCCTAATATAGTTACCACCCATCCAATGCCTTTCCACTTTTCTCAATGTCCCAAAATCTTTATTGTGGACCAATTTAAAGTGCTTGGATACACTGTGTGTAGTAACCCCTTTCTTAATGTTTTAAATGTGTTCTCCTATCCTCACCTGTAGACGTACGTCAAATATACTGCAAGCCACATCCACATTCAAGTACATATATCATTCCAACAGTGGAGATAGTAATGAGTTCTTTTATTGTGTATTGTTACCCTGTGCTATTGGACACAAACTCCTTTTCATGGCTCCACATTCCACTTGTTGAGGACACTCGTATCATGACCATCTTATTTCTATTTATTTATTTAATTTTGCTGCGAGGGGGGACTACGGTGAAGGATTTATCCGCTATCCCATTGCCCTTGGAGGCTAGGTTTTTGCTACCCCACAGAGTTTATTCTGCTTGCCTGTTTGACTATCCTACTGATAGGTGGTCCTGACCATCTAGTAAGAGTCCTTGACTACTGTATGTGGTGTGCCAGAGAAAACCCTGCATTAAGTCACTTGGTGGTAGAATATACACTTATTCTTGGACTTTTTTCTTTTTACTAAAATGACTTGTTTATTATTATTAGTGATTTCATTATCTGTTTTTTGCACATTGAACTTTATAATGTTTCACTTGTTTAGTGTGTCATAGCACTAGAAGTATTGTTTACATCCACAAACTAGCACAATTTATTTTATTAATAAAAAACATGACAGGTGTTCTAATCCTTCTCCACTCAAAAACAAAAAAAAAAAGTTTTGCCTTTAGTTACACTTTAATTATTTTAGTTAGGCTCCAACCTGTGTTCTGTGTCTTTCTAATAAATGTGGGCTTTGCCCTGTTATTTAAAATTGCCCTGTTACTGGTAAATAATACATTGCTGTAGCTCTTATTTCTTCTTGAGAGCAAGGTAGAAATTGGCCAGCAGCAGGACAGTTTCTCATCAGCAAGGAAAAGGACAGCCAACTACTAGACAATTTCTATCTGCCACTCAAAAGGTACAGTAGCTTATTACCATTTAATAAAAAAGCATAAGTTGCTGCTAATGCTAACTTATTTTTCAAACTGAAATTAATGCAATTGTGGTGTTTCTGCTGTATTTAATCCAATATTGATCCGTAACTCCACGTATAGCTTTAAGGATTCCCCCCAAGCATGTTATTTAAAGGTTAGTATTTTCAATGATGCCCTTCAAGCTGTATGAAAAGACCTTCTTTCTGCTGTACAGTATTTTTTCTAACATTGGCCCATGTCAAACATGGTAATTCCCAGCTTCTCGTGTAGTTTTCTCAGTAGTTTTCCTATTGGCTTCACAAGCGGCCAGAAATTACAGTCAAGGTTCGCCCCCTATTGACTTTAATGAGATTTGATTCTAAGCTTGGGTTTGCTGAATTTTAAACAAGATTCACTAAACCCTTGGTAAACGAACCTGGAACTGAATCACTTATCGCTAGTTTTAGATATGGGAAAATGTGCTGCTCCACTCCCGGTACGCTCACCTCCCTTTGTGTTTTTATTTGTGCATGTAAGTGATAGTCAAGGGGTGTATACATAATTCACCAGTATTACTGATTCCTAGTATCTTCCTTCTAGTTTATACCTATGATGCAAAGGTTCATTGAAACTTTTCTATCTTATAGAAGACATTTCTTTCTTTTTTTTTTAAATGGCTTGGTAAAACACCACAGCCACACAATTTTTGTTGCAGAAAAACATATTTATTATATTCTTTGAACTGGCAATTTTTGAGCTTAATAAGTGTCTTCAATCTTTTTGCCAGCAGATGGAGCTATGTGATCATCAAATACGATTTGCTTGTTTTTCTACATACACAGAAGTTTGCTGTTTATCCAGGTTTTGCAGGGTTTCTCACAATTTCTTGTAGAAATATTTTTTTTCTTTTACATGTTGAAAAAGAATAGTCTGTGTGAGATTCAGAGAGGTGTTAAACCTTCAAAATGTATCTATAAAAAAAAAAAAAAAGGCGTATACCAGATTTAAAGAGGCTGAAATCATCAGCAAAACTTCTGGTGAAGAAAACGGGCATGGTCTTTGTAAATTGGCAATGCTACAAATTACATTTCATTGGATTAATTTCAACCTTGTCAAAATCTGGCCACAATGAGGTTAGACGTTGCCCTGGGCAGATTTATAAATAAGTGAGATATTCAGAATTAGTATATTCAGTATATCCAATAAAAAATAATACATCACTGTTTGTCTCTGCTGAGCCTATACATAGAACAGGGCCAATTTAGTATCCAGTTAACATATTATATTTTTAGATTGTAGAAATCCAAAACAACCAAGTAATTTCAAGTAAACCCATGGAGGTATACAAACTCCATACAGTCCATACAAAAATCAATGCAAAAACTAACAGACTGCAAGGCAAGGCAGGTTAATGTTAAGTTATTTTTTCAATGGATTAACAAAATGTTGGCTGTCATTATGTGTGTGACAGTAGCAGGATTAAAAAAAAAAAAAATACAAGAATTTCACATTCTATAACAAGACAAGAGAAATAAACAAGGGTTATCTAGTACGATGTAGCTGATTTGTTTTCTTTTATCCAACTAAAATATCATAAAATGACAGCGTGGGAATACGCTATAATTCCCTGCAACATTCATGAAAACTGAATCTGCTATTCAGTAATTCTCATACAATTGGCTGATGAGTGTCAAGTGCTGTAAAATAAATAAATGAAAAACTGATGGTCCCCAAAGCTAAACTAATTTCCTAAAATCCTATGTAAACTGTTACATGTTAACCACTTTAAGACCGGGCCTATTTTTCAGACTTGTTGTTTACAAGTTAAAATCATTTTTTTTTGCTAGAAAATGACTTAGAACCCCCAAAAATTATATATATTTTTTCTAACACCCTAGAGAATAAAATGGCGGTCGTTGCAATACTTTCTGTCACACCGTATATGCGCAGTGGTCTTACAAGCGCACTTTTTGGAAAAAATAAAAATTTTTTAATTAAAAATTAAGACAACAGTAAAGTTAGCCCAATTTTGTTTTATATTTTTGAAAGATAACTTTACAATTGAGTAAATTGATATCCAACATGTCACATTTCAAAATTGCCGCTCCCGCTCGTGGAATGGCGACAAACTTTTATCCTTAAAAATCTCCACATGCGACGTTTAAAAAAATTCTACAGGTTGCATGTTTTGAGTTACAGAGGAATTCTAGGGCTAGAATTATTGCTCTCACTCTAACAATCCATGCGATACCTCACGTGTGGTTTGAACACCGTTTTCATATGCCGGCGCTACTCACGTATGCGTTCGCTTCTGCACGCGAGTTCAGCGGGAACTTAGATCTCATATTTACACTAAAATGCAGTAAAAAAAGAAAAATGTCTCCTCAAGAGCTATGGGCGGAAGTGATGTTTTGACGTCATTTCCACCCTGCAATTGTATGGAGCCGAACAGGGGCCATCTTCCCCTCACTCAGTTCCATGCAAATCAGGGGAGAGGACGCGATCGGCGGTGGAGGGCAGCGGCGGAGGGCACTGGAGAACGGCAGGAGGGGGGGCCTCCTCTCCCGCCACCGATAAAAGTGATTTAGTGGCTAATCCGCTGCAATGTACCACTTTTATCTGAAAGCAAACCGCCTGCTGAAGAAGAGGATACTGGGGTTATGGCAGCTAGCTGCTGCCATAACAACATACCTCTTCAAAGTACCGCCGTATAATGATGGTGGGCGGTCCCTAAGTGGTTAATGTAATATCAAATGCTTTCAATCATTTTAAATATGCAACTTTCATTAAAATAATACCTGGTGATCATGCCATAAAGTTCCTTGGTCAGGCATTTCTTGTTATAGGGTGACAACTTCCCAGTTGTGCTCCTGTGTTGCCAACTTTTCACATGCTCTTTTGGTGGATGCTTCTGTTGGCAGTGACAGCACAATGTCATTATCCCAGAGTCATCCAGAGCAATAACTGAGGCTGGCATGAGCTCAAGCAGAAAGGAAGAGGGCGAAAAAGGTTGCACAAAAAAAATGGATGAGTGAGTTTGGGGTGGAGGAACTTGACTGGCCTTTGAGATGAATTTTAGCGGAGACTGCTAGCCAGGCCTTCTCATACAACATCAGTGCTGACCTCACAAATGCACTTCTGGAAGAATGGTCAAACATTTCCTAAACCTTGTGGACAGCCTTCCCAGAAGAGTTGAAACTGTTATAGCTGCAAAGGGTGGGCCAACTCAATATTGAACCCTACAGACTAAGACTGGGATGCCATTAAAGTTCATGTGCATGTAAAGGCAATACAATACTTTTGACAATATAGTGTATTTCTGCCTACTACAACCTTCTGTCTAGGATCTACACTCTATTCTGGGATACATTTTTCGGCTCCATACTGTACAACACAGAATAACCAGGCCCAAGGACAAGCTTTACATGCTCTGACATCTGTTCTTTCCATTCACCTGTCCTGCTGCATAGGATTATGTGTTGACTAGTTTCTAAACCAGAAAATGACAAATACACATATGCTTAAAAGTAGAACAGAGACTGGATTAGAAATTTCATACTGACACATCATAAATCCAATAACTTGCAAATACCTTTTGTGTGTGTATATGCACAAAGCATTCCCGGAGATAGAAAGAATGAATCTCAGTAGGTAACATCTAGAAGGTCTATTTTTTAAATGGTTTCGCACAAGATTCACTCAACTTTTACCAAATATTTATACATTTTTCTAATTTGATGCAGTTAAAAATGTGTGAAGCTGGAAAGAAAGTTGTGCAAATCTAGTGTGAAAACATTTATAAATAGACCCTTACGTCTATATAGTTAGAACACGCCCTGGGATCAGTGATCTGCAGGGCCTAAATACAGAGAAAAGGTGCCCAAGGACACTTTTTGCTGCCTCAAAAAACAGCATTCTTGCCTGGTACCATTAAGCTGTCTTATTTCTTCAAAAATTGTTTTAAGTTTAACTGCTTGACGACCAGCCACCGCAGTTTTACTTCAGCAGGTTCGCTCGGCTGCAGGAATCACTGCCGCTGTATGTCGGTCCCTTTAACAGCTATTGCAGGCGTGCCTCCGCAATGTCGCAGTCCCGCTAAAAATCGCTGATCGCCGCAATTACTAACTTTTGCGCAAACCAGTCATTATATGCTTATTGTGCTTTTCTTTACCAAAAATATGTAAAATAATACATATTGGCCCAAACTATGAAGAAATTAGTTTGTTTTTTTTCCTTTTTTGATATTATAGCAAAAAGTAAAAAATATTGTTTTTCAATATTGTCGGTATTTTTTTTTTTATAGCACAAAAAATAAAAACTGCAGAGGTGATCAAATATCACCAAAAGACAGCTCTATTTGTGGGAAAAAAAGGACGTCAATTTTGTTTTATGTACAGCGTCGCAAGACCGCGCAATTGTCAGTTAAAGTGGCGCAGTGCCTTATCGCAAAGAATGGCCTGATCATTTAAGGTGGTAAATCCTTCCGGGGCTGAAGTGGTTAAAAGACAAAGTCAACTTTCAAAATTAAAATGTGGAATACAGAAACAATATGAAAATAAGCTTACAGCAACATAAAGTTATAACACATTAATAACTAATTTGCCAGATTAATATGTAAGCTTTTTTCTTATGTGATCACCAAGCAGATTAATTTCAGTATCCCATTACAAATGTGCTTTAAAGTATTTCTTAAGCTGATAAAAAGCACATTATAATGTTACTACAAAGTCCCAGATTAGTAACGTGCCCTTCATTTGTAAGCATTAACATTTTTACGCCTTCTTCGCAGCATGTCCTAATACGCATTGAAAAAAATCTATTAGAAGTTACCTATGAATTTTGCACACTGAAATGTTTCAGTATTGAACAATTATAACTGAAATCTAATTAACTTCTTACATTGAAGTGTGGAGGGATACATGGTTATCAGACTTTCACACATGTGCAAATGATGAAGCCTGAAAAAGGCAAGAGTGTAATGTTAAAAGAGTTTATTTAATATTCATAAATCTAAGATTCCTGTAGAAAAAGCATAAAAGAGAGGTTACATAGATATTCATGTAGAAGGTTAATTATTCCAACTTTAAAGTTTTGTGCAATGAGGACTAAAATAGTATACTGTACTTTCATGGAATGCTGGAATTTGTAGTTCTGCTAGACATGGAACAAACTATAGGTTTCTAGTGTTTTTGGCAAGACACTTTGCAATAGTTTCTTGAACTTCTATGTTAAAGTGTTTTTATCAGGTGCTAAATGTCTTAGTGGTCTGTATGTGGAACAGCTACTGTATACAAGACGTCCTGCAGATATGTACATAGGCTGGGATCTTACATATTAGCAATACTGATAAAAGGCTAAATTTGAACCTTATCCTCCTGGCTTATAACTTATGTAAAAAGAAAAAAAAAAAAAAAGAAGATGATCTTCCTGCCTGTACTGTAACTTATTCGGGGTACACATAAGTCGAATATCAGCCGGAAGCAGCCAGTGCAGTAGAAACCGTCCCAACATTCCGTGTGTACATCTGCCTGTTGGACAGAAGCTGGTCTTACGACCAGCTTTGTCGAACGAGCAAGCTGAAAAACCAGCATCTGACCGGCATCTGATCAGCGCCGTGTGTTCTGGGGGGGGGTTCCCCTGTCAGAACACAATAGAACAGCGGTGGAGATTGCTGTACTAACATTGATTGTGTTAGTACAGTGATCCCTTCGTTTTTTTTTGTTGTTGTTTTTTTCATTCAGCCCGCTGAAGAAACTAAAGCCTAGCACACAGGGGCTAAATGTCAGGTGGCATCGGCCAGTTCAATAGAATTCGGCCCCTGTGTAATGCAGCTGGTCACAGCTAGACTCTCACAAAGCTTAAACAGACTTGGCATAATTGAATGCACCTTATATTTGTAGAACCAGTGACCACTATTACTGAAATAAGCAAACTGTAGCTAGAACTTGTGTGTCCCTACATCTCATACCTCGTATTGATGATCCTTTCCTGAATATTGCTGACACAAGGCAGAAGGTTGAGCAGGTACTAGGCCTAAATCCCCGCTCTGGAAGATATCAGTCACATGTTAAAGACTCTTCATCATAAGAAAGCCTTATCATGCTATAGTTGTCATTGAGTACAACAGCTAATGGTTACATGTTAACATGCTCAGGGTTTTAACGTTTCATGTGGTGGCTGTATGCTCTGCAGTAGGGTATAACACATGACCCGAATGGAAAGTGCAGCTTACTTTTTAGCATTTAGTGTTCCAACCAACAGGCTTTATTCTGGTGCTCTGAAGCCTGCATTAGGCTTTAGCTTGAATGAGACAAAATGCTACATTTTAGCAGCATAAAATGGCTCAGACTAATGAAGCTGCAAAATGAGTAGGCAGTTGGAAGGCATAGACAGTGACTTACCTGCCAGAAGCAGTAGGCATGTTTATCTAGCGAGTGCCCATTCTTTGCCCTTGTCTCCAGAAAGAGATTTAGGAATCACCTGTGTAGTGATTTCAGGTCACGGCCCCAGGTTTGTACCACTTGTGTAGGGGACAGAATAAGGCAGCACAATCACTTCAGGAACTACTGCAACATTTGAACAGAAACATAAGAGGTATGAAAGCCTTAAACAGCTGGCAGCTTGGAGTAAGGAGCTGGTGGTACAGTTTAAAGTTAATTGTCAAGATTTTACGCTACACCTGGATAAAAATTCACAGGGTGGGCATAGGCACTGACACAATTTGGGGCAAAAATAAATGCTGATTCGATTAACAAGAATAGCTGTGGCCACAAGCTAGGGCCATATAAAGCTGATTGCAGGGCCACAGAAGTTGCTTGGTTTTGCCTGATTCAAGCAATCATGGCCTTGGGAAAGCTTGGGAAAGTTCCATACTCCTTTAATTGGGAACACATGATTCCGCATGAATTATAACTGACCAGTTGTCCTAAGCTTAGTCTATCACTATTTCAAATCACAATTAAAAAAGGTAACTGAAGGAAATCACACAGTATATCCACACATATTTGGAAGACGTTTAAATTCATGTCTGGAGCTTCTACAATATACACTATGTGTGACCATAATGCCCAAAGATGAACTGAGCGTGGGCCAAAAAAGTGGATGCTTGAACTGCTAAGGTGAAACCAGTTTACTTGCTGTCCTCAAAGTGACAAAAAACATGTATTGTTTTTCACTATGGCAGTTTTGAGCCTTTGGGAAATGACATCCCTAGTGGAATGCACACTTTGCCGCTTCTGCTCCCTTTTTTGGTGGGGTGATCAAGCTGGACCTTGTTCTTCCATCTTCAGATGTGGGTGGGCATGCATGAGACAGGGGCTGGACTTTGAGTATTGGCTGACATGAATCACATTCATATTGAGAGAAGAGATATGGGTGGAGCTGCTGGCCAATGTTCCTAATTAGTGCATTGGCATTTGCTTATGTGCTTCAGTGTCAAGCGCATACTGGCAAACCCAGCCCACACCTGTCGGTAGGCCTAATCTATCACTCGTGTGTTGAAGGATTTAAAGGATCCTGTCTCCTTCCCAAACAGCTGCAATGGTTTTGCTGCTCCTGTCCATCCTAAAGGCCTGGTTCACACCTATGTGTTATTTGCAGAAACGCACTACAGTCTATTTAACATGTTTTTTTATGAGACACATTAACATCTATGCTTTTTTCACCCGCTGCAGTTTTGGAAAGGGTCAGAGACTCTTTTAAATGCAAAACAGTGCATTCTTGGTTCAAAAGACTTTATTAGAGACGCTGCAGAAAAGCATATAGTGCATTTTAACACATTTGTGATGTACTTTTGATGTGTTTGATGCATTTTGTGTTTTTAATATGCCCAACAACAAATTGGCCACAAAAAAAACCTTTAAAAAAGCGCAAAAAATGTGTCAAAAATGAAAGCACTGCAGAAACGGTTCAAAAGCAAACTCCATAGTGTGAACCAGGCCATAGGATGGCTGTCCAAGGTCAGAACACAGAATTGGTATACTAAACTGGGTGACTCTTGTGGGTTGCAGTAGTTGCTAATTGTACCCTATAATATCTTTTATGTAGGAATTCTCCAGGACATCATAATACAATTTAGGCAGCCTGTTTATTTCACATGTGTGCAATGCAATGTAGTGTCATAAAGGGGAAATAATGCTCTCCTGAGTAAATCACATACAGTATCTCACAAAAGTGAGTACACACCTCACATTTTTGTAAATATTTTATTATATCTTTTCATGTGACAACACTGAAGAAATGACACTTTGCTACAATGTAAAGTAGTGAGTTTACAGCTTGTATAACAGTGTAAATTTGCTGTCCCCTCAAAATAACTTAACTCAGTCATCAATGTCTAAACCGCTGGGAACAAAAGTGAGTACACCCCTAAGTGAAAATGTCCAAATTGGGCCCAATTAGCCATTTTGTCTGGTGTCATGTGACTCATTAGTGTTACAAGGTCTCAGGTGTGTTAAATTTGGTGTTATCGCTCTCACTCTCTCATACTGGTCACTTGTAGTTCAACATGACACCTCATGGCAAAGAATTCTCTGAGGATCTGAAAAAAAGAATTGTTGTACTACATAAAGTTGGCCTGGGATATAAGAAGATTACCAAGACCCTGAAACTGAGCTGCAGTTGGCACATTGGCCAAGACCATACAGCAGTTTAACAGGACAGGTTCCACTCAGAACAGGCCTCGCCATGGTCGACCAAACAAGTTGAGTGCACATGCTCAGCGTCATATGCAGAGGTTGTCTTTGGGAAATAGACGTATGATTGCTGCAGAGGGTGAAGGGATGGGGGGTCAGCCTGTCAGTGCTCAGACCATACGCCGCACACTGCATCAAATTGGTCTGCATGGCTGTTGTCCCAGAGGGAAGCCTCTTCTAGAGATGATGCACAAGAAAGCCTGCAAACCGTTTGCTGAAGACAAGCAGACTAAGGACGTGGATTACTGGAAATGTGTCCTGTGGTCTGATGAGACCAAGATAAACTTATTTGGTTCAGATGGTGTCAAGCATGTGTAGCAGCAACCAGGTGAGAAGTACAAAGACGAGTGTGTCTTGTCTACAGTCAAGCATGGTGGTGGGAGTGTCATGCTCTGGGGCTGCATGAGTGCTGCCGGGACTGGGTAGTTACAGTTGATTGAGGGAACCATGAATGCCAACATGTACTGTGACATACTGAAGCAGAGCATGATCCCCTCCCTTCGGAAACTGAGCCACATGGCAGTATTCCAACAAAACGTCCCCAAACACACCTCCAAGATGACCACTGCCTTGCTAAAGAAGCAAAAGGCAATGGACTGGCCAAGCATGTCTCCAGACCTAAACCCAATTGAGCATCTGTGGGGCATCCTCAAATGGAAGGTGGAGGAGTGCAAGGTCTCTAACATCCACCAGCTCTGTGATGTCGTCATGGAGGAGTGGAAGAGGACTCCAGTGGCAACCTGTGAAGCTCTGGTGAACTCCATGCCCAAGAAGGTTAAGGAAGTGCTGGAAACTAATGGTGGCCACATGAAATATTGACACTTTGTGCCCAATAGGGATGTTCTCACTTTTGTTGCCAGCGGTTTAGACATTAATGGTTGTGTGTTGAGTTATTTTGAGGGGAACAAATTGACACTGTTATACAAGCTGTACATTCACTACTTTACATTGTAGCAAAATGTCATGTCTTCAGTGTTGTCACATGAAAGATATAATAAAATATTAACAAAAATGTGAGGTGTGTACTCACTTTTGTGAGATACTGTACCTTTACTCTAAGCTGTATCATTCTGCTACACAAGAGTCGCAAAAATATCATATTTTGCAGCAAATATATTGGGGTGTGCAAATTACATAGACCTTGTGTTGGGAGAAATTACAGAAACATCCTTTATTTTCTTTCTTTTTTATTTTTTTCCCCCCTAACAAAAAAAACAAGTAAGTAAAAATATATGTATCCATGTTTGCTGCCAAATTAACGTCCTTTCTGTCCTGAAAAAAATAATGTAGAATACTTTAAAGTAGATTGCAAAAGCTAAAAGATATAGAACTAAGACATCCCCAAAAACAAATTAAAATAATATATGCTTCATATTTAGAAGAACTGATCCCCTTGAAAGACCAATCAATTATGGAAGTATATTTCACATTTTTTTTTTTTTTCAATAGGCCAAACCTGTAGAAATAATAGTCATTCCAGAGAACCAATTACATTATCAATTTTAACACCATGCTAAATGACTAACAGGAAAATTTGTCATAGGTCATGTAAGTCCATAGCTCATTTTTGACATTGATTATTCCAAGATCAGCGTTTACCCTTTGTGAAAGATTTACTACATAATTGCAAGGTTTCAGTTGGTGTGTCGCAAAAAGGAAATTTATCTGTCTTTAGATGTTAAGTTAAAGTGAACCTGTTAAAATGACAGTAGGAGTTCTACTTGGTGCCAATACATAATGCTTCTTAGAAAAACCGAGTCTCCAAAACACAGCAATGTGGAGAATGCAGATGCTAACCGTGCTGTCAGAGCTGATGTTGTAGTAAAATATCCAATTACTCATTATAGTCAGTTGCAGGCGTGGGACCCTTTAACCCCTTTTAACTCACATCCCTGGGTTCCTGGACACAGCCAGGGAAGATAGATAGGTTTCCTTGCTTCTATCCCTTACCAGCTCAGAGAGGCCACACCTGATACGGCAGAGTAGCTGATCAAGTAATCCTGCAGCAAGGTGAAAGGCCCTACCTACACTGTCAGAACAACTATGCGGAACATCCTTCGATTTGGTAACAGAGTATGCTAGTTGTGTAGGGGTGCTCCCCCTGTGTCTTCAGGCAAGCTGTTCACCTGTGTTACCAAAGATTAAAGTTCAGGGCCCCTGGCTCATATCTCACTCAGGAGTCCTAATAAGTTAAGCTATTCCAGAGCATGAACATGTATGTTTTAGTAATATGAGAATGCGATTTTGTGTACCAGGCATGAAAAAAAATCTTTGCGTAGTCAGATCATTTCTGCATGTCCAACTTTGGTCTTCTGTTTTTGGCAAGGGAAAAACAACTTGGGGCAGCACAGTGGTTAAGTAGTTAGTGCTTCCGCCTGACAGTACTAGCATCATCTGCCAGAATCCCAACCGCGGCACTACCTGGCTGGAGTTTGCATGTTCTCCCTCTGCATGAGTTTTCTCCGGGTACTCCAGTTTTCCTCCCAGACACATTGGTAGGTTAATTGTCTCCTGTCTAAACTGGCCCTATTATGTGTATGAATGAATGTGAGTTAGGGATCTTAGATTGTATGTATCTTGAGGGCAGGGACTGATGTGGATGTATAATAAATAAGTAAAGTGCTGTGTAAATTGCACAATATAAGTACTAATAATACATAAATCTTTGGTTCTGATGTAGTACAGCTGTAGTGAAATAGGACTGGTGTTGGAGTAAAACTCTGTATAAAGAATGCTTTCACATTTCCAATAATTATCCCCCTATTTGTTTAACAGAAGTAACATACATTGCAAAATTCAAGTGCTTTTCAGTTTGTGTGACATATTTTGATTCATCACAGAGTACATACTGTACCTTTTTTACTTCTATGTTAAAACTAACTTTTTTCCTGTTAACATTATATTAGAGAAGTTGAGAACACCAAATTCATGGCACTGCTCTTATAAATTACAACTATTATTTTTAACAATTGTGTGTTCAACAAAGTTGCATGCCCAAAATGGAGATATGTATTGAAAGAGTGTAGGTTCTTTCTCACCTATACTACTCTAAAGGTGGGTAATGTTGGGGTTTATGTGCAATTTACATAGATTTTACTGGATCCTGGTACCTTATCGACTTTAGTAAACTGGCAAAGGGGTCCATTATTCATTGGCATACTCACCTTTTAGTTTAATAAGTAAGGGATACAAAGGGCCTCTTTACCAGCTCAGGTGTGGACACCTCCAACGTACCAGAATAAGGAAAGGGATGGTCGGCAATCAGGATGACATCTAAAAAATAGTATTTCTTTATTAAGTAACCATGTACAATGCTGTAAAAACAGCCTACACATTTCGAAGGTTAGTCCTTAGCCATGACTATGGACTAACGTCCGAATAACACGTGGGCTGTTTTTACAGCATTGTGCATGTTTACATAATAAAGAAATACTATTTTTTGGATGTCATCCTGATTGCCGACCATCCCTTTTCTTATATTAGATCATATGGTTGATGTTTTCGGCTCATATCTGTTGGTTGCTAAATATTGTAAGTCCACGAAAAACATCAAGTATTCAGTGCAGATCTTGTAAAACAAAAATTCAGCACTGGACAGCTCAGCAAAAGCTGATGCTTATTATCAATTACAAAGTACCTAATATTACCTGTCACAGAGATCACAATGCTCCATGGCAATAACATGATCCATTTTCTCTATAGAAGGATGACACCATGTTTGCTCATATTCAGGGTCAGCATCGATTTCCTGGACTGAGATGCTGGCTCATTCAGTACAGATGAGTTACTTGCCTCTTACCTTGTGACGTGCTTCAAAGATGCAATGCTGCAGTCAGATCATTGGGAGAGAGGAAACCATATAAATGCATGTTCATGCCTCCAGCAGACCAATTACTTTCTCTCAGCATCCTCTTATATGACTTGGCAAAGTCACTTAATGGGGGTCAATGACTACTTTTAATGATAAGGTGTCTTTTTTTTATTTTGTTGGCTATATATTGCTAGGAATTTGGTTCTGCATACTGGTAAAGTTACTCAGAGCTCCACTTTAAGCACACTACTCATTTAAACTACACAATAGTTTAGGTGAAGTATAATAGGGCGTACACACGGTCGGACTTTGTTCGGACATTCCGACAACAAAATCCTAGGATTTTTTCCGACGGATGTTGGCTCAAACTTGTCTTGCATACATACGGTCACATAAAGTTGTCGGAAAATCCGATCGTTCTGAACGCGGTGACATAAAACACGTACGTCGGGACTATAAACGGGGCAGTGGCCAATAGCTTTCATCTCTTTATTTATTCTGAGCATGCGTGGCACTTTGTCCATCGGATTTGTGTACACACGATCGGAATTTCCGACAACGGATTTTGTTGTCGGAAAATTTTATCTCCTGCTCTCCAACTTTGTGTGTCGGAAAATCCGATGGAAAATGTCCGATGGAGCCCACACACGGTCGGAATTTCCGATAACACGCTCCGATCGGACATTTTCCATCGGAAAATCCGACCGTGTGTACGGGGCATAAGTGTAGCTTACAAAAGCATACAATAATTCTTGTACTGACACTAGATGAATCAGGCTTCAGGTACAGTATATACTGCAAATGTGATTTTTGAGGCATATTTGTATAACTCTGCATGCAAAAACACCTCATTGAGTATAATATTTTCTAAACTTTTTTCAGTTTTGCTTATTATTATTAAGGAAAGAAATACTATACACATGTTATAATATCTTTAATGAATTCTGCTAAAATTAGGGCTGCAAGTTTTTAGTTTGAGTTTATGGTGCATTGTGTAGTCTGAATATCAAGATCAATTCTAAATTTAGGCATTGAAATGTAAATAACTATACCATTTTACAGTCTGATGATGCTCAGTGTTTATGACTTTATTGCTAAGAAACATTTGGGTTCATCCAGTGTGAATTACTGGTAACCCACTTAACCTCAAGCCACAGAATAGGATGTCTGCAACCCCTTGTCCTATTAAAACACTGGAGCATATTAGCGGTCTCTTTAGCTGTCATTTGCCCCAGTCGGAAAAATAAATGGCTTTCCTACTTTTGTCATACTAATAGAACTAATAGTTGTTAACCACCAACTGCTTTTGCCTGCACTGAAGCAAATTAACTTAAAAGCTCATAAGGAAATGTGTCACTTACCTTATTTCTTCTTGGAAAAATAAAAATAGCTGCGGTGGCATAGATGCGTGCTTAAAAGCCTACATTTAATGCTTTTTTTTAACTCAGAGGCTAGAAAGCATTGCACACGCGTTCAGCAGACCACAGGGGGCCATGCAAGACTTTTCAGTGTATCTGTCTGCTGAAGCAGATACACACTGACAGGAAAAGACAATGAACCACAAGAGTGCTCAACAGTGCCATGGTAGTTTACTGAAACTACAAGCCCACATCCACAAAGGCTGTTGGGACTTGTAGTTTCCCATTCATAGAGGACTGTGAATAAATGACGTGGCCCGGACGGGCGGAGCCTCGCACGGCCATGTTATTTTCAAACAGTGACAGTGGGTGCCAGGAGAAGATGTCTGTCACGGAGAGAGGCTGTAGCTGCTGGAACATGTTCCACCCGGTGAACTTATCTTTTACCTGAACAAGCTGACTGGTTATTATGTACAGCTGCTCCAGATACTGTGTGCACGAATTTTAGTAAATCTCTCCCAATGCTGCCATTTTAGATTAACCACTTGCCGACCAGCTGCCACAGTTGTACTGCGGCAGAATGGCACGGCTGGGCGAAACAACGTTATGTAACGTTGCTTCGCCCTGTGGCCACTAGGGGGCCCCCGAGCTGATGCGAGTGCCCGGTGGTGACGATCACTGCCGGGCTCCCGTGATCGCCGCTGACACACGGAGAACCGGGATCTGTGTGTGTAACACCGTTTTGCAGTTCTGTGAGGGGAGAACAGACAGATCGTCTGTTCATACAGAGTATGAACAGCGATCTGTCATCTCCCCTGCACAGTCCCCTCCCCCCTTCAGTTAGAACACACAATAGGGAACACATTAACCCCTTGATCATCCCCCTAGTGTTAACCCTTTCACTGCCAGTGAAATTTTTACAGTAATCAATGCATTTTTATAGCATTGATCGCTGTATTAATGCCAATGGTCCCAAAAATGTGTCAAAAGTGTCCGATGTGTCCGCCATAATGTTGCGGTCCTGATAAAAATTGCAGATCGCCGCCATTACTAGTGAAAAAAAAATAATAAAAATGCCATAAAACTATCCCCTATTTTGTAGGCGCTATAACTTTTGCGCAAACCAATCAATATACGCTTATTGCGATTTTTTTTTTTTTTTTTTTTTTTTTTTACCAAAAAATATGTAGAAGAATACATATCGGTCTAAACTGAGGGAAAAAAATGTTTTTTTATAAATTATTGGGGGATATTTACTATAGCAAAAAATAATGCGTTTTTTATAAGAATTGTCGCTCTTTTTTTGTTTATAGCGTAAAAAATAAAAACAGAGGTGATCAAATCACCAAAAGAAAGCTCTATTTGTGGGAAAAAATTTGTGGGACATCAATTTTGTTTGGGTGCAACGTCGCACGACCATGCAATTGTCAGTTAAAGCGACGCAGTGCCAAAACGCAAAAAGTGCTCTGGTCAGGAAGGGGGTAAAATCTTCCGGGGCTGAAGCGGTTAATGTGCTCCATCCCAAACTACTTTTGCAGTTTTGGATAAAGATGCCTCTCCTTTCACTTCAGTGACATTATATATTAAAATTGGTAATAAACCCAACAGCAAACATTTATTATATTGCAGCTTACCAATTCTTAGATGCAATAGCTATATATTTTTTTTCTTTCTTTAGGCTTTCTTTCCTTTTGTTTTGATCTGGTGATCCAGCCAGTAGGTCTGTTGTTACTCAACACAACGTGCTCTCCTACAGATGTGTAGTTACAGGGGTAAGAAACCATTTATCACTGACAGATGTGCTTACAATGATCAGCTTTTATTTATTTTTAAATGTTTATCCCCCCAAAAAAAACAAAAAAACGCTGCTGTAACTGCTTTAAAAGTGTGTAGCTGGGGTTTGGCATCCATTTGTTTAGTGTAGCTATTTTTTTTAGTCCATCTAACACTCCCCTCCCCTAGAGTGACAATCCTACTGTCCAAAGGTGTCCCGGCTGCGTCCTAGAGTGAGGGCACTCTAATACAAGAGATGTGTTACTGGCCGGATCATTAGTAAAAAAAAAAAAAAAGTTTTGGGTTTAATGTTGCTTTAAAAGCTCTCTCTATGATATATATATAATTATTATTATTATGCAGGATTTATATAGCGCCAACAGTTTGCACAGCGCTTTACAACATCGGGGAAGACAGTACAGTTACAACACAATTCAATACAGGAGGGATCGGAGGGCCTTGCTCGTTAGAGCTTACAATCTAGAAGCTATATATAATACATATAACAGTTGGTATGAATATTGCATTTTAGATGAAATAGGCAGACATTCTAGCTGCTACTAAAATACATCCCTTGCTCAGCTAACTGCTAAACTAAGTTGCAACTATGGTCTTAATGGCTTGTAATCTCTTTTTCAGTGCTTTGCACTGCCCTTGTTTGAACTAGTATTACAAAAAATGGATCTGGTTCATTGTATGATAATATCTCTAATGAAAGGCTTTCTCCGTACAGTATACTGGATGGATACAGATCAGCCATACAAAATGTGTATAGAGGAAATAAAAACGGTAGGCAACACAAAGATGTGCAGATGACAACTTTAAATACTGCTAAGTGGCTGTTAAATGACAATACAAATGTTGTTTGCTATTGGAGATATAAGACTTTAATTGCTAGTGAAGCTTTGTCCATAATTGCTGCAATCTGCATCAGCATAACCCATTAGAATTGATGCTTGATTGTGATCATGTAAATGGAGGTTAATAGGTTAAAACATCCTTGAGAAAAAGGACAGCTTAAACTAGTAATTTTTAGGCTTGTGGAGGATTAGCATTTACCTGTTTAAAGCAAGCCTGACTCTGAGCACAGTGCTGCTCTTCAATGCATCCTCTGCTCTTTTATTTTCTCTAGCTGCTATTTTCCTTTAAGATGATGTAATAGTTATTTCCCTGGTTGGTTTCTTCCCTGCACTGCTGAAATAGCACCATCTCAGAACAGCCCTGGGAACTGTGGATCCACCCAGCTCAGCAGCTAGAGCAGGCTCAGCAACCAAGCACCAGAGCACCCACAGCTGAATATCAGCTGCTGCTGCTACTACTCCTATTGCTGCTTGCTCTGGCTGCTCCTGTCCCTTCTTTTTCTTTCAGCCTACCTGGAAGTATGCTAACCTCTCTGTTCCTGTTGGAACTTGGAGTATCAAACATGAATCCTTCCCCATGCAGCCTGGCTGAGAGTTTTTTGCAAAGCATTTAAATAGGCAGCATCCCGTCTGGAGTAATTTTTTTTTTCCCTTTAAATAACAAGCTAATCCTATTTTCAGTGTGCATTTTATCTGATGATCACTACATCTGATTATTCATCACTGTGCTGCCACCCAGGAGCCTATAACTCTCTACACTTGCTAAGAGCTACAGCTTTCTGAGACTTTTGTTAATTAGTATTTTTTTTCTATTGATTTTTATGTGTTTATACAAAATGACCTATTTTTTTCACCAAGGAAGGATTATGCAACTCAGGTATTGTAACAGTTTTCTGTAATGTTGTACTCCTATATAACTACCATCATGTAGGGCAAACAGAATGTATGGCTTTGCTGTGCATTTAAATTGCATTTCTGATCTTTAAAATCCAGTTTTGTGTCTGCTGTCAAGTGCATGCAATCAGCATAAGATATATGAACGTAGTCTGCATGAATGTTTGCTGTCACCCATCACATCTAGGAACATAACTATATGGATAACTATGTAAAAAATCTGCTTTTTGCATATCACTATCCTGATATATTTCAGTGACCGTTAGACTTCCTAACTTTACTAATGCTTTTTTTTTTTTATTATTATTTTTTTTTTACAGATTTTAACATGTCTGTACATACAGCATGACCTTGCATCCAGTGGGCTTAGTGTGAGGTACACATCTTTCATATTTTTTTTATGAAGTTATTACTCCAGTGGAACTGGTCTTAAAAGTTCCATAGACTAATCAAGTAAGCTGATGCTAACTTGTGATTGAGACTAATAAGCAAATATTTGCACTTTGCGGATCTACATTACAGTTCCTCATTCCCATTTTACAATTCATGAACTATTTGTATTGTAGCTAGGAACATCTGTCAAGCACAAATGGCACTGAGTGGAAACTGCAGAACTTATGCCCCACCTAGAGACCAAGGGACTGTATTTCAGTCGTACCCAGAGGTAATTGAATTAAATGTTGGAGGGCAAGTTTACTTTACACGTCACTCCACCTTGACCAGTATACCCCATTCACTTCTATGGAAAATGTTCACCTCCAAGAGAGACTCTGTAAACGACCTGGCCAAAGATGCCAAAGGACGATTCTTTCTTGACCGAGATGGGTTTCTATTCCGTTATGTTCTTGACTATCTCAGGGACAGGCAGGTGGTCTTGCCAGATCACTTTCCAGAAAAAGGGCGCTTGAAAAGGGAAGCGGAATACTTTCTACTGCCAGAACTAGTAAAACTCTTAGCACCTGATGAAGTGAAACAAAGCCCAGATGACTACTGCCACAGTGACTTTGAAGAAGCCTCCCAAGGTAGTGAAACCAGAATATGTCCATCTTCATCTTTAATGCCTTCAGATAAAAAATGGGGCTTCATTACCATTGGTTACCGTGGATCTTGTACCATGGGTCGTGAAAGCCAAGCAGATGCCAAGTTTCGGAGAGTTCCAAGAATTCTTGTTTGTGGTCGAATCTCTCTAGCCAAAGAGGTTTTTGGAGAAACGCTTAATGAAAGCAGGGATCCAGACCGAGCTCCAGAAAAATACACCTCCAGGTTTTATCTCAAGTTCAAACATCTAGAGAGAGCGTTTGACATGCTGTCAGAATGTGGATTCCAAATGGTGGCTTGCAATTCATCAGTAACAGCTTCATTCGTTAATCAGTACACTGATGACAAGATCTGGTCTAGTTACACAGAATACGTTTTTTACAGTAAGTACCAGTTAAGCTCTGAAATGAGCCAAATTTATTTTCTAATGCAGTAACTCAAAGCAACCAGTCACATTTCCCTTTCTGTAGAACAGTTACAATGCAAAAGTTGACCACTGGTTGCTATGAGTTACTATACATTGCTGCTTGCGTTCATACATAGTGCCTCCATACCTTCTGACTTGATGTCAATGATATATGTATACAATGTACGAAATAAATGTGTAAAAAAAAAAAAAGACAAGCTGAAATGGTACATAGTGCTAGACTCTGGCTTAAAGTGCCACATAGATAGTGATGTCATCTCATACAGGGAGTATTCTTTCTGCTTCCAGAATTGTCACGATGAAAGCATAGTTTGTACTATTTGCATTTGGTGCTGAATATTATGAAAGTAGAAGTGCAGTACTGTGGCTAGGTGGCACCAGAGGCCAGTCAAAGTTTTACTGGAATGGAGCTCACTGCTGTGTCTGACTTTATAAATCAACAGGATGTCATTGTCACACAGTAGCTAAGCATTTACAGCTAAAAGAAGGGGAGATGCTGGGATGGGATTAGAGGAGGCTGTAAATCTTTTGATTTGCTCTCCTTTCATGTTGGATACTTAGAAATACATTTTCAGCACTTGGCTTATACATTTACTGTATATCATGGGGTACTTGTTCAGGGCATGTTTAGAGAAAAAGTTCGCTGTAGGGAAGATGGGCTGCTGGATTAGTTATCCTTTTGAAACATGTGCGTTCATCTTTTATCTATTCAATTATGTAAGCATTTGAACAATTACACAGTGATATTCCTTGTGTTGTATTAGGTTATGTTTTTACTTTTATTAGGAAATGTAAGCTCTTTTGCAAAATAGGTACTTTTTCTATTTATTATTGGGACCAGCTAGAACCTTGCTAGTGCTAAAAAAAAAAAAATAAAATAAATACAGGTAAAAATAGTAATAGATTAATTGTATGTTTACACTCATCTGCATTAAAGTGGATACATTTGTGCTTACCCAAGGCGTAAAAGTATATTGAGTTTTTAGTGTAATTTTTCTTACAGATGAAATGGTGTTCCATCCAAGGTCACATACAGCAGACTCTTGGGAATCTTTCTAAATTAGTTCTGCCGCTCTCAAGGCAATGACAAAAGTAAAGCCAGCGTTTCCTAATAGAGAGCTAATATCCTAGGCAGCTTATGTAAAACTGGTTTATTAACACTGTGCATTCATAGTCCGATGAATGAAATCAAATATGTAGTGTTCCATGTCCTATTCTCTAGGCAATGTGAACTTCATGATGAATCATGAGTTTCTCCTGTTGAATTCTGCACTACAGTAGAATAGTCAACGTGTAAGGGGTGGTATGTGAGACCATTCATATATTTTATATATTTATTGGACATTTAAGCAGCTGATGCTAGGATAGGGACTTATATCTTTTATTTCTTTTTCTGTAAATAACCCTTTCCCACTGACTGGATGCATATATAAGGCAGCACAGACTGGGCTTAATACTGTGCTTCCATGTACAATATATATGTACCTGTGTGTGTGTATATTTGATTGTGTGACCCCAGCCTGGACACCAAGCTGTCACTGGCAGCTTCTGATCTCAGAGTAACCATCCAGAGCTGGAAGAAAGCTGCTTGCAATCATGTGATCGTGGTGATGGCCAATAACAGTGATCACTTGTTTTAGGAGCTTCCCCTGTGTTTTTTTCCCTCCTGTGAGCTGAAAAAAAAAATACAAAGAATGGAATTTACTAAGAATAGAGCAGTCAAAATCTGAAGTAGCTGTGCATGGGAACCAATCAGGTTCTAGCTTTCATGTTCAAAACTTACTTGAATAGCTGAAGTTAGAAGCTCATTGCTTACTATGCACAGCTGTTTTCATTAGATGGTGCAGAAGACATACTTATTCCCTATGATAGTGCCATCTAGTGGTTATAATGCAAGTATGGCCATTGGGTGGCACTGACTATCATAGGAAATAAGTGTCCCACAGTGCCATCCAGTATCCGTAATGCAGCATTTTCAGCATTCACACATTCAAAATGAAAATAATCTAGCTGGAGAACATTTGATTTTGCCCTATTCGCACAAAGCAAATGTACATTGACTTTCAACGGACAAACAGCTATACAATACTTTTTGCAAATACACTCCCACAAATGAGTGACATTACCCAAAAGTTTTTGTTTTTTTTAACCTGGCCCTCGCCATCACTGCAGCCTGATCAAAAATACTTTGCAGATCAACAATCAGAACATTATTACCTGTGTTGTTCAAATTCACCAAATCCTTTAACAAACCTTCCGATTCACAGTGGCAAAGTGACAAAAATTGGGACGTAAACCTGCACATTATTCAACTGATTATTCTCCTTTTCTTATCCACACCGGAACCCAGGTTTAGACACCCATAAAAGAGGCACCAGCTTGGGAAAAGACAAGAGTAGCAAACAGTAACTGTATGCTGATGTCAGTACAATCAGATTTAATTTTTTCTACTCAAATCATTGCCTCTCAAGGACATCAGGCATAGGTCACACCTGAAGTAAGTCCAATATCTGACTAGGCAGATTCTTCAATAACTTTCCCTGTCTACCGCTTCCAAAAATGTAGACTTCATCAGGAGAAAAAGCAAGGTTTTTCATGTAACTCCTCTTGAATTCCTTTCTTATGTGGCAAAAACATGTAAAAGTGCCTGACTATTCAGACTATTTTCTTGCTTGGGGGGGGAGGGGGTATATACTCTTCATAAATACAGATAGCAGGAAAGCATAAAGCTGGTATTTCACAAACTCCCATATTCCAAAGCACTGAATGCAGGTCAACTTAGCTCTAGCCTAGCAGCCTCGATAGCCACCCAGATCCAGTGTAATTAAAGTCACTGTAAAGTCTCGTTTAAAAAAAAAACAAATAACAAACATGTTATACTTGCTTCTTCTGTGCAGTGGTTTTGCACAGAGCAGCCCCGATCCATCTCTTCTCAGATCCCTCTTTGCTGCTCCTGGCCCCTCCCTCCTATTGAGTGCCCCCACAGTCAGACTTGAAGCCCCAACCCAGTCCTGCCCCCTCTCTCCCCTGATTGGCTGACTGACTTTGACAGCCGTGGGAGCCATTGGTGCCACTGCTGTGTCTCAGCCAATCAGGAGGAGTGTCTCGGACGGCTTAGACATTCATGGACATCGCAGGAGAGAGATGGGGCTCAGGTAAGTAAATAGGGGGGTTCTGGGATGGCTGCTACACACAACAGGTTTTTTATCTTAATGCGTAGAATGCATTAGCATAAAAAAAGTTTGTCTTTACAACTCCTTTAAGTATTTTTTGAGGATTAATTAAAATTGGAAGTTTAACATAGGTGAACCATCCGCATGGGATATGAAAGGAATAATTACAAACTGCTAAATTAAATGTACTGGGGAAGGTAAACTAGCTAGCGCATAACCTTGCTGGTTAGTTTTGGACTTCCTAGAGAAGTGTATAACAAAACTAGTAGGATGGAGTTCATTTCCAGCTATACCACGCTATCCTGATCTGCAGATTTTTTTTATGTAGGAATTTTTTATCTACCTGTTATACTGTATCGGACCTGTGGTCACTTTTAATGGCATTGTTTCAATAAAACCACCCCGGTTTTACGCTATGTGGCGACTTTTTGCCTTTCTTCTTTCATAAACCTTCATGGGAAAGAGTGACTAACGAGCACCAGTGGCCGCGACGCTATCCCTCTTCATATCAGTGGATTGATTCTTCATGATGTGTGATTCCATGTCTGAATAGGCTTCTATAACGTGGAGTCTAGCTATCTGGTAAGGGTACATCTTGTATTAATATGGTGGAAGGCGCACCTGGGTGTATGGTCGTTCATTATTTTTGGACACGTGTTGCCACGATTTCACCACATTCATTTCTATATGGACTTATATGGAAATCCTATGAACTGATCATTGTCACTTTATTTTATTTCACATGTTTATATCACTATTTATTTAGAACGGCAATTGTTGTTTTATATGTATTTTGACACAATTTGTCCTGGTGTGTGATTGCCAGCTGCTTGTTTGTTTTCTAAACGTTTGTCATTATCATCTTCACCTGCGCAATTACAACCCCCCCCTTTTTTTCTTTATTATAAAGAGATAAAGCTAGTAAGGAAGTAAAATCCTGCCACTTCCGCCAACCAGTTGCATAAGCAAACCAGATTGATTTAGCAAATTTGAATATTTGAATAGAGAAGGTATCAATTGGAGATCAAAAGGTAAACGTGTGATGGGCATGCAGATCAGAAGGTATAGTTTTGATGGGCAACGTAGACCTCTGATGTCTGCCGAGAGGGCCAATTCCATGATCTGATGAAAGTTCTTGTGAGACAGAGCGTCTGCTATAGGATTATGGCTACCTCTCAAGTATTTGGCTTAAGGCCAAATATTAAATGAAGGCAAAGAAGAACAAGATGCCTAAGTAGCCTAATCACTAATGGAGATTTAGAGGAAAGGCATTTCAATGCATATAAAACAATCTTCCTTTCGGTCTGTAGCAGAATCTTCCAGTTGGTAAATTGCTTACCACATAAAACAACAGCTATAACAAGAAGAAACCGCTCCAGTAGGATAACGCTTCTAGTAACCGCAGCACCAATCCATGGTCTTAAATTTCAGCACACTAACTCCCTGACCAAAATCCACCAATCTAACGGACTTGGCTACATCAGTAAAAAGCTGAAATTATTCATCTAGTCCAAATCTCTTCTTGCCATATAAATCTTTTATTGTGCTGAGAAATTAATTTGTACTAAACCAGCAAATCTTCTATGAGTTTTCTAATAACACAGCCTTTCAGGAAATACTCTGCCCATGGTCATTAGGCACAAGGCAAAAGCCAACAGTTCTAGCACCATAACCTTTTTCTTTTTTAGCATAAGGCTTAAAGATTCTCTTGTGGGAGTCTATACACCATCTTTATGGTATCAGTTATGATACTTAAAGTGATTGTAAAGTCTCATTTTTTTTCTATTAAAATAACAAACATGTTATACTTATCTGATTTGTGCAGTGATTTTGCACATAGCAGCCTGGATCCCCCTTTTTTTGTGTCCCTGGCTGGAGCTCCTGGCCCCTCCCTCCTGTTGAGTGCCCCCACAGCAAGCAGCTTGCTATGGGGGCACCCGAGCCGACCTGCAGCTTCGTGTGCCCATTCAGACACGGAGCCGTGGTTCGGCCTCACCCTCCCTCTCTCTGATTGACAGCAGCAGGAGCCACTGCTGTGTTTTAGCCAATCAGGAGGGAGAGTCAAGGATGGCCTAGGCCATTGTGGACATCACTGGATAGAGATGGGGCTCAGGTAAGTATTGGGGGGGGGGGCTTCTGCAGAGAAGACTTTTTATCTTTAAATAGACGTTCAGGCCAAAACAATTTTTTTCCACAGCCAGTGACATACCAATAGGAACCATGAGCCCTTGAAAAGTGGACAGCAAACTAGGACCACCGATCTCAGAATCCTTCGGTCAAACAAATAAAATGTCATCTAAATAATTAAGTGAGGGAGGATTTGAAAATGTTGAAAATGTTGCACATCAAAAATTATTTTGATGCAAACTTTGTAATAAAAAAATGTAAATTCATGCTAGCTAGAATTAAATATTGCTTTTCCTTATCTTTTATTTCAATAAATGTTAGCTCAGAAAGGATAGAGAATAAGAATACTTAATACAATTTACACTTAGTATATAGCCTTTACATTAACTGTTATGTTCAGACTAATCTGTTAAATGTATGCATAGAACATTATTACTACATTCTTTATAAGCATAATTACATTATGGTGAGATGAGATGACATGTTATGAACAATGACGCTGTTGTCTGTTGCCCAGCTTCAGTGTCTTCCAAGACCATTGCTGGCGCATTATGACTCTGCTTGATTGACTTGTGCATAATCATGTTCCATTGATGTTAGCATGTAACTGAACTTATTACATAATCTGCTTTATCAGACATGGTGGCATGTCTTCAGTATGCAGCTATGCTTTGACTTTTGAGCACTGAACGGTGAAATATGTTTTGGATCATGAAAAAAACATTAAAGTTTCAGTGACAGAGAAATTGGCTGAGTGCTTCCACTTTATTGCATTTCTAATATACTGTACTGCAGAGGCAATAGAGAAATGGAAATGGGATTCTTAGTTCGCATAGGTGCATACTGTCACTGTTGTCACTGTGTTATTCTTAGTAAATAGTGCACAGAACCACTTCTCAAGGAACATGGTGTAATTGATTTTTGTCTCATTTACAAGCTTGCTTTGTACATTTGGGTTTCAGTTTACTTATCTCATTTACAACCTTGCTCTGCATTTTTCTGTTTCAGGTTACATAATTCTGTTACAAGCTTGCTTTATGTTTTTGAATTTTAGATCTACCATCAACTATGTAGTTCTTGGGCTTGTATGATTTAATATGAATTAAAAGGATTGTTTAATGAATGGTCAACTTTAGTTTGCATATCTCAAGCCCCTTGCATTTCCCTGAACTCTGGTATTGCCAACCATCATTATAAAAAAAGCCCCCCCAAAAAAAAGCACACCTGTGAAAACTAAATCTTTACTTTTCCCATAGCCTTCACCACTAGAATGCTGTTCCATTCCTGAGAAATATTCATGTGACTTTTGCAGGAAAAGCCAACATTTTCCAGAAGTGCTGAACTTCTTCTGCTGTCCTCCACTTTATTATTGTATCTTGTGATGCTTTCGGTTAGCAGAATGAACCACGGAGTGCAGCGGGGTACACAGGAGTTCAATACTCTGGGAATTGTTGGTTTCCCTGCAAACCTCACCTTAAATAGATCAAAATTAGGTAATAGGTTTGTTTCTTTGGAGGTTTTTTTTTTTTTAATATAAAATTGTTGCTTTATAGAATAATAACATGATTATATTCCTCTATATGTTCTGTAAGAAAATAATTTATTTATGGAAAAAATAAATGATATATATCAATAGCAGGACTTCACAGATATTTATATCTCTTGGGAAGAGACATAGGACATAGTGTTTCAGCAGAACAAACTTTTAAATATTGGACACTAGTGCTGTAGTAAATATACGGTAGTAGCAGAGCTCTTCTTCGTCTCCAGTGTTCTAGCTGAGGATTACAAATGAGAAAATGTTGTTTTTTTAGAAACAGTAGAAGTCATTGCTGTTCCAAACTATTTGTTATACCTAATGCTAGAAACTTTTTTTGATTTCTAACAAAAAGAAAAATATAGGACATAAGCTGCCAGCCAAGAATATTATTAATAAATAATAAATGTTTTATTGTTATTGTCCTTAAGGATTGTCTGGTCTTCTGTTACAGTAAAATTGTCAGCTACCACTGCCATTTTAAACACAGTGCCTTGAGGCATTTCTGCTTGAGGAAGCACATCAGCCTGGTTTACAGCTACAGCTTCTATCACCCCACTTCACTGTAATCAGCACACTCTGTTCAAGCTTGAACCAAGAGATTTGATGTACTTGTATGCACTAAAACCCCTTGAGTTGGGTCTCTGCAGAAAAATCTCACAGTATAATTTTTCAAAAAAGCAATATCAATTATCGTTAAAAGTCATGATTGAGTTACTGACTAGTGAGGTTGCCCAAGCTGAGTTGTTACACAAAATCGCCAAACGTTTGTGGACAAGTGACCATAAAATCTGTATGAGCCTACTGATCATCCCATTTCAAAATCCTAGGCATTAACATTGAGTTGTCTATAACCACCTATATTCTTCAGAGATGGTTTTCAGCAAGATTGTGGAGTATGCTTAGAAACCTGCATTTGTTAGATCAGGTACTGAAATTGGAAGAAAAGTTCTGGTTCACAATTGATGTTCAAGTTTATCCAAGAGGTCTTCAGTAGGATTTAGGTCAGGACTCTGTTCAGTTCCTCCACTGATAACATAACATAAACCGTGCCTTTATGGAATTGGCTTTGTGCACAAGTGCATGCTGGAACAAAAAGGGGTATTCTCCAAATTGCTACTACAAGGTTAGAAGTGTACAATTGTTTACAATGTCTTTGTGTGCTGCAACATTAACCTCTTCACGCTGGTGTCTCCTGACTCTTTAAGAAATTTATGATGCTGGGAGGTGGGGCGGGGCTTAAGTTTACATGACCGCCATTATTGGTTGTCACGGTGGTTGCGTGATCCGAAAACTTCCGCAAGCAGCTTTCGGTTAGGTGCCGGTAACTGTGCCAGGAGCGCACATGCGTACGTGTACAGGAATTCACGCAAATATGCGGCTTCTCGTCACCAACAGAGAGGCCGCATATTTGCGTGCGGCTGGCACCAAGGGGGTTACAGTACCCTTACTTAAAAACGCCTAAACTCAATATTTGTAGGGTTAGCCACTGAAGTTGTAGGTTGCTATCAAGACACTGGCTCCAATAAGATAGGTACAATCTGCCACCTTATCATGTCTACTATCCAGCAATGACTTTTAATTTGTATTTTTTTTTCCACACTACAATGTTACTTTAAACAACAGTTTATTTCTGCAGCTGTTCAGGGTAAAATAAATCTGAAACCCTCAGAGACAGCACAAACTACAATTATATGCATCACTAAAGCTATGTTTGTGTTGTCATCTATTCATCTATTTTTACAACCATTTATAAGCACGTACATGTTGGATTTATAAAGAGAGAGGTATTCTGATTGCTTCATAGGTTCAGAGCCCTGTAAGAGAAAAAAAAACTATTTTTTTTTTTCATTTTTACCACAAAAATTCAGGCTTTTGCTTTAAACTGAGCAGATTGAGGATACATCCTCATGTGATCGTGCTTATATTTGCTGTCCAATTCATTAATTGATATACATAATGAACACCAATGGGAAGGTTAGTGTTCATTATGTACATCAATTAATAGACCAATTATTTTTGCTAGGTGAAGTTGGCAGTATTGTAGTTTTTTTTGGGGGGGATGCTGCAAGGAGCAGAATGCTAGCATACCACTCCCGATGCACATACAAAATATAAAGGATGAAAAGGCTATTAGTAGATTTAAACTCTATAACAGTATAAATTGAGCAATGACTCCACAGCAAAATGTAGCAGTGATGCTTAAGATACATATTTTGCTGGATTCACTTAACAAGGATGTAAGTTTCTTTTTTTTTTTTTTTTTTTAGGATACAAGTTTATATATAGAGGTTTTTCTATTTTATTGGGGACTTGTTTTAATATTTGCAACCCTGATGATGTTTTTTAATGATAGATCCCTTAAAAAAAATAAGGAAGGCCTGTTACTTTTCAGGAGGCACAGACTAAACATTATTTAATAGTCCACAATCACTATACTAATATTTGTACTACAATATTAACACTGTCCTCTTCAAGAATGAAGGCCCTGCTATGGCTGAATGCTGCAGATACCCAGATTTATTGTGGCGATAATGAATACTTACTGCTCCTCTGTCCAGGCTAAATGGAAAATGCCTAGAACTGATGTAAGCTGCCCAGTCCAACTTTATGAGATTGGAGCAAAATAACATGTGCAAATGTTTCAGCTTTAACTCTATAACCCACACTGGGAAAATAAAATGTAAAATCTGAATTCTGTTTGTAGCAAGTATTCTTTGCCCCAGATCAGGTAGCAACAGCTCACTTTTGTGTGTGGATGAGACACTACATAGGCTGCCACCATTTCTGGGAAACACATTTCCCAATTCTACCACTAGCCTGTAAAGTTATAGGCAGTTTTTATTTCTTTACTAAAGTACAGTAACACAAGATGAAAATGGAGAGCAGAGACAGCAGAAAACACAACTGTGGTAGAGTTTGGCTTTAACAGAATAGAGACTTATTGATACTAATAATGGTGTCTATATAAATGGAATTTTTTTTTAGCAGTAGGGCAAGAATTGTGGAAGGTTGCATTTATTGTTTTTCAATAGAAAGTTGAATTTGGCAGTAGAATTGACCAGCAAAAGGATTTTTATATGAAAGGCTACATATGGAGAATTGCTAAAATGTATCTGTGTCTGATAAAGTGTAATGCAGCATATTTCATATCCAGCATGTATATGATGTACAACCATAGATTACCATAGATTAATGAAAAAATAGAAAATTTGCCAAGTACAGCATCCTTCATCTGGCTTTAATAAAACTGTAATCTAGTCACCCGAGGAGCCATCATTTTTAACATCCCGCTCTTTACACTTCATTTTCAAATAAACCTACACATTAAACATTGCTACAAATTTGCAAACTGTGGCCATGTGAGTCTACCATTCCCCATACAAGTGTGTAACGAGTTTTATTGTTTGTTCTTCCCCTGAGAAAAAATAAGAAAAGCAGGAAAATAAACTAATCCTGTCAACTGCAAGAGTGAATTTGATTAGATTGTTGGCTGTAATGATCACATTGAACTCTGAGCAGTTCTTGACAAATAACGTGTGGCCATAATGCCAGCTTCTATAAAGATGGTTAGTCATTATTGATCATTGTTTATTCCACACACTGCTAAACCTGAAAATAGCTTTGCTCAGGTGAATGCTGTGGCTTATTTGATACAAAGCATCAGTATTATTATTGTAAGTTGTTTTTTTTTTCCTTAACTACTTCACACCCAGCCTATTGTAATATAATGGGAGGGCAGGAGCTCCCTGGTCCATGCCTCCAGTTTGCTCTGGTAGGTGCACTGCAGCTCAATCTGTTACCCACTGTGTCCACCAGACAGTGAATGACATATCAGTGTACCGTACTGGCCTCTGTATCATGTGATCGCTGTCACCAATCACATTGATCGCGTGACAGTTGTACGCAATAAATGGTTTTCATTCATAACCATTCATTGTGCACTGTTGTGTTGATCTCTGTGGTTGGTCACAGTCAAGTGGTTTACTATTCACAGCATCTACCAAAAATGATACAAAAAAACAGTTTTGGGTACAATAATAAATTCATACAGGGAGAGTTTCTAATATATGTAAAATTGTATCTTCTGAATGCCTCAGACTTTCATTGTACCCAGGCACATATTTATTTATTTTTCCTTCATTATCAGTTACATCGGAAATATGTTATGTATATGGCTAGCCTTCATGTACATATATCAAACAAACCCAGCATAGAAGGCCTTAAAATCTCTCAAAAATGGTAGCACTTCAGCATGCACAAACAGCATAAATCCCAAAGCCCTTAGCTGGTGGGCTGCTCTGCTTGTACATAGCAATCTCTGATCATGATTTAGATTTTTCTACAACTGTCAAAATGCATCTGAGCAGAGCTAACATACAGGGAAAAAAGTTGTGTTTTGAGTCTTACATTACATGAGCCATAAGAGTTTTTGCAGAACCATATGGGATGGTAGACCGTATTTAAATAAAATATATAATACCCTTTAATAATATACTTATGAAAAACACTAGACATACTTTTAATGGATTGAAAATGGCCACGGCCCTTTATTATTGGCAATAAATTATTTGATCTTTAAACCAATATCATAACATACATTACATTCATGTCATTTTTACCAAATATTTTCACACCAAACCAAAATGTATTATATAATGTACACACATCCTAAAAACCATATATGATAACTCAGCCATTACAGCTCGAGTTATAACCATTTTAACCAAAAACAACTGTCCCCTCTCATGTAGCAGAAAGGGACAGATGCCACATAAAAAGGACCGCAACAAGGGAGGGAGGGTGGGGAGCTTCTTCTTCTCCTGCTGAGCGCCGACTGAAACTGTTGTGCAGATTATTTTAAATTTAAATGACTACTATTAGCTCGTGCCCTGGCAGTTGTAACCATGTGACCTCATGAACCAATTATATTGCAATAATTTCAAAACTGCTTGTTGCTATGGGCTTTTAACTATATTTTCTAACTGTCACGCTCCCATTGGTGTGTGAGGCAAATTAATTGCTCGCACACTTCTTATTCTAGTGGTGAATTCTTTGCTCCCTGTTCACTCTGCATAGTGTGACCCCTGACATGCTTGTGAAGGTCTGTGGGACCTAAATACAGTGCACAGATAGCTGTGGTGAGTGTATAACCTGGCAATGAAACTGGGGAAGAGCGCCATTTCTGGATACTTAGATGATGCAAAAGAAAATCACTCAATACCCCCATCAACACAGTCAGTGTTAAGGTGGGGATTCCCTCCTGAGGAGCTATTGTGTTCTCCGGGCAGGGGGGACGAGGGGAGCCGTCCCTGCCCAGAGAATACAGTGATTATTGCTAGTGGCCATAGCCATTGATGGATGAACTTGGGTACAATCAGCCTGCCCATAGATGGTATAAATCTCGGCTGGTCCCTGCTAAACTGGCTGAGATTCGGACCATCTATGGCTTTGATGACTGCATAACAATAATACGCTTAGGGAAGCTTCCCTATTGTTTGCAGATTTGAACATCAAACAGGTGAACGCAGCAGCATGTCACAAGAATTGTATTAATTTTAATTCAGAAAATCTGCTGATCATTTTATTGGATGCAAGCCTTGGATAAGGCTTTACAAGGCAATACAATAAGTTTGGTTCCCAGCCAAGGCATCAGATCAGCCTTTGTCACCTTTATTTTGCAATTGTGTTGCCTACATAGTTACATAGCTAGTCAGGTTTTAAAAAAGGCAATAGTCCATCTAGTTCAACCAGTAAAAAAAAAACAAATCAAAACCCTCCATATACACAATCCTATACCCACAGTTTATCCAGATGAAGGCAAAAAAATAAATCCCCCAATAAAGTGTGATCCAGTTTGCTCCAGTGGGGGGAAAAATCCTTACTGATCCCCCAGAAGACAAATTAATTTTCCCTGGATCAACTACCCCTGGTGTTATTAGCTCTAAATGTTAGTGCAGTATTCAGTTATATTTTGTGCCTAATATTTTTAGAAGTACCCTGTTCTTTTTCTTCTTTCATCAGAGGAAGAACTAGTGCCAAGACTTGTTTCAGAAGGATTCATATTTAGAGAACAGCAAATAGAAATAGAAGCTTCTGTGAAGCTTTCCATAAGAGCTCATCCACACCAGATGTGGTGGGGCTGCGCTGGCAGTTTTTTCCAGGACAGTGCCAATGCATAGAAGTCAAAAAGCATTGCTTCCTATGGTGTCCGTTCACAGCACAGTGTTGCTGTGGTGTGCACTGAAAGAGTACGGCATGCATCCATTTTTCTCAACACAGTGGGTTGGGACGTCAACCACCACATTGCAAACCCAGTGCGGTGAATAGATCTGTTCGGTTCTGTGATGTGCATCAGAATCAGTGCATCTGCACAGCACATCACAGCAGTGCTGTGCACTTAGTGTGGCACGTTGGCGTGAACGGGTCCTAATGGTTTCTCCTATGCAGTTACGCCAAACTCCCTACTTTCAGGAAGACTCTGTAACACTTTGATATTCAACCCAATGATTCAAAAGATCATTTTGTTGGTCCAAAACACACTTTCTATTTTTAATGTTGTGTCTTAGGAAGTAATATCACTGTGAAGTTTAGTGCTGAAATTTTCCCTGTTCTGGACTAGCAGTCACAATGTTGGAGTCAGCTAAAATTATCCAACCTAAATGAGTGCCTTTTAGTCTGACTCTTTTTCCTCAGAGTTTATTTGTAGAAGACTACATTCACATATGCATTGAGGAGTGTAAAAAGAAACGGAACTGCACTCCCACTCTTCAAATTCATCTCAGTGGGGAGCAAAGCCATCATACACACACAACACAGTGCTCTAACTATCCCATTACACTTGACAAAATTCATTACTCACTGACTCTAAATATTCTTAACTACTCTGTTTTCTGGAAAGACTTTCTGCTGCTATGCATGTGTTACAACAAAAAAAAAAATATTGTTGTACAAAAAGAGTAGGTATCTCTTGTGTTGGATGAATATATGCAGAGATTGCAAAGTGAAATGCATTTCATTGCTGGTTTGATATTAATACGTTTTTTGTATTTTTTTTTTTTTTAGCATTTATGAGATAATTTTATAAATCTATGTTTATGTGAGTTGGAGATATCACGGAAATCTCTGATGGAACAATTGCTTTGTGTACATCCATCTATCTATCTATCTATCTATCTATCTATCTATCTATCTATCTATCTATCTATCTATCTATCTATCTATCTATCTATCCTTGAAAAAGTATTCATACCCACTTGAAATTTTCCAGATTTTGTCATGTTACAACCAAAAACATAAATGTATTTTTATTGCATTTTTATGTGATAGACCAACACAAAGTGGCATATAATTGTGAAGTGGAAGGAAAATGATAAACGATTTTCCAAATTATTTACAAATATGTGAAACGTGTGGTGTGCATTTGTATTCAACCCCCCTGAGTCAATACTTTGTAGAACCACCTTTCACTGCAATTACAGCAGCGGGAGCCAATGGCCCTCAGCCAACCAGGAGGGAGAGTCCCGGCCAGCCGAGTCTCTCGTGCAACATTGCTGGATTGGAGGAGGCTCAGGTAAGTATTAGGGGGGCTAAGGGGAGCTGCTGCACACAGAAGATTTTGTATCATAATGCATAGAATACATTAAGATAAAAAAACCTTTTGCCTTTACAACCACTTTAAGCTAATAGTGGAGCTGTATTTCCTACTTAAGGCATATCTAAACCCAAAAACAAAAAAATATCATATTGCAGCTTACCAATCCTTAGATGTGTTTGTTTTAGGCTTTTATCCCTCGCTTTTACTTGGTGATCCAGCCAGTAAGTCTGTTATTTTTCAACTTCCTTTAACACACCAAGCTGTCTAACAAAAGGCAAATAGGGAGTTGAGACAAACCATTTATCACTGACAGGGGTGCTTAAAATGGTCACCTTTTATTCATATATGTGAAACCTTTATCCCAAAGTAAAAAACTGATGCTGTAACCGCTTATAAAGTGTTACCTTGAGTTTGTCTTGTCTTGTCTTCCCCGCTTTTTCAAAAACTACATAAAACATTTTGGGTATACATACACTTTTTAAATTGCTAGTAGATAATTGGGAAAGCAAACTGTATCAAGCTTCTTAACCAAAGATATGTTATAGCAAAAAAATATACCAAAACTTTAGTAGCGCTAAACAATCAAAATGTTTTTAAGATTGCTAAAAAAAATCTACTTTGTCAGTGAATGTGATAAAATGTGAGTATAAGGTTGTCCACCAAAGAAAAATCCTTGCAGATTTTTTATCCAGACAATCACCTTCACCACACCGCATGTGTAACACTCCCCCAAGGTCATCCACTTACCAGATAGTACTGGGATTTAGATAATTGCTGACAGCAAATGCTGCATCTCTCCATCTAAATTAATGCTCATCACAAGCAAAAAAAACAAGGATGCACATAGCGTAATCCAGTAACTATAAAAGTGTTTATTTAAAAAGTTTCCCTTAGGCCTCTTTCTCACGGGGCGGATCAGTGATGATCCGCCCCGTGAACATCCGCTGGCTCAGCGGGGATCGCTCCGCCGATCCCCGCTGAGCAGGAAGATGACAGGTGCATCGCTGCACACTGTGCAGCGACGGACCTGTCAGAGCGCCGCTCTCCCCTATGGGGGGATCGGATGACGACGGACCGTAGTGTCCGTCGTCACCCGATCCGATCCGAAAACGGATGGAAAAGTAGGTTTTTCCTCCGTTACACTTTTCGGATCGGAGCGGGGTCGGATGTCAGCGGACATGTCACCGCTGACATCCGACGCTCCATAGGGATGAATGTATGTCCGTTTTTCATCCGAAAACGGAAGGATGAAAAACGGACATACGGATCGTCCATGTGAAAGAGGCCTTATGGTTGTGCACTTATAATGTAACAAAATGTAACAAAATGTTAAAAGCATGTATCAAATAAACATCAAAGTCGTAATCTCCTGTCTACCTCTCACCGATACGGCGGTGTTCCCGGGTAAGGCAAGCAGGGAATCCGACGACGTGGGTTGCTGCGTGGTCACGCCCTCTATCAAGCTTCTTGTTTTCAGTTTATGATGGAGTAATACATTATACCTGGACATGTACTTGGCTGGATAGAAAAACATTCTATCCAAATAGCAGTCTCTGCTGTGGATAAATGCTGAAAAAAGTTTGTCTATTTGAGCAAAAATGTATTCCTATAAAACATTGGCATATCCACAATTTCAGTTACATCCTCTGCCAAATTAATCTGCTCTTAATTAAAAACATGGGTAACAATTGCTTTTCAATGTTCAGATCTATTATAAAACCATCATGCTTCATTTTTTTCCAGTTTTACATTTGGACAGGATCCTGTGTTGTAGCATACTCCATTATAGTCAAAGCTGATTAAATATTGCTTGCAATAGAGACAGTCTCAGAAATAGCTGTATATACTGTATATTACAAAGATTACATTTGCCTGTATAACATGTGTAACTCTAGCTTTAACTTTGAATCTACCCGACTGACAGCTTGGTCTTTATTAGGTTTCTGGTGGGATATTACATCTTATGTGCTATTATAATTATTTAATTAGCAACTGCCAACTGTGTTTAAATAAGCAGTAATTCATCAAGATGTTGTATCTGTGTTAATGAATTATAACCAAGGGAGGTTCTCAAAAGACACCAGTTATCAGAATACTAACATGTCCTTAGCAAAATTGGCATCCCAGCCACGCAACACACAACAATGTTAATTAAAATTATTTTCAGTATTGGTTGTCATTGGAGGCATTGTTCACCCCAAAATTCTTTTTTCTGACCACTAAATTCATATGTTTTGTATGTTAACATGTAGAGAAACAATCAAAAAATAAGCACCCAGTGGACTTTTAAGGCAACAGAAACACGATATCTAAAATGTAACAAAACGTTATTATTTTGCAATTAAAATCATCAACTAGGAGTGGGATATGCTGAAGTATAAAAGCTACTGCCAGACCACAGTCTACTGGGCAAGCGATAAGGCCATACAGATGGAAAAACCAGAGACACAAAAGTGGGAGATGTTAAATCAACCTAATAAGCATTGGTTAAGCTTAGATGTACAACATTCTAAACATTTTATAATTGTTGGCCAAGATGTACAGTATATCCCACAATGACACCATCTTCCTAATTAGTCAGGCACAATAGAGGTCATGTACTTAATAATTGGACTGCCAGGGTTGTTTACCCAGTATGTAAGAGTGGTGGTTATACAGTGTCACTCCCTTTCCAGTTCTGTTTTTTCTGGCTTTTCATATATGGTGCCCATTGGTGGTATAGTGGTGTCTTCCCATCAGAGATATTGCTCTGTATAGCCACCGCTGTTATATAGTGGGTAAACAGCCCTGGTGGTCCAATTACCAAATATTGGCTAGTCCTTTGCTTCTAATGTGCCCAAGTAATTATGAGGCTGTCTTGTTTTCTGTGGGTTCTTGCCTGCCAAGGAAGCACTCCAAACACATGCTGTTCTGCATGCAGCCCAATGTAGGGCCTTTCGGGTAGTTAGGGAAAAAAAATAGATTAGAGGAAGGAAGTGTCATTCAAACATGTAAGCTACATTATTAAATACTGTAAATATGACATGTCACTTTTCCTTACATCATTAATAATAAGCAGTACAATGTATTGGGCAATTACATGTTTAATTTATATAGACCTTTGTCTAATATTAGTCTTTATCAAAATAATGCCATATAGAAGACTTATGACTTTGTCAAGAAATTAACAAGGATGCTAGGATTAAAATGTTATTGGCTATGATTTACATGTGTTTAATGGAAAAGGGTGTCAAGAATTGATTCAGCAATCTAGCAAACACATACATTAAAGGCACAGCTGGTAATGACCTTCGCCAATTAGTTTTTTCAATCAAACATCTCCCCTGGGTACCATACATTTGTCCTCTTCAGGAAACAATCAATGGTAAGAACATTAATGTTTACTGACATATACTTAAGTATGCCCGCTCACTTTTGCTTGCCCACTGCCAACAGTAAACCACTTTTTTTCCAATCTAATACAGGACAGTATAGTTGTTGATAAACGTAAAGCTTATAAACTGGGTTGTTGGGTTATAGGAGTAGAGCAGTGTCTAAAACCCTAAGCATAGCCTGTTAATGAGGCCTATAATAGTACCTCCTGGACAAGGCTGTTATTAATTCAGATGACTGGTTATCGGAGGGATGGCTTGACCTCTAGCTGACTGACCTGTGAGAATTACTTGCGAGAAGTCATCAATCACACGAAAGACACCTCAGCATTCAGTTATTACAAGAAACTGATGGACAGAACAATTAAAGAGCTATAATTTAAGACTGCAGCTCCAAAACCGTCCCATCTGCTTGAATATATATATCATGAGACAATATACACTGTTAGGGACATATTGGATAAAGTGTACCATATGAAAAACTGAGGTAGTACTGGACCTTTTAAACAGTATTTTATTGAGCTACCTTGTAATCACTTTCTGCTATGTTTATATGTCTTCTATCACCAAGTGATGTGTGGTCATGCAAGAGTATAAAATGAATTAAATGTATGTGTTGTGGTACACATGCCTTGCATATTAATAGAAGTTTGTTCTAAATCAGAACTGATACAATTATAACAATGTGCAAAAGATCTAACTAATCTATCTTAGTGAAAACATTAGTAGATAATTTCTGTCACATAAAGATACATTGATCAGGCAGCTACTGGTTCCACAGTAGAATGATTCATTGCTGTTCACATGTGTTTTATGCTTGGAGCTCTCTTTACTGTTTACAGAGCTTCCCACTTCTGTCAATCACTATACTTGCATCCTGTTGGGTTTGTAATCATATATTGTAACATATTGTAACATACCCAGCAGGAGGCAATAAAGGAGGCTATAAAAAGACATTGCAGGAATGGTTATCCCCAAATCCTCCAACTTCTGAGGATTGGAAAAACCAAATTAATGCCATCCTGCCTAGGGAAAAATGTATATTTCAGCACAGGGGGTGCCCACATAAATTCAATAAACTATGGGATCCTTGGTTAATGTTACTCAGATTGACACATATTGCACTTATTACACAGAGGCTGTTCAATAAAAGAAAAACTTGGAGCCAGTGACAGCAAAGCTTTATTGTATAATGTTTCTATTTGTACTGAACAATTTGTTTGATCCCGTATCACCTGCCAATCTTTTTTAATGGGCAGAAGGTGGTTGTTAGGTTCTTTAAATGTAATACTCTACTATTTCTATCTAGGCCCCCCTAGTTTTGACTTTATGAATTGAATGACAAATAAGAGGTCATTATATCTGGCAAAGATTTTGCACCCATTGTGATAGGCGAAATGCTGTACTGATATGTAACATATAACTTCTTGTCATATTTTTGCATAGTAGTATACCGTATACTTGATGGTAGTGGTTTAAATTCAAGAGCTGTTGAATGTTGTATGTGCTAAAAAAAAAAAAAACCCTGAAATCTCTATAGAATTATGAATTCAAAGAGGCCATCCAATAGTGTGGAGGCTGGAAAGGAATCAGAATACATGCAACATATTATGAGTATACTACAAAGATATGTTACAGTGCACCTAACAGCATAACTCAACTACCTAAAATGAACTAAATACACTTCTCTTGAATCTTATGAATAAAACACTGCACTCCCAGCATAACCTGACAGCTGAATAAGAGTATAACAAAGTTCTATTACACAGGTATTGAACACCTCCGATGGGACCTATTCAGTGGACATAAATATAATTATGGTTCATTCTTTAAATTCAACATGCATTAACGTGTTGTGCTGCCAGAAGTAGTAATGCTCCTTTTTTGGTGCACTAACACACTACAATGGTGTGAATGGACCCTAAAACTGTAGCAATGCGTTTTATAGTCCCTAAACACAAAACCTTTGCTTAAACTTTGTTTTATATAGAGTTTTACTCCCTGTGCATTTGTAGAAGGACTAAATGTGTGACATTAAGTCTCTTGGTCCCTAAACACACAAGCTTTGTTTAATCTTGTGAATAAAAGTCTGAAGAACACAAACTGCAGCAAACATTAATAAAGCATTTAACAGCTTGAACAGCTTTTTTGAAGTCCTCAAAACACTCTTCAGCTCCAGTCTGGAAGTACTACATACATATTTTAATGGCAGCTCTGACTGCAGTTTTTAAGGGAAACTATATAATTATTTTGTGTCAATTTATCTTGGTTTAAAGTTTTTTTTTTTTTTAATTTATATGTTTTAAACAGTTTTATTTTTGTTTTTACTAGTTTATATAAAATCCTAGTTGAGCAGCAAATACCTAGAGTGCAAATGACACAAGATTTCATTATGGGTTTTAAAAGTAGGGCAGCACAGCAGAAGCTGCTTTCTTTTGGACTTCTATTTCTGACTGAAATTTAGTATGGAACAATCTGAAGAGAGCAGGAAGGATAAGAGAAGTTATCCCCAGGTTTGTAAAATATTAAGCTCTGTAAAGAGGCTTTTTAGTCTTAAGAAAATATGTACATACCCACTATATCTGCACTTTAAATATGATTTTGGCTGGCATTATCAGTGGCATCACTAAGGTGGAGCTACAGGGGGCCCTGCCCCCACAACATCATACTGTGCCCCCTATGTGCCCCCCCCCAATTAAAACGATTGGCACGGCAATTACAGAGCGATTCTCTGTAGGCTCTCAGCTGCTGGAGGGAGAGACACACATCGCTCTGTATTTGCCATGCTCCCTGTCCTGTTGTGTAAAGTTTGCAGTCCGGGTCTCCTGCTTTTCATAATGACAGAAGGCAGAGCCAGCTCCAGCAGCAGCGCTTCCACCTCTAAGCCTGCCCCTGTGTATGTGCAAAACAACATCTCCAACCTGTGCATACACACAGTAGTAAGATGCAGGGCTGCATGTTGTCAGTGTCCCGACTCCCGACCATCAAAGGGAGGGGGGGATATTTGCATCTCATCTCAGTGTTTGCCAATAATGCTTTGTCCGTGCTGCGGCCCCTTCCTCTTCCCCTCCTGCCCACCACATTTTAACTTCAGTTCCAGGAAGAAGAAGCCAGAATCAGTCCTCAGCTTGCCAGCTCCCATGTGAGTTTCTTTTTATTTTCTTTATTTTACTTCAGGGAGGGGGAGAAGGAGGTTCTGCAGCAGCAGGGACAGCCATAGATTCATAATTTTAGTGCAGGTGATGGAGGAAGAGGGGAACAGGACCAGCATTTTCTTATCTATTCATGTTGTCATGTATTTACTCTGGCACTATTACCTAACCTGGCACTATACCTCCCAACCTGCCACTACCACCTTACCTGGCACTATACCACCCTAACCTGGCACTATACCACCCTAACCTGGCACTACCAAGTAACCTGCCACGGCCACTTAGCCTGCCACTACCACCTAACCTGGCACTATCACCTAACTTGGCACTACCACCTAGCCTGCCACTACTGTATATCACCTAACTTGGCACTATAACCTAACCTGGCACTACTGTATATCACCCTAACCTGGCTCTATGTCACCCTAACCTGGCTCTATATCACCCTAACTTGGCACTATATCACCCTAACTTGGCACTACCAAATAACCTGGCACTACCACCTAACCTGGCACTACTGTCTATCACCTAACTTGGCACTATAACCTAACCTGGCACTACTGTATACCACCAAACCTGGCTCTACTTCACCTAACCTGGTTCTATATCACTTGCCGTGCCAATTGTTTTAATTGGGGGGCACATGGGAGGGCACAGTATGATGTTGGGGGGTCAGGGCCCCCTGTGGCCCCACCTTAGGGATGCCACTGGATGCCCTCTGTGTGTCTCTCCCTCCAGCAGCTGAGAGCCTACAGAGAATCGCTCTGTAATTGCCGTGCCGATTGTTTTAATTGGGGGGCACAGTATGATGTTGGGGGGGTCAGGGCCCTCTGTGGCCCCACCTTAGTGACGCCACTTATAATGCCAGCCAAAATCATATTTAAGATGCAGCTATAGTGGGTATGTACATATTTGCTTAAGTCAAGACTAAATTTTAAAAAGAGTAGACAGATAACAGGTAAATATGAATTATTGCGTATGAACATTTTGTATTTCCAGGTGAAGCTTAGGGCTGCTATTCACAAATTTACCTGTCTGCCCTCCTCATCTACTTTCCTGGAAAAAAGCCTCTTCACAGAGTTAAATATTTTACATACCTGGAGATATCTCTTATCCTTCCTGCTCTCTTCAGATTGCTCCATACTAAATTTTAGTCAGAAATAGGAAGTCCAAGCGAAAGCAGCTTCTGTGCTGCCCTAATTTTAAAACCCATAATGAAATCTCATGTCATTTGCACTGTAGGTATTCACTGCTCATACAGAAACTAGGATTTTATATAAACTAGTAAAAACAAAAATAAAACTGTTTAAAACACAGAAAAAAAACTTTAAACCAAGATAAAATTGACACAAAATAATTACCGTATATAGTTTCCCTTAAAAACTGCAGTCAGAGCTGCCATTAAAATATGTATAGAGTACTCCCAGACTGGAGCTGAAGAGTGTTTTAAGGACTTCAAAAAAGCTGTTCAAGCTTTTAAATGCTTTATTAATGTTTTGCTGCAGTTTGTGTTCTGTAGCAGCAGGGACAGCCATAGATTCATAATTTTAGTGCAGGTGATGGAGGAAGAGGGGAACAAGGACCAGCATTCTCTTATCTTTTCATGTTGTCATGTATTTATTCTGGCACTATTAGCTAACCTGGCACTACCACCTAACCTGGCATTATACCACCCTTACCTGGCACTACCACCTAGCCTGCCACTATACCACCCTAACCTGGCACTATACCACCCTAACCTGGCACTATCACCTAGCATGCCACTACCACCTAACCTGGCACTATATCACCCTAACCTGGCACTACCACCTAGCCTGCCACTACCACCTAACACTATACCACCCTAACCTGGCATTACCAAATAACCTGGCACTACCACCTAGCCTGCCACTACTGTATATCACCTAACTTGGTACTATAACCTAACCTAGCACAACTGTATATCACCCTAACCTGGCTCTATACCTCCCTAACCTGGCACTACCAAATAACCTGGCACTAGCACCTAGCCTGTCACTACCACCTAACCTGGCACTACCACCTAACCTGCCACTACAACTTAGCCTGGCACCACCTAACCTGGCACCTAGCCTGCCACTACTGTATATCACCTAACTTGGCACTATAACCTAACCTGGCACAATTGTATGTCACCTAACCTGGCTCTATATCACCCTAACCTGCCACTGCCAAATAACCTGCCACTACCACCTAACCTGGCACTACCAATTAGCCTGCCACTACCACCTAACCTGGCACTACCACCTAGCTTTCCACTACCTCCCAGCCTGCCACTACCACCTAGCCTGCCATTACCACCTAACCTGACACTACTGTATGTCACCTAACTTGGCACTATAACCTAACCTAGCACTACTGTATATCACTTAACCTGGCACTATACCACCTAACCTGGCACTATACCACCCTAACCTGGCACTACCAAAAAACCTGGCACTAGCACCTAGCCTGTCACTACCACCTAACCTGGCGCTACAACTTAGCTCCCCACTACATCCTAGCCTGGCACAACCTAACCTGGCACCTAGCCCGCCATTACTGTATATCACCAAACTTGCCACTATGACCTAACCTGGCACAATTGTATGTCACCTAACTTGGCTCTATATCACCCTAACCTGGCTCTATATCGCCCTAACCGGCCACTACCAAATAACCTGCCACTACCACCTAACCTGGCACTATCACTTAGCCTTCCCTTACCTCCTAGCCTGCCACTGCCACTACCACCTAGCCTGCCACTACCATCTAACCTGGCACTACCTCCTAGCCTGCCACTACCTCCTAGCCTGCCACTACCTCCTAGCCTGCCACTACCACCTAGCCTGCCATTACCACCTAATCTGGCACTATTACCTAACCTGGCACTACCACCTAACCTGACACTACTGTATATCACCTAACCTGGCTCTATATCACCTAACCTGGCACTATATCACTTAGCTTGGCACTATATCACCTAACCTGACACTATATCATCTGCCAGTATACTACCCTAACATCTTTTGACGTCAACGTGCAGTGCACTGCCTGTCCGCCTGGGGGGGTGCCAGATATAGGATCCACCCTGGGTGTCAAAAATTGGAAAACCATTTATCATTTTCCTCCCACTTCACAATTATGTGCCACTTTGTGTTGGTCTATCACATGAAATCCCAATAAAATACATTTATGTTTTTGGTTGTAACATGGCAAAATGTGGAAAATTTCAAGGGGTATGAATACTTTTTCAAGGCACTGTGTGTGTGTGTGTGTGTGTGTGTGTATATATATATATATATATATATATATATATATATATATATATATATATATATTTTTTTTTTTTTTTTTTTTATTTTTTTTTTTATAGCTGCCCCCCTACTTTTGTCACTGTCCCCCCATGTGCCCCCCCTAAATATGAAAGCTGGAGGCACCACTGGGCATTATCAAGCTTATAATCCCTGTCAAGAACTGCCAACGGTCTCAGCATACATCTCTATATCTGTTGGACATCATTTCAGTTCAAATCATCTCAAACATTACATATGGCTTCTCATTGACTTGCATTGTGTTCAGAGCACATGGGTCCTAGGTATTGGTTTTGAATCCAGTGCCTATGTAGAGTAGGACATCAGATCTGTTCATAAAATGAGTAATATATTTGTTTGTGGAAGTATTACTTCATGTTAGCGCATTACCAATTTTATCATAAAGTTAGAGAAAACGAGACAAAACTCTTATGAACCAATAGATAATTAAAATGGAATTCTACCAGTAGCTGTTCTTAAAAATGGGAGACATATGGTACATAATGCTCAGAAATAGCCAAGTTAACTTTCCTCGGCAGCTGGAGATCCACAGCCTGTTGTATGAGGTCTTACATTAAAGCACTGTTAATAGAAATATAAAAAAATGCATTTCATTTTTATATTGACCTCTGGGATGTGCACAGCTGCTGCCCCTCTCATGCTGTTGAAACCAGGCGCCAGTGCACTGATTAACATTATATTTTCTGGGCAGCTATGGGATCTGCAATGGAGCTTGTTGATTGTTTTTAAGTTATTATTATTGGAGAAAGGGAGGTATATGGATGATAGTTCTTCCAAGTCCTTTTGGGGAATGTGTGCCTATTTAGCCAAAAGAGTATATGTTAGGTCAAGTATTGAAGTTTGATACTGTGTCACAAATCTGTTTTTTAATTACCTTTCAATTCACCCCTAAGGTGTTAAGGGCTATGTGAAGGCCACTCAAGTTTCTTCACAGTAAAGTCATCAAACCATGTCTTAAAGCCAGCTACATAGTCCTTATGAAATAAAAACATCTTTGGCAATTTTGTGCCTCAATAAGTTTTCTGTGTGCTATATCATTAACTTCACTGGAAACTCCAGAACTCAGTATTTGTAGGAGTGTCATTTAGTAAAATGTTTCTATACCCATATAAACAACTCCTACAAAGAAGTACAGTGGTACATTTACAGCTGTCGTACCATGAATCCTCCAGGGTGGAGCTTGGGTGTTCTATAGCACCTCCACCTGCCAGGCCCCTGCTGCGTTTGCAAAAAAAAAATGTGTTACAGCACACTGCCTATATTTTTCTGTCAGGTGAAGTGATCTCAGCAGGTACATTTTATAGTTTGGGCAACAGCAATGGAGAGATGAAGCTTTAAGGGGAGGGGTGCTCAGTAGTAAAACTACTGATCACCAATTCTGGAGGTTATTGTTGGGGGTTATCATTGCTGGCCCTGGCCCAGGATGGAGACTATAATTTATGGCTTTGACACATGTTGGTTGTTATCAGTGCTGGCCCTGGCACTTATTGTGGGTTATTGCTGGACCTGACAACTGCTGTGGCTTATTTTTGCTGGCACTGACACCAATGCTAGGGAGGTTTTAAAGCTGCCATTAACACCAACAATGGGGCTTATATTACTCCCACAATATCTTCAGTGTTCGTCTGTGCAAAAGAAAAGGGGGAAGTTGACACCTTTTTATCATGCCTCCACCAACAATTTTCTTCTTAATCACTTCCAGGCAGTGTGAGGCTTACATGTGAGCCTTTATGATACTTCAAAGACTGAAAATCCTTGCTAGAGCAAATAAAAAAACATCATGTTATGACTTCTGCTACACAGTAGTCAAAAAAATATGTATTTCCAAGGTGCTGTTACCTTCCCTTATTTTTAGCCTGATGAATTGCCCTTTTTTTTCTGACCTCATGACAAGATGGCCATATACAGAAGAGATTGAACTGGATGTAAAGTTCTTTATATCTTTTATAATAAAGTACTAAGTTACTTCATTTGAGTGGCATTTGTATGCAAACACTCAGGTGGTCAATGGGTAACCTTGTAAAATGTTTTATATTGTAGATATGTATATTACTTTGAAGCTTGTACAATTACTTTGAACAGAAACTGCTTGATCTGTACACATTCATGAAGGCAGACATGCTGATGGCACCAATAAACTTCTAAGGCTTTTTGGATTTCTATTTCTATTAGTGCATCTAGGAAAAAGCAGACTCGGGTAACACATTTTTCAATTTTAGAATATCTTTCTGTATTGTTGGAAAGGCTGTGAAATATTACCCCCTAAGAGAAAACTGGTGATGTGAATGCTTAATTCAATCTATTAGGTCTTTCATTTGGTTTCTCACCCTTCAGAATAGGTCTGCACTTTTTCAGGATTGTAATGAATTAGAATTTACATTATTCAATGGGTGTTGTAAGCTATTTTAATCCAATTAACCTTCATGAACTATCGTTTAGCGACAAAGTTTCAAAGAAGATAACAAATCTTAATCAAGGCAATTAATCATAATTAAAATGGGTGATGCATTTTACTGATCTAAGTTAATTATTTTGATTGCAAATATTTAACATTTTTTTTTTTTTGTAAGTGAAACAGGTAATGGAATGTTTTTGTTAGGTTAAATAAAAACACTAAAAACCAATTACTACCCTTTTCTGTTACTATTGTCATAAGACAAAAAGCCTAACTTAATCCCTAATTAAAACATGATAGGCACATTCCTAAGACATACTAAATAAAATGCAAATAAGTATAAGTAGGTATTGCCAGTAGATGTTTGACATGTTTTCCCAGACAACATTGAGATTCAAGGTGAATTCTGCATCTTAACTGTTAAAAAAATTCTTAAAGTGAACCTGTGCCCAGTTTATGGTTGATAAGGTATTTACATATGCTTAAACAGTAAAAAAAGCTTTAAAACAAGCAATCCCGGCCTCTCTAGTTGCTTATAGGGTAAATCCGGGTACACATGGGCCGAGTGTCGGGAGACATTTGAAAATGAAAACCAGCTGCTGAATGACTTCGATCAATGCTCTCCACCAATGGTGATCTGTTCTCTCATCTCCAAAAAGAAGCCTCTACTAGTGGTGGCCAGGAACAGCTTGTTTACAGGAAAGATGGATGCAAACATATGGTTACGCCATGCTACTGGAAAAAGATTTTTTTTTCTTCAGAAAATGTATTAAAAATATTGGCATTTCATTAAAGGCTGAAGGGACCAATATTAAAAGTGTAACAGGAGTGAATTTACAATTTTTTTTTAATGTAATAAAATTAGAAAAACATGTCATTTTGGGTCAAAGTTCTTTGACGTTTGTGTGAAAATGCAATTAGGTACAGTTAATATTTAAAGTCCAATTTCAGCCAGGACATTAGTGTTACTTAAGTATCTCAGCTTAGTTCCCCTTATTTCATGTAACAGTAACACTCTTCCAGACCCTGATATACAGGGTAGCTCTGGGAAAGAAATGATTGGGAATCTCTTAAATAGAGATGAAGAGAGTAATAAAATAATGACAGATGTTCTAACTGCAATTTACATTATCCAAATCTAAACATTAAACAAAAGGTTTTGGCCTGAAAAGCAGTGCAAACATGTGCAAGACCCCACAGCACCTTTTAACGGTTTTGGACTGACAGAACACTGCTCTTTATGTATTAGATGGTTTCCACTCTATTTACACAAGGATCGTGTCAAACCAGAAATATGAAAAATCCACCTTTGTAGTACTGCAGTAACGCAGCCAGAGGCTGCTTGAAAGGAGTATTGTTATATATCATAGGCCTTTCCATGAGGATGGTAATTTCAGATTATACACCAAAAAAAGTTTGTTTTATGCGGGTTACTGCACCCTGCATTCTGCTCTATGGTTCTGCCTTATTTAGTTAGGAAATATCATTTGATGTTTATCTACATTAAGGTTGACAATGACAGGAAACTAATATAAAGAGTAAGGGTAGCTCTTGTCCAAACCTTGACACTTGCTGAATTCCATTATATAGAAGCATGCATTGGTTGTCCAATCAAAAAGTTCAAACACAGATTGCAAGCTGCAGCAGCTGCAGACATGCTCCACACCTGAAAGATTATACTAAAGCCTAGTACACACCACTAGTTAGTACAGTGATCTCCCCTGCTGTTCTATTGTGTTCTGACAGGGAGACACCCCCTCCCCCCCCCCCCGCTAGAACACTCCGGTCAGCACTCTCAGCCATTGGCGCTGTTCAGGAGCCAGTCGGCTGCTAGCTTTCCAGCATGCTCGTCCGACGGCCGGCTTCATTCGATCCAGCTGCCATACACATGGGTCGAATGTCACCCGAAATTGTGTACTAGGCTTAAGTGACATCATAGGTATGGCAAGCTATTGAGAATAAAGTGCACATGCTTCTTGCAATTCAAAATTCACACTTCACCTTAATCAAAGGGCACCTTCAAATATTAATATTCTAAGTAAAAGAAAAAAAAAAAAAAGACCTTGTATGTTCTCATAAAGTGTAGTCAAATTAACATATCCGGTCTATTTATAAATGATTTAACCTAAAATTCACACAACTTTTTGACAGGGCCTTTTTATAAATTATTTTACCTACTTTCACCCAACTTTACCACAGGATTCACAAATTTTTTCAATTGAACCCAGTTAGTGTGTGAATCTTAGTTGGAAACATTATTTACAAATAGACTCTTTGGTCTCTAGCTATCAGGAGCTTTGTTGTTTTTAAGACTGTATACCATCTATTACCTTCAACCAAATAATATTTGTCAGTTTATCTTTCGGTAAAATAATAAGACCAACAAGGCACAACCAAAAAAGCAAATCTGTTTGTACAATAATGGCATAGGCACAAACTGAAAAGAAGATACTCAGTCCTCTGCTCCTCCATACTTCTAGACTGGTCCACGCAGAGTCTTCTCTACACCCAAGTGGTCTAAGGTCCCTATATCATCAAGAGCAATGTAGGGTCTGTAGCCCTGCATTGGATGTGATGATACCAAAGAGCCAGTCCACCACCAGAGATTTAAGCTGAATGTTTTTTTACATACATTAGGTCTAAAATGTACTTTTACTTACAAACCTAATGGTGGTCCCTACTACCACCTCTCTCTCTCTCTTTCTCTCTCTTTCTCTCTCTTTCTCTCTCTCTCTCTCGAGTGAAAAGCCACCTCCTTCTGCGATTAGTTGTATTTTCTGTCAGAAAACCTCAACACTCTGCCTTGGCAAAAGCCTTATCTGCCTGCTGGCCCCCTTGAACAACAAACCTTACTTGCCATCAAAGTACTCTTACTGGCAAAGGTTGGTGATGAGGCATATACCCAAAATCAATAAGTTGAGGTTTCAATAGTAAAGTGCAAGTGATCTCAGGCTACAAAAGAGGTTTTTTTTTTTTTTTTTTTTTTTGAGAAGCGAGGTATTAGCAGGCATCTTGAAGCATTTGTTCTTATGCAGCACTTTTAGTTTTAGATATTGAAGGTGTGGGAAAGGTTCATTTTAATTTGTTTCATAAATTTTATTACACTAAAATGATCACATTTTTCATGCTGAACGTTTCCATTTATCTGAGTTGAGCTTAGTTTAAAACACCACAGGCATGGTTGCTTAGGCAGTGCAAGCTAAAGATGTGGAATTTCCATTTTAAATATCACATCTTCTAAGAGATGACGACCTGTAGTCAGAAAAATGACCCAGTTTTCCAAGCATATAGAAAGTATTTTCTTTTTCATTTTGGCTTTTCTGCCTCACAGGCTCTTGTTTTGCAGAGAGATGTAAAGCGCTTGCTCAGCACTCTCTACCAGAGGTTTAGAGTTTCTGGATATTTATATATTACAGACGATTGCTCATGGGAAGAAAGAAACAATCTGTAATGTTTCTTTTGGCTTTCAATGTAAAGCCAAGTGCCTGCTTGAGTGTGTGAAAGGCAGTGAAAGGCTGCTATCTTAGCTGAGTTCAGCATTAGCACAAGGCAGTAATTCATCATTAATCCATCCAGTAGTCAATACCCATTGTCTGTTATAACTTTCCATGAATTATTGATAAAAATAAAGTGACCATGATAACCTAGTCTCTTTATCCACAACACCTTCGAATCAGCCTTTATTATTCAGGTTAAGAAAAATGTGCAAATCGCAGTAAATCCTAGCAACCAGTTATAAAATATCTCCCATCATTCTAACTACTCTAAACTAATAAAAGTACTATAATATTTGGTTGTTTTGGCTCAACTGCAGACCAGGTCTCATTGCGTTTTTCTATTGAATAACTACCAATCTATGGCAGAAGATTTATATACATGTATTCATATTGGACAATCTCCCGTTTTTATCAACTATTGAATTATTTAGTGGAATGGATCAATGAATAGACCATTGTGTATCACAGGTTAGCATAGTTCAAAGAAAAATGGCATTTGCGGTAGTGCATGATGTTTCTTTTTTGTGTAGTAGAAATCATTACAGTAACATAATCTAAGAAATCCATGTGATATATGCTTCCATGAAGTGACATTCTGAGGGGTCATTATAAATGACTCAGGTGCCAGGTTAACAGAATTCATCTTTGTGCTTGTTTGGGGACTGCCAATGTTTTAGCAGAGAATGACAAGCAGTATGAGCCTCTGAAGGACAGTCTATACATAGACACATCAATGTGCTTGAGACAGCAAGATAAATGTTCTTTGCATTACTCTATCTGCTGAAGTAGAAGGAATCTTTCACACCAAAATTCTTGAGATTGGTGCTACACACTCCATATGACAGTCATTCTACGGGACTAAAATGTTACAAGTACATACTCCACCAATCTGAAACTTTAATGCAATCACAAAGTCTAATGTTAATTGTTCACAGTGCCTCTGGGACAATAAAACAGTTGCCTCTACCTTGCTAAACTTCCTGCTCCTGTCAAATTCTGTACCATGCTGTTCTTGTATGGGACTATTGTAAAAAAAAAAAAAAAAACATTTTCAATAACATATATATTGTAAAATAAAATGTTGGTAGTCCCTTGCTGACAAGTAAGGTTTCCATAATTGGCTTTTTAGGTAGCAAAATTAACAAGTTGAAAAAGCTAGTAGGGGCAGCATGATGTACTGCTTTATCCTTGTTTTCTTAAAGTATATATAAAGCCAAACCTTTTTTTTCAATTTAGGATAGAATAGCAGGGAGTTAAAACTGCTGTGACACTGGTTCCCCACTAAATCAAAATCAAATGTTTTGCCCTTGGTTATACTTATTTTAATCATCTTCCATTCCACGGCACACTACTTTGTATATTTCATGACCAGTATTTCCAAAACCCCTCCATATACACCCCTTCTCTGACCACTTTGCCTTTTTCCAAGCTTAAAATCCTAGGAATCTGACACTAAAGACCCAACAGTGTGAAAATTAGGAGGTTATTTTACAAGAGATTGAAAGATTAAACCTAACCGGTTTCACAAGACCGGTTGATCATAGACTCATAGAATCACTAGGAAACCAGCCTTGGTACAAAACCACACACTGTTGATGGATGGATCTAGGCAACAATACATGGCAGAAGCAAGAGTAACACATTTAAACCCTCTTCTTCAGAGCTCTGAGGAAGAGAGTGTAGCCTTGAAACACAATCATTTTTGCTTTTGTCAAGGAATGACCGCCCCCCCATCAACAGTGTGTGTTCTGTATTGAGGCTGGTTTGCTAGTGATTATATGAGCCTAGGATCAAGTTGTTTTTTGAGTATATCACTCATGTATTTTTGCAATAAATGGTATCAAAGGTAATGCACAAGGTTGATACACCCTTCTTGTCTTGTCTTGTCTTGTCATATAAAATAGCAAAGCGCATGAGATTTATACTTTTGAAGCTCCTTCTAAACCTTCTAACAAAGTACCATGCATTTTGGTGTTGCACAATTTAAAAAAAGGGTACAAATGCCATTGTTTTCATTACTTAAAAGGAAAAACAAAACCAATTAGAGATGGCAATGTGCTAAGAAAATACCTTCTGCAGTGCCTGATCTAATGTCTGAGAAGCATGCTGATAGACAGCAGCAAATTTCTGGTGGTGATGTTTGTGATTCCTGGACTTTTAAGAGCAGAGTAGAATGAAGATTGCTAAACCCCATATAATCATATTTATATTTGTTTTATTGTTGCTGTTTATGTGTTCGCTATGCAGCGACAGCAATGACCATGGCTTGAATCAAATACATGCTTCTTGCTGTGCATTTTTCATAGACATATTCCAGAAAACAACATTGTAGTTGGTTTACTAAAGGTAAAAAAGGTTGTTTGCTTTGCATGGGAATTTCTCCTTAGCTTAGTGAATGTGGTGAAACTCTACTGACTTCCATCAATCATGTGCAAGCAAAAATCATAGGCAAAGTGAACAGCCTACCTGCCTTTAGTAAATGAACCCCACTTTGTGACTAAAACAGAATATTGCTGCAGGGGTTTCCAGGATGTACAGCTCACACGCAGGATCTATCCATTCTCTATTTTTTTTAAATCACATAGTACTGGTTGAAAATGATCTGATTGAAACATTTCTTTATTTTTCTTAATCACACAGGACTGACTGAAAATATGGCTGCTTCATACCTCTATGCCACACTAGAGAAAAGATATCAGGACCTATTAGGGATAACGGTGTGTAAATGATTATCTGTTAGGATAGATAGCATTGCCATGAGGTATCTGGTTTCTGTGGCCAGGGAAAACCTTGCTGTACGGTGCCATGGAAATCAGCACAGTTGTCTGATGTACTGACGGGTCAGATACTGGAGGAGGTTTTCTTTGAAGTCTGGGGATTTCACAGACTATGGCCAGATAGGTAATTTAAGTAGGGGGTCTGGTGACCAGGGAAAAGAGCCTGGAAACCGGATGACTCCCGCTAAAACAGATTGAGTCGACTCAATCCTCAATGCTCTAATGCATCTCATTTCACCAATCATCAGCCCCCCCCCCCACTCCACTAATACCATGTCTCATCACATCATATCCCTGTAATCTCAGCACCCCTTATGCCCCACAAGCCTTCAATGCTTCCATTCTTTCTCCGAACTTGGGCCTTTAATCTTTCACATTTATCTGCTCTTTAAGTCTTTAGCACTGTGCCCCCTCATGCCATGCTTCCTCAGTGTCCCCATGTCCCCTCAAGTAATGCCAACTGCATCCTCAGTTCATTCATGACCCTTACATTCAATTTTCTCCTTTATATGCCTCCAGACCAATGCTCCAACATCAGATGAATCCTACAGCTCCTTACCGATTGCTGGCAGATATTCAGAACTTTTAAGGCAGAGACATCAGCAACACCATCAGCCTGCAAGCTCCTGAAGCACATTGACATAAGTCAGTTCGGAGTGCTTCCTTCTTTCGCTGCACATTACTTGCTGTCTACAGATGAAGAAGCTGTCAAAACTAGGCATTACCAAATGAAGGAAGTTACCACAGTGCTAGCAACCGCACACATTCGTTACAGGTAGGGCTTCCCCTTTAAGCTCTCAGTCCCCCATAATGGTACAACTTACACAGCAACTACACTTTTGGAAGGGCAAGAACTCTTAGTTAAGCTGAGCCTTATGGAAGCAGAAGCCCTTCCTCGTCCACCTTCCACACCTAGGCCAACACCTATCTGGTGCACGCCTTCCCCAGGACGTGCTAGAAGATGCACCAGACATGACATTGGCCAAAACTTCAATTGAATCACATCTTGCTGATTATTATGGACACTGACATGGATCCTACTCCATCTGCTCACAATATAACTGTTAGCCATTCCCTGGTGTTTCCTGATGTCAGAACTAAAGAACTAAAGGCCTAAAGGCCGTTTTTGGAAGTTCCTCAGCATACCATAGACTGTGAATTATATCTCACTTCCTGGTGCGGCAAACATCTGGAATAGTCAGATGACAAGATCCCCCCCCCCAACCCAGATGGCATCTGAACCTTCTCGGAAGATATCAGGACACTTGAACATTCTACCAAAATACCACCTAAAATCTTATTGGCTCCATACCAACCATCCTTTTTTTTTTTTGGTTGGTAAAACTCTTTATTACCAACTGGTAAGGTGGTTACACCGGGACCACCTCCATTTTTTCTAAGACACTTTCCTACGGTCCCCAGGCATAGAGACAAATTGCATTAATTTGCTTTCTATCTCCTTAAAAATAATTTCTTGACATGCACACATAATGCATAATTTTCAAGTTTAGTAGGCTAGTTTGGCAAAAGTCGATGCTATGCCACCCCACTCCACTCATATCTGGAAGTCTGGATATGACTCCTAGAGTTAGGGGCATTTCTGCCCCTTACATATCTAATTTCTCTGTTTCAGGTTTTGCTATTCTCAATCTGACCCAACATTAGACCAGCTCAGAATCTTTAAGCTGGCGTTTTTCTTTGTTGTTATTTTGGTTATACATCTTCAGTTTATGTTTATGTTTTTCAGTTATCAAAGCATACATTGCAATGGCCTTAATACTGTATATTCTAAAAGATATCCCCTGATTGGCATTGCCCTTGTGTTGGAGAATTCTGGTGGTATACGGACGTTACCACTATACCTCTCAGGTGAGCCTAAATGGATTTCATTACATAAATGGTAATTACGTATATTACACATAATGTGCAGGGCTTTAATTCTCCACGCAAGCGACAAAAAAGCCTTTACGAGCTATAAAAAATTGGGAGCTCAAATTATATTATTACAGGAGACTCATTTTGCCTCTAATAATCATCCTACCTTCTTTCACAGAGCATACAAGCAAGCCTTTTATACTCTGTACCGTTCGAAATGCAGAGGAGTAGCTATATTATTACTTATTTCCATTGGAGGTGCAACAGGTCTAGAAAGATCCATATAGCAGATTCTTTATAATTAACCACTTGCCGCCCGCCATATAGCAAAATGACGGTGGCAAAGTGGTTTCAATATCCTGACCGGACGTAATATGACGTGATCAGGATATTAAGCCGATACGTGCCCCCGGGGGCGCGCATCGCAGCGATCGTTGTTGCGGTGTGTCAGTCTGACACACCGCAACTCCGATCTAGGTAAAGAGTCTCTGACGGAGACTCTACCACGTGATCAGCCATGTCCAATCACAGCTGATCACGATGTAAATAGGAAGAGCCAGTGATCGGCTTTTCCTCACTCTCGTCTGACAGACGCGAGTAGATGAGAGACGATCGGCTGCTCTCCTGACAGGAGGGGTCTGTGCTGATTGTTTATCAGCACAGCCCCCCTCGGATCCCACCCAGGACCACCAGGATGGCCATCCACACTAGACCACCAGGTGCCGCCTATCAGTGCCACCCATAAGAACCCATCTTTGCAGCCTTTCAATGCCCATCAGTGTCGCCTATCAGTGCCCACCAGTGCCACCCATGAGTGCCCATCAGTGCCACATATCAATGCCCATCAGTGCTGCATATCAGTGCCACCCATCAGTGCCGCCTACCAGTGCCGCATATCAGTGCCCATCGTCAGTGCCCGCTCATTGGTGCCACCTCATCGGTGCCGCCTTATCAGTGCCTATCAGTGAAGGAGAAAACTTACTTATTTACAACATTTTTTAACAGAAACAAAAGCAAAACTTTTATTTTTTTCATAATTTTCAATCTTTTTTTATTTGTTTAGCAAAAAATAAAAACTGCAGAGGTGATCAAATACCACCAAAAGAAAGCTCTATTTGTGGGAACAAAATGATAAAAATATAGTTTGGGTACAGTTTAGCTGAAAATTGGTCTGGGAAGGAAGGTGTATAAGTGCCCTGTATTGAAGTGGTTAAATTAGTGGCTGTATGGGAACTTACAATAGCGAATGTGTATGCCCCCATTGTAGCACAGGCCTCTTTTTTTGTCACCTTCTATAAAATCCATGAACGATACTCTTCAACATATGTTTGTAGGAGGTGATTTTAACCTTGTGGCCCATCTCCAGATAGACTGAAGCACCACTTCCTGTCTCACTACAGCTTTCCCCAAATCAATGTCCAGAACACTACAGTCCTTCCAATTATCTGATGCATAGCGATCACATAATATAGGTACAAAGGATTACATCTTTTATTCTCACCCCCATAATTCTTTTGCCAGGTTGGACTACATTTTTGCACCCCCATTATTCTGGCCTACTCCACAAACTTTGTAATCTAGCTCTGCCCATGGTCTGACCATAACATTGTTACTCTATCTACTTCTTTAATTGGCTTGTCAGACACTCCTTATACTTGGCGTTTAAACGATTCTCTGCTTGCGGAACCTATTACACGCTAAGAGATCTCTACTGCTATCCAAGAGTACTTCACCTTAAATACCATATCAGACATATCCCGTAGTACTCTGTGGGTTGCCCATAAGGCAGTTTTAAGGGGCCGTCTCATTAGTATAGCCTCAAGGAAAAACAAAGGACACTGGCAACAAATTTATGCGTTAACCACAGAATTAGACAAACTACACAAAATACAAATAGGGAATCCGACAATGTGCAGCGAACGAATGGTAGCTCAGAAGAGGTTAGAGTTAGATACCCTGTTATCTGCTAAAGTGGAAAAGTCTCTCCGATGGTCCAAAGCCAAATTTATCCTACATAGCAACATGGCATCCTCCATGTCCACCCGTAAACTTAATCAGACCTTGCACCCCCCCCCCATCTATACAAACTCGGCAATTCCTCCGGTAATATAGTTTCACGCCCTAAAGAGGTCCTGAATATTTTTGAAAACTTCTACTTCTAACTACTTACCCACCCACCCTCCTTCCCTTCCCAAGCCTCTTACGACTGGCTAACCTCCCTTCCTCTACCCTCCTTACCAAAATCTCAAGAAGAATCCCTCAATGCACCTTTTACAGAGGAAGAACTGCTTGGTGAAATCTAATCCCGGTTGCTCCAGGCCCAGATGGGTTTACTGCCAGTTACTACAAGCACTACGACCCCATCTTAATTCCACGCTCAACCACTATGTTCAATAAAATTCTTAATGGAGACCATTTCCCGAATAAAATGACTCTGGCCAACATGTCCCTACTAAACAAACCCCTTAAGGACCACTCACTCCCACAAAACTACAGACCAATATCGGTCATTAACCGCTTCAGCCCCGGAAGATTTTACCCCCTTCCTGACCAGAGCGTTTTTTGCGATTCGGCACTGCGTCGCTTTAACTGACAATTGCGCGGTCGTGCGACATTGCTCCCAAACAAAATTGACGTCCTTTTTTTCCCACAAATAGAGCTTTCTTTTGGTGGTATTTGATCGCCTCTGCGATTTTTATTTGTTGCGCTATAAACAATATAAGAGCTACAATTTTGAAAAAAAACACATTATTTTTTACATTTTGCTATAATAAATATTCCCCAAAAATATATAAAAAAACATTTTTTTTCTTCAGTTTAGGCCGATCGTATTCTTCTACATATTTTTGGTTAAAAAAAAATCGCAATAAGCGTTGATTGATTGGTTTGCGCAAAAGTTATAGCGTTTAATAAATAGGGGATAGTTTTATAGCATTTTTATTAATTTTTTTTTTTTTACTAGTAATGGCGGCGATCAGCGATTTTTATTGTGACTGCGACGTTATGGCGGACATTTTTGACACATTTTTGGGACCATTGTCATTTATACAGCGATCAGTGCGATTAAAAATGCATTGATTACTGTGTAAATGACACTGGCAGTGAAGGGGTTAACCACTAGGGGGCGGGGAGGGGTTAAGTGTGTCCTAGGGGAGTGATTTCTAACTGTCAGGGGGATGGGCTGTATGTGACGTCACTGATCTCTGCTCCCAATGACAGGGAGCAGAGATCGAGTGACACTTGTCACTAGGCAGAACGGGGAGATGCTGTTTACATCAGCATCTCCCCGTTCGTCCTCTCCGTGAGGGGATCGCGGGTATCCCTGCGGCCATTCTGCCGACGTACATCAGCGTGCGCCGGTCGGGAACCGATTAACAATGATCCTAAAATCTTTAGTCGTGCTCTGGCTGATAGACTGGCTAACATTGTTGAGACTCTGACCTCTACTGACCAATCAGAATTCATTCCAAATAAACTTATCACAGACAATGGCCTTACTTATTTTCAGTCCTACAGCGTATGGGCTTCAAGGACCAATTTCAAATGGGTGTACAGGCCCTGTACCACCATCCCAAAACAAGAATTAAATTGCCAGGATGCAACTCAGAGTTTTTCACACTGGGCAGAGACACTCGTCAGGGATGCCCCCTGTCGCCTTTATTATTCGCCCTAGCCTTGGATCCTCTAGCAACCGCTATTAAACAACACCCGGACATATCCGGATTTCCAATTGAATCCTCCCACTTTAAACTCTGCATGTATGCTGATGATGTTATGCTCTTTTTGAATCAACCCCAACTCTCCCTATCCAATTTATTCACCATATTGTCTAAATTTGCCTCTATCTCTGGACTTACAATAAATGTAGCAAAATCCACTACACTCCCCATTAAATTACCCCCTGCTCAGTGTGAGACACTCCCAGGATCCTTCTCATTCCAATGGTCAATTGATAAAATTCCCTATCTTGGCATCTACATTACACCACAACTGTCTTCCATCTTCGCTGTGAACTATCCAGCATGTGTGCCCCGACTTTGGAGCTTGTTTAGAATCTGAAGTTCCTAGTGCATTTAATTTTTGGGGAGAGTCACGACAGTCAAAATTACCCTGTTACCAAAACTCTTAAATCTGTTTAGAGCCCTCCCTATCACTATCCCCAAATCCTTTATTGACAAGCTACAGCAGGATGTTAATAGATTTACCTGGCAGAACAAAAGGCCCAGGTTTTCCAGACACATTTTATATAAATCTCAAACTACAGGGGGCCTAGGTCTACCAAATCTCTGGTTTTATTTCTTAGCTGCTCATTTTTCCCAGATAGCTCAGTGGAAAATCCCAGATTCAAGGGTACCCTTTGTCAAATTTAAATCCAACTCCATCAGACCTTATTGCCTCCCGTATATATTATGGTCACCCTCCAACTCTATACACAAACTTACCTCCCTTAACTCCATTGTAACGCACTCTCTCATCCTCTGGAACCCGTGTCAAAGTAAACTTGGCCTGATTTCATCTGCACCCCAAGGTTTGTCCTTTTTAGGAGAACCCTTATTTGCCACAGCATTTGACCATCCCGAAAGTTTCTCATGGTGGATATCCAACTCCCTGGTCACCTTAGCTGATCTCCAAGTAGGAGATACATTCACCACGTTTGATCTCCTCCGCACACAAAAACAAATCCCACTTAGAGAACACTATCACTTTATACAAATAAGACACTTTTATATCTCCCATTTTAGTCTTACCCCATCCTCCCCACCTACATCCTTCTAACAGATCTGCCGTGACTCCCCCAGAGGCAAGGGCCTCATTTCAGTTCTCTACAAAACAGTGCTGGCTTCAGGTTTCTCTGGTGAGCCTCCATATAGAAGTTCAGTGGGGACGGAAAGTATTCAGACCCCCTTAAAATTTTCACTCTTTGTTATATTGCAGCCATTTGCTAAAATCATTTAAGCTAATTTTTTTCCTCATTAATGTACACACAGCACCCCATATTGGCAGGAAAACATAGAATTGTTGACATTTTTGCAGATTTATTAAAAAAGAAAAACTGAAATATCACATGGTCCTAAGTATTCAGACCCTTTGCTCAGTATTTAGTAGAAGCTCCCTTTTGATCTAATACAGCCATAAGTCTTTTTGGAAAAGATGCACCAAGTTTTTCACACCTGGATTTGGGGATCCTCTGCCATTCCTCTTTGCAGATCCTCTCCAGTTCTGTCAGGTTGGATGGTAAACGTTGGTGGATAGCCATTTTTAGGTGTCTCCAGAGATGCTCAATTGGGTTTAAGTCAGGGCTCTGGCTGGGCCATTCAAGAACAGTCACGGAGTTGTTGTGAAGCCACTCCTTCATTATTTTAGCTGTGTGCTTAGGGTCATTGTCTTGTTGGAAGGTAAACCTTCGGCCCAGTCTGAGGTCCTGAGCACTCTGGAGAAGATTTTAGTCCAGGATAATCCTGTACTTGGCCGCATTCATCTTTCCCTCGATTGCAACCAGTCGCCCTGTCCCTGCAGCTGAAAAACACCCCCACAGCATGATGCTGCCACCACCATGCTTCACTGTTGGACTGTATTGGACAAGTGATGAGCAGTGCCTGGTTTTCTCCACACATACCGCTTAGAATTAAGGCCAAAAAGTTCTATCTTGGTCTCATCAGACCAGAGAATCTTATTTCTCACCATTTTGGAGTCCTTCAGGTGTTTTTTAGCAAACTCCATGCAGGCTTTCATGTGTCTTGCACTGAAGAGAGGCTTCCATCGGGCCACTCTGCCATAAAGCCCTTACTGGTGGAGGGCTGCAGTGATGGTTGACTTTCTACAACATTCTCCCATCTCCCGACTGCATCTCTGGAGCTGGAGCTCAAATGGCTGCAATATAACAAAGAGTGAAAAATTTAAGGGGGTCTGAATACTTTCCGTCCCCACTGTAGATGGGAGACTGACTGGGATGAACAGTTTGCTTCAGAAGATTGGGATAAAATTCTGGATAACTTACGCAAAGCTACAAAGTCCTTGGCAGTTAGGGAAACGGCCTATAAGGTATTGACTAGATGGTATTATACTCCTTCCAAACTCCAGGCCTTTTTCCCAAGAACGTCTGGACTATGTTTCAGGGGCTGCCAGCTTCCAGGTACCTATTTGTGTATCCACCTTATGGGCCATTGCTCTTCATTGGAAGTCCCCCCACTGTACCCCTATCCTCCATTCTAAACAGAATTGATACGGTTATGATAATGGAGAGGATTTTGTATACCTTACAGGATAAAATGCACAAGTTCAAGCACAGATGGGATGCGTGGAAAGCCCATAGACATATTTTACTATCACGGGACTAAATGCCAATTTAGGTTACTCTCAGGTATACCCCTCCCCTACTTCTTTATGTTTTTGTTACTTTTGATCAGTATTTTCTAATGACTTTCCTGTATGCTTCGGAATTGTTGTTCTTTATTTTGGTTATCATAGATGTCCTCTTGACATCAATATTATGATGTTTACTGTCATGAGATTGTATAATTCATATACCTCAATAACAAAATTGTTTGTAAACAAAAAAACCTAGGCAGTACCACCTCTGTGAGGAGTATGGACTGTGTGTGTTCTGAGTGTCTGTTTGAGATCCTGGAAGATATCTGGGTGATTTAAGAACTGTGCAGTCTACTAAGTGACATAATCTAGCTTTACATATTCCCTTGTCTTTTATATATTGTTTATTGTTGTATACTGTATATTGGCATCCCATGTAAAGTCACGCCTAATTATAAATTATGATGTGGTTGTAAAATTTACTATGGATATAGAGCTGAGCATTGCTGTCATTAAAACTTAACTAAAGTATTGGTTTTTGACAATTTATATGTACTTGACAATTAGGTTTGTTGTTTTTAGTGGAACCTTAAATGCATGTCATACCAGACATATTCTTGTTCACTATTTTAAAGTATTAGTTATTGAAATAGCTGGAGCTTTATCCCTCTTTTACGTTAAACAAAATAAAATATAGATGAAAACTTATAAACATGCTTTGTGCTGTGTATTGTCCCTGCATGAAAGCCTTGCATGGCATGTAACGTTAAACCTTTCCAGGCAGCATGTGAATTGTCCTCTACTAACTCACTTTAAAAGTTTCAGTCATGTTAAAAGTAGGGGTCCAGATCATCTAATAGGGGCTTGTTTATTGGAGAATTCCTTTAAATCCACATGAATTTTAAAGCCCTACCTATAGCTGCTCCAGCCTCACTAACTTGATTTTTGATGTGTTTAAAGCTAAGATTCTAAATATTTCTGAAACTCCCACTAATCATTACAGGCATACCCCACTTTTAAGTACACAATGGGGTTTATTTTCTAAAGCTGGAAAGTGCAAAATCAGGCTCACTTCTGCATATAAACCAATGAGCTTGCCGGTTTTATTACCAAAGCTTAAATGAACAAGCTGGGGTTGGAAGCTCATTGGTTTCTATGCAGAAGTGAGCCTGATTTTCCACTTTCCAGCTTTAGTAAATAATTGCATACTTAAAAGTGGGGTATGCCTGTACTCAGTGCCAGAAAATAGCAAATGTAATTATCTTCCCAATATATGAAAAATCAATCGATATGTAAAGGTACTTTAAAGGGACTTCTAAAGCAAAGCAGCTTCCTTATTTATTTTCTGATGTTTTTATTGTTCTGGCTCAAACTACACCTTCTAGTTTTGTACACCAATTTATATATCATAAACACTTACCACATGTCAAAGGTGCACTGCAGACACAATTAAAAATGAATCCTTGAAATACATATAGAAAAGAGGACTTCAGTGCTTGACGTAGCCGACAGACACCTATGCAACTAAGGCCGGCCATACCTGGTTCGAATAGTTTAAAACGCTAATGAGCAGGCTGAATGTACCAAGTTAATTAATTGATCAACTTGGGTACAACCAGCCTGCCGGATTCTCTTGCAATTATCGCTAGCAGCTGCTATGAAATTACAAAACCTGACCCTGCTGTTCTCCTTGTGCTGACAGGTACCTTGATCAGCCAGTCTGTATTTACTCTTTTTCTGTTAGGTAATCTACAGCTTGCAACTTGCCTTGCGAAGACCACCAACAGCGAAAATGTTTTTTTTCCATTACTACCATTTTCACAGATCAGAGATAATTTTTTCTCCTACATTCTTATTCTTCCTACACATTCAACATGATATGCTGGCTCTACATTTATAAGGCCTTGTCTCTTAATTTCAAATCTTTTTCTAGGGAAACTATGCTGGCAATTTCCAGAATTCATGCAATTATATAGTTGCAGCACCAGATGGTTAGGTTAGCTGGATAAGTTCACCTTTTGCTAAAAAATAATAAATGCTCATTTTTCTGTACGTAAAAAAAATGTACATTTATTATTTTTGTTGCACGAGCCTGTAAAGCATTGCACCAGGGATCAGAAGATCACTGATGCTATGCAGGTCTCCTGCAGACCTGTCAGTGTATCTGTTTCCTTGTACCTCGTATGAGGAAACCAGTGCATTCTGACAGGAAGCATGAACTACCACAGCACTCCACAGTGCTGTGATAGTTCATTGAGAACTACAAGCAGACAGCCTGTCAGGACTTGTAGTTTTCGATTCACAGAGCACTGTGAATGTGGGTTTTCTTTTAATTTATCTTTTATTTTGACAGCTAGCGGGGAGGAGAAGATCCCCAACTAGCTGTCAGAGCGGGGGGACGGTGCTTTCATAACATGTTACCCCCTGAATATGGGTGTAACATGTTATGAAAGGTGAACTTATCCTTTAAAGTCTAGCAACCTACTGGTACTAAGAGCTGCTGTGTGCGCCTTATATAAAATGCCATGAATTCAGCAATTGCATGGTAGCCATATTGTAGTTTGGATGCTCATATGCATTGGTATTCTTTTTGGACCCCATATCAGCAGCACATGACTACAGAGCAGCTGGTGCTAACACTCCCCAATCTGCCACTCGGCAGAAGAAGGGGGCAAGTGTCTTCCCTTACAAATACACAAATGCTATGTCACAGCAGCCTATCTTGCATATTACGTGAACTAAGCTTTGTATCTTCAGGTGCTAACTCTTGTCCAAAATATTTTGAATATTTAGGCATTTTTGTGATGCTTTGCATGAACCATCAAACTGCTTTGCCTTGTGCCTTGGTGTGATCTGTTCCAAGGCAAGCATTATTACAATTCCTTTGAGACAGACGACATACTATATATGCCATTGATTAAACAGTGCCTCTGGTTTGCAATTTCAAAATATCATAGCCTGCAGGAAGAAGAAAGAAAATACACTGATAGACAAGGTTAGAGCAAGGTTGTCATTTTATTTCATTTGAATGTTTTATCTTTGGTTGTAGAACACATTTATTTTGTATTTATTATAGTTTATTTTCTATTTCACAGACTATCTGCTATTTGGCTTTAGTCTCAACTGCTTTTAGTCAAAGAAAATACAGATCAGCATGCTAGCATTGCATTCAGTCATGATAAGAATCCTGGCACAAGTACCTTCTCAGGATAGATGATACAAACAATATTTATAACTCCCGGTTTACTATGATATGTTCTAAAAGTTGAAAAAATTACTCTTCGAACACCATTAGGCTGAAAGTGAATATATAAATTATAAGAAACAGTGCATAAGGCATTTAGCAAATGCAAATATTGAATTTCATGTACTTCCCGATAAACAATTACCAGCTGTATTTAGCAATGATTACTAAAGAGCAATCAATATATGGCTTCTTCAGAAGGCAGCTGTGTCTATACATAATCCTTGTAGCCTCCATGTTAAACTATATTGATGTATACAAGGTACATAGAGCATTGAGGTAATGATGCATTGAGATGCAGAAGGGCATTTGCAGCTGGGATGATAGCTATATCTACAAAGAGGCAATTTTACATTTGTATAATTCCTCTTACACTTTAGGATGTGCAAATTGAACTTAATTCACTAAAATAGTCTATCATAAATACACAGTACTTTACTTCAGCCTTCTTAGTGATTTCTCTTTGGTTTTAATAAAGTATTCTGAATCTTCTTGAGTGCACATAGTATCAAATTTGGAAAAGGTTGATCTTGATAACTGCTTACCTGAACTGCATGGTCAATACAGCCTGAGGTCACCATAGAGATGATAGGGAGATGTCCTGTATAGGCACCAAAGTTGAGAAATGCAGTGAGCAGTATGCCATGGGCATTTAGACACAATAGAAGGGAGTGTTTTTATTAGGCCTTTTTGAGGGTGAAAATAATGTGTCTCTTAGTGCTAAACTCCAGGCAGATATAGAAATAAATAACGCATGTATGTATTTATTAAACATGATTAAATAATTACTTTATGCAGCTAGTATAAGGGCAGATGGATCCCAGGAAGTAGTTGCTACATGAATCATCTGCCCTTACTCAAGATGGCCACGACCTGAAATGCTAGGGGGGGGTTCTATATAATTCCTCTGCAAAATAAAGCATGGAGACATTGATGGGTGAGGTAGTTTTCTTTGAATATTAAAAATTAATTATTATCATTATTATTATTATACAGGATTTATATAGCACCAACAGTGTGTGCAGCACTTTACAACATGAAGGCAGACAGTACAGTTACAATACAATTCAATACAGGAGGAATCAGAGTGCCCTGCTCGTTAGAGCTTACAATCTAGGAGGGTCAAGTGATACAAAAGGTAATAGCTGTGGGGGAGGAGGTGATGGAGATCAGTTGTTAGGTAGGGGCAGAATAGTCTGCTCTGAAGAGATGGGTTTTCGGGAATTGTCTAAAAGCAAACAGAGTAGGAGATAATCAGACAGATTGGGGTAAGGAGTTCCATAGGATGGGAGAGGCTCCGGAAAAGTCCTGAAGGTGAGAATGGGAGAAGGTGACAAGGGAGCTAGAGAGGAGGAGGTCTTGGGAAGAATGAAGAGAACGATTAGGTTGGTATTTTGAGACTAGGTTAGTGATGTAGCCGGGGGCAGAGATGTGGCTGACTTTGTAAGTTGTTAGTATTTTGAATTTAATTAAATGAATTGAAATTGAATTAAATAGAGCTTTTAGTTTGTGGTGCTAAAAAAAAAAAAACAGTTCCCCTTTAAAGTGGATGTAAACCCGAATTTTTTTTTTTTTTTTTTGATATCATACTGTAGAGTATAAGATTTCCTATCATTTGAGCCCAGTCTTGCCACACAGAGTTAATCCATCTCTGAGCAATCCTCTTTTATTGTTCAGTGAGAAAAATCTTGACAAACTGAGAAAAACTTTGTCAAATTCTCCCCCTTGCTGTGAGTGACAGGTGATTTACATCTCGTGCACTAGCCTAAGAGACATGCATTATTTTTTAATTCCCTCCCCCACTCCTTTCTTCAGCAGCTCTGCAAGGATTGGCTGTTCCACACCTCAGCATGATTTGGCATGCTGAAGTCATGTGGTTACTTTCCTGTCTTTTCACTGGATGTTAGAGATCATAGCAGAAGTTCAGTGTAAGAATAACACAGGAGAAAAATGCATGTTGACAAGGAGAGTGTAGAGGTAGGCAGGGAGACTACTGACATCACGACTCCACCCACCGAGCTCCAGAGAACAGACCCACCCACAGAATCTGCAGTTTTTCGGCTCTCATAACAGACAGAGGGGAGACATTACACAGGTAAAGATACATGCAGGAGGCATGTATATCCTTATAGATAACCCCTATGGCAGTAGTTTAGAAAGAATGACATTGGGTTTACATCCACTTTAAGCTACTTACTTGGATTTCCGCTTCAGTTAATCTTACAGAATTAATAAAGGACCTTGAGACATCAATTTATGGTTACATTTTTATACCAGCTTTTTTAGGTTACTTTGGTCCATTTGGTTCATTTATGTTTAAATGTACCCATTTGCGTGAATTGCTTGAAAGGAAAAAAAAAAGTTTAATTATTTAAGGAGTTTGCATGTTCTCCCTGTGTCTGCATGTGTTTCCCCAGAGTACTCTTCTTTTCCTCTCACACTCTAAAGGCATACTGGTAGGTTAATTGGCTCCTTTCTAAATTGGCCCTAGTATGTGTATGTATAAATGTGAGATATGGACATTAAATTGTAAGCTCCTTGTGCGCAGAGACTGATACGAATGTAATATATATATATATATATATATATATATATATATATATATATATATATATATATATATATATATATATACTGTATGTGTGTGTATATATATATATATATATATATATATATATATATATATATATATATATATATATCTATATAGCTAGAAGATATATATATATAGATCTATATATCTAGAAGATATATAGATCTATAGCAATATTAACTGCATCCCTAAAATTGCCCTGTGTTTGAAAAAAGGTCATAAATGTTAAAAAAAAAAATATGCATGCAAAACAGACAATAAAACCAATCGATCTATCGATCAATCTATCTATCGATCTATCTATTATCTCTGTCTATCTATCCCAAATCCTGATTGCACTGCTGCTTTTTCCATAGCACCATTAAAGGAATCCACTTAACAGTAACTTCCACTATTATTTTACTCAAGACCAGCCAAAAAAAAAAAGACATCTGCATGAGAATATTTAGCAGTGAAACATAGGTTCATCCTTACATAGATATCAGTTTACCCTAACATGACTCCAGAGAGTACCTGTAGATATCAATTCATGCTGACATTACTCCAGAAAGTATCGGGACATGCCTCCATACTTAGATAACGGTGACAGTTTGAATCCTTCATTACACTCCATAAAATAATGAATTGTGACCCACTGACCAGGTTGGAAAATACCCATGTTCGATAATGAGTTCTGATTGTGATAGATTAGGTCCTTCACTATCCTCTATAAAACAGCGAAGGACTGGGACCCGCTCACTAGGCTGAGAAATGTTTCATGTTCAATAATGAGTGTTGGTAGAGATAGTCTAGCATCTTTGCTGTTCTCCATCAAATAGGAAAAGGATCGAGACCTATTTTTCAGCTTAGAAAATCTCCATATTCAATGAGTGCTGATGGTGATAGTTTGGACCATTCATTTTAATCGTAAAACAGTGTGGAATTGGGATCCACTCAGCAGGTCTGGAAATCTCTATGTTCAATAATAAGGGCCTCCAATTTCTGAAGCTGGTTATTACTACCCCTTAAGAAAGCAGTAGTAGTCCAAATTCTGCAATTGCTGCTTGATATTGGGAGTATTCTTTTCAATACAAGAAAAGAGATAACAGAAGCAAAACTCATGTCAATTAATTGAAAAATAACATATTAACATTCTTTTTTAGAAGGAAAATATGGCATACTGCAAATGAATATTTATATTTTCCACTAATAGGTGGCAAGCTCTCTGAAGGCTCTTTCTATGCCAGCTTCGGTAATTATTATAACATACAGTAACAGTTTAGGTAGTCATGCACGGCTCATTGAAAGGTGCATTGTCCTTTCTCAGCTGTAAATGAAGATACATTAAACCCCAGTATACTTACAGAAGGAAGAGCTGCTAGAGAAATATAAATGTCAGGGAAGCTTTATTTTTGTCTCCGTTAATCTTTAAAATGAATGAAAAATACCCAGGGGACTACTTTATTTCCTTTAGTAAAAATAAAACACACTTGTAAGAAGGAAGGTATATAACCTTTTCAACCCAGTAAATAAAAGTTAAATATTACAAGTGTCAATGTGCCTGGAGGGATGTAATTTGTGCTCAGCTTGGCTGTATTTCCCTAGAGACACTTCAAGAAATTCAAGTGCTTGTGCCAAGCAGGTGGCATATTAGTAACTTCTATTAAAACTCACACTATAAATACCTTTATTATATATTATTCTCATAGCTCCTTGTTTGCTTTAGGTAAAGAAGAATAGTGGCTTACACCAAAACCTATTTTCTAATGGCAAAACTTTACTTACCGCTTTGAAATTGGCATTGATGTTTATATGCCCATTAGCTAGTTTTTTTAATCTTTGTCCATTTTGGTGCCACTGTCAGTAGGAGCTTTGGGTATTCAATGCTACCTTTTACATGTTCAGGTATCTCTTGTGACAAAAACAAATATTTAACTAAGTACATATGGGAAGATGTGCAGGGAGTGGAAGATTGTATAAATAGATTGTGCAGTGCGGCTTTATCATCGGCTTGTCCCCAATATGGCGACTGGACAGTGAACGACCATGACCACATAGATTGGCTCAGAGTGCTGCCCCTAATTCTCAGAGTCTGAAGCTTGCTGAACGGGGAATAACAGTTAAATAAACAGTGATCTTTTATTATCTGAATTGATTCCAAGTTTAATTATTTGGTTTTATCCATTCTTTGCCCAGAGAGCTTAACCTGGCAGGATTTTGGCCATGATTACTCCAATATGCAGCCATAAAGCTGAACTCCAGTCAGATATAGAGGACCAAAAAATGAATGCAGCCTGGTGCAATTCCCTGTGCAACAGATCTCAGATACAGAGAGAGAGAGAGGCGACACAAAGATCCAGTCAGGTGTGCTGCAATATTCACATACGAACAAGGAGCATGCTGATAGAAGAGACCAGAGTGATAGAGAGATGAGTTCATCAGTCTGCTCTTGCACTGTCCAGTCACAGGATGGGGGCAGAAAGAGGGCTGTAGGTGTTGGTGAACTACAGCAGAGAAAAGTCAGGTCTCCTACCCTGCCAAGGCTGTGCTGTGTACATCTCAGAAGAAATACAAATATTTTTGGTAGGTAAATTATTATTAATAAAAAAAATATTTTTGTATAAAATTTCTGCATATATGCTTGGTTGCCGACAAAATCCCATAAGAGGTTTACACCTGGGTGCCAATCCTCAGGAAGGATGTACTGGGAATGGAGTACAAAGGCCAACAAAGCTAATAAAGGCTCTGGAGGTATTAGTTATGAAGAAAGGTTGCTAGCACTGAACTTATTCTCTCTGGAGAACGCTTGAGAGGGGATATGATTTCAATTTACAAATACCGTACTGGTGACCCCACAATAGGGACAAAAACTTTTTTCGTGGAAGGGAGTTTAACAAGACTCGTGGCCACTCATTAAAATTAGAAGAAAAGAGGTTTAACCTTAAACTACGTAGAGGGTTCTTTACTGTAAGAGCAACAAGGATGTGGAATTCACTTCCACAGGCGGTGGTCTCAGCTATTAGATAAGCACCTGAACAACCACAGCATACAGGGATATACAAGGTAATACT